>NC_087350.1:114141801-114441801 GCF_030014295.1 Loxodonta africana
ACCCTAGCCTGTTTGGGTGGTAATCCCAAATGCCTTTAAGGCCATGTGAGTACATGCCTCTCCCAGTGGAATTCAAATGTAAAAATAAAACAAAAGCAAACAGTAATCTCTGCAGACTTTGGCTAGCTACAGCTGGGAGTCCTGCTGGTGGCATCTGGTCTACCCTGATCTCTGTGTGGGAGGAGCTGCTCACGGCCTCTCTGCTCCAGCCAGAGTGGGATTAGATACTTAGACATGCAGGGGCGGGCACCTGGGACTCCAACAGGAGGACTAGGAAAGGTGAGAACCAGCAGGGGGAAACTGTTACTCAAAATATTGTGGCCATGCTTAGCATTCTTGTTCAATGACTTTGTTGTTGTTGTGTGCCGTCGACTCAATTCTGACTCATAGTGACCCTGTAGGACAGAGTAGAACTGCCCCATAGGGTTTCCAAGGCTGTAATCTTTAGAGAAGCAGACTGCCACATCTTTCTTCTTTGGAGCAGCTGGTGGGTTTAACTACTGAGCCTTCAGTTAGCAGCCAAGCACTTATCCATTACGCCACCAGGGCTCCTTCTCAAAGACCTTAAACGTATCTTCTATGTGGTAAGGAGTCCCTGTCACTGTGAGTCATAGCTGATCCCACAGCAGCTGGTACTGGTATATACAGTAAAGTTAACAACTACTCGCGTGCTCGAACAGAAGGGCATGCTGTAGAATGATGACCGTTTTCCTTGAAGGGAGAAGCTCTGTGGGGGAGCGGAGGACTCTGTCCCAATCCAGAAGGCTTTCTGAGCGAGCCCTGTCCTTGGAGGAAAATGGGGTTGGACACAACTTCAAAGCCACTCCCATGAACGTTAACAGCTTTTTTAAGCAGGTACCTTTCCACGTTACACTGTGTCTGGCTTTGGCCCCACCTTGGCAGGAGTGCTGGAACTCTAAGGGAGGGGCATAGGTAGTGATACAGAGATGGGGCTGGGGCTTGGAGCAAAGCCTCGAGGTCGTTATCTACAAACAGGGATGGTGACACGTCCTCCATGGCTGTTGGAAGTGTTAGACGGCACGATAAGAGGCTGGGCCGGGAGGGGAAGAGCAGGAATATTTGACAAGAGGTTGAACCAAATGATTTCAGAGTTACCTGTAATTCTAATTTCTCTGAAAGACAGGTTGGTAAAAAAAAAAGCACTTAAAGATAAAAGGCTACCCAGAAACCGTTAGCTCCTGACCCAAGAGCCAACGGCAGCTCTTTGCTAACATGATGCCTCTCTTGGCAGGAGGGAGACCGCCTGAGTGACGAAGACTTGTTCAAGTTCCTAGCTGACTACAAAAGGTCTTCATCCTTACAGAGGAGGGTCAAGTCCATTCCAGGTGGGGATTCTGGTCTTTATCCTCTACCACTGTGCCAGAGCCAGGATGACAGACACGTTACGTGTCTCCTGCTGGAATGTATAAAACCGCGTTTGCCGAGTGAAACGTGGGATTTTGCTTTAATGGTTAAGAAACCTGACTTGGTCTCCATTTTTGACAACGCAACGAATGTTTTCTGTTTTTGTATTTTTTTTAAAGATTGCTTCTGTAAATAGAGACCATGCTTTAGATCAGGGCTCTCAGGTAACCAGTTGAACAACAACAAAAAAAAACCAAACTAGCTGTCGTAGAGACGATGCCGACTCATGGCAATCCTATGTGTGCCCCTTTTTGTCAAATGAAATATTATATGGAACCCTGTTATAAAAACAAATAATGAAGAGTCCAATTCTCTGGTTGCAGGTGAGGGCACCGACCTCATCCTTAGCTTAGTAGCCCCTGAGGCACTCCTGTAGCACCCTAGGGCACCAGGGAGCTCAGTTTGAAAACCACCAATTTTTAATGTGTGGAAGCTCCTTAACTATGTACTGTTATAGGGTAGTAGTTCCAGAAGAGACTTTAAAGGTTATCTAACACATCCCTATTCGTTTTACAGCTTCTTCTTTTTTAACTTATAGAAACTAAAGCTCAAATGTTGTCATGATGTGCATTTTTCTCAAATTATAGGAAAATACCTAGGAATTCCAAAACTCATAGTGACCCTATGGGACAGAGTTGAACTGCCCGCATACAGTTTCCAAAGAGCACCTGGTGGATTCGAACTGCCGACCTTTTGGTTAGCAGCCATAGCCCTTAATCACTATACCACCAGGGTTTCCAAAGCTCATATGTTGCCGTGACAACGTGACAAACTACAGGAAAATACCTGAGAATTCCAAAACTCTTACACTGCCCCAACCTATACTCATTCTCATAAAAGAATGTGGAGTACAACAACCTTTCACAGTTCCCTTGTCACGTGGCAATTTCTTTACTAAAACAGTCCTTTTTTTTCCCCCCTTTAGGCTCACTTAAACTGGAAATTTCCCCAGCTCCAGAGACTCTCAATTGCTGTCTGACTCCTGAAATATTGCCAGTGAGACCATTTTCTGAAAACCGGTCACGTCCACTCAAAGAGATTTTGGAATTTCCAACCCGGGAAGTATACGTCCCTCACACTGTGTACAGGTAAGGGCCGGAGACTTCTGGGAAGCCATGGCACCCACATCCCGAGTTTTTTTTGGATAATGCTTTCATCGTCCTGCAGCCTATCTTCCTGCTTCCTAAATTTTGGGGGAAATGAAACATGTTTGCGCAACCAGACCTATAATTGCTAGATCTCTTTCTAAAAGTGGTTTATCCAAGTCTCTTTTAACAAGAGCCCTCTACTTCGGTCATAATTTAGGACCATAGTGGACATAATCTTTCCAGAAATGAAAAATACCTCCTGGTCGTTATCTTGGTTTTTCTCTGTGCAGAAGGTCATAACAGGAAAAGAATAATGGGACCAAAAATGTTCTAGGGCCTTAAAAGACAGGTATTTCTCTCTAGACCAACTCAGTCCAGTAGAGTTTTCTACAGTGATAGAAGTGATTTGTATCTGCCCTGACCATACAATAGCCACTAGCCACATGTGGAGATTTAGCCAGGGCGACGGCAAAGCTGACATTTTGATTTTATTTAATTTTAATTCATTTAGGTGTCAATTCAAGTAGTTGCATGTGTCCAGTGGCTACCATATGGGATAGCACAACACCACACCATAGAGACCTTAAAAAATGAGGCCGTCTCTGTTTCTCAGTGCCCCCTATAGTGCCACCTAAGCCTCCCTGCAGGGCTGGCAAGGGCCACTGCCAGGACACACTTGCCCAGAACATTGTTGTTCACGTCCCTTTATGTATTTTGAAAACAAATTTTTTTAATGCAGAGAAGAATGCTATAACCAGCACCTTTCCCCCACCATCCAGAAATGGTATTATGTTGTTGACATTTGTTGTTAGGTTTTTTGCCTTTTTTATGTAAAAGAAATAAACTAATGCTGACTAAGCCCAGGTCTCCTCATCCCCAGGCCTCTGTCTTGCCTCTCAGATGACAGATTCCCAGGTTTTATACACTCATATGTGTATCTGTGAACCCTGGAGGAGGTTAGTTTTACACAATCCCATTTACATAAAGGAGTTCACACTGTACCTGTTTACTGCACTTTGCTTTTCTTCACTCAGCAATATGATTTTTGTTTATTACTATGTTATCGTGGTCTTTGATGTGGTATGCCATCGAGTCAGCTGCGACTCAGCAACCCCACGTGACAGAGTAGAAGTGCCTCATAGGGTTTTCTAGGCTGTCATCTTTATGGGAGGGGATCACCAGGTCTTCCTCCCACAGAGCTGCTGAGTGGGTTCCAACTGCCGACGTTTCGGTTAGCAGCTGAATGCTCAACCGTTGTGCCACGAAGGCTCGGTCGAGTATTATTATAGACTCATGAATTTTATTAATTCATGAGTCTATAATAATTTAAGAGTTAACTCTATTAAGAGTTAATGTGTGACACTCAGTTGCACTCATTTCTTTTTAAGTTATATTATTTTCACAAATTTAGCCCGTGGGACTCCTTACCGGCGTGTGTCACTCGCAGAAATACGGATATTGGCTTTACAAAAAGCTCCGTCGTTCCATTAAACTGCTGTATGGCTTTCCTTTCTGTGACCTGGCCCAGTTCTATTTATCCCCTTCCCTATCAGTAGCTGTTTATCTAGCTAACATGTTTTCCCTAGCTTTTGCTCTTACACTGTGCGTTGAAAACTTTTTGTCTGTGTCTCTGTGCACATGTGTGGAAGTTTCCCTAAGGAAAATGCCTAAAATTGAAATTAGTGGTGCACCAGTTATGTGCCTTTCCAGTTGTCTTCATACTGCTATTTTTTGCCCCAAATTGTACCGGCTTGCAAGCCTACCAGCAGGGCATGAGAGTTCCCATTTTCCCAGATCCTCACACTTTCCAGGATGACACACGTGGGACTGAAATGCAAAGAACCTCGGAGCTCAGGAATCCAAGCTCTCCCCACCCCGACCCCCGACATTCCCGGGTGACAAAATTGAGACCCAGAGAAAATAAGTGAGTAGGTAGCCAGCTCCTGTCAGTCACTTCCCACTCCTGGTGGTCCCGTGTGTGTCCGAGTAGAGCTGTGCTTTAAAGGGTTTTCAATCGCTGATTTTTTGGAAGTAGATCTCCAGGCCTTTCTTCGGAGGCACCTCTGGGTGGGCTCGAGCCTCCAATCTTTGCTTAGCAGCCAAGCACTTACCCATCTGCTCCACCCGGGACTTCTAAGTGAGCAGTTAATCAAGGTAAAAAATGACAATGAGAAATAAAACCAACTACCCACACAGTTAGATACATGCCTCTTCCTTCCCAGATTCATGAGGTACACACCCGTTTCCCCCCACTTAGTCCTTCCTGAACTAGTTCTTCATTTTCTATCCCCATTTTTTACATACAAACTCAGCCCAAACCCCTCTCCCAGATAAGACACCCACTAGGGTCCCCACGGTGCAGTAGGTTTAACCTTCTTTTTCCTAGAGAGCCAAAAAAAACAAAACCAAACCCGTGAAAGCATGAAAATGTTTGCTTAGGGATGGAGCGCTTTGTTTCTTTTTAGTAAACCTTTTCCTATGATTGAAAAAAACGCGTCACATTGGAATAAGTTTGCATGAGAGAATCCTACAGTTAGTCAACTTCCTCATAGCATTTAATCACCCAGGGATGCATTTACGACTCTCTCCTCCCGGCTGCAAGCATCACCCTTTAATTCCATCACAGCAGGCAGGGAGTGCGCTAGTCTGCACTGGATGATTCAGAAACGTAGGCGTGCGCAGGAGACAAGTCTGGACAGAGTACTGGGGACCCTATTGGGCATCTTAAGAAAAAGTGTGGAGCGAATATTCTTTAGCTGTCCTGTGCCCTGTAGAAATGCCAAGACCACCCATCAGAAGCCAGGTTGCTGCTCTTGAGAATGATAGAAGAAAACCCTTCCCTCCGGTTTGGTCACAGCCCTTTCTCTGGGCTCCCAGGCCATCACATTTTATAACTTTTAAAAATATATATAATTTATTTTATTTTTGTTGTTGTTGAGAATATAGACAACAGAACATACACCAATTCAACCATTTCTACATGTACAATTCAGTGACATTGATTACATTCTTCGAGTTGTGCAGCCCTTCTCACCCGCCTTCTCTGCGTTGTTCCTCTCTCGTTTCCTGTCTAACCTTTTGAGTTAGTGAGGTCAATTTGATCCTGTATAGATAGTTCTTAAAAGCACAACGCACAAGGCAAACAGTCCTTACTAGTTAAGCTGAACTATTGTTTGGCTTTAAGAAGATTTGGGGGGATATTTTCAGTTTAAGATTTAAAGATTACCCAGGGAAATCGTTTCAGGGGTTCGTCCAGCCTCCATGGATCCAGAAAGTCTGGATTCCATGAGATTTTAAAATTCCATTTTGCATTTTCCCTCTTTTGATCAGGATACTGCCATAGCATCTTTGATCAATTTTATGGCTTGTTTAAGGCAGAAGAGCTACAATGAACTTGGATTAGAATTTTACTATGGGAACACTACAGAAACTCAGAAGGCATCTTGTTTCAATCTCCGCTGCTATTGTAAAAATTTCTTCCCCAGCCATCACATGCTTTATAGTGGTTTTGATTAGGTTGGTCTCAACAGAACCCAGTCCTAGACTAACGCTCCCCTTTCCCACATTTCCACCCCGCTCTTACAAGATGGAAATGGAAAGAATCAAGTCAGGTTTGAACCCTAGATGTCTTAGTCATCTAGTGCTGCTATAACAGAAATACCACAAGTGAATGGCTTTGACAAAGCGAAGTTTATTTTCTCACAGTAAAGTAGGCTAAAAGTCCGAATTCAGGGTGTCAGCTCCAGGGGAAGGCTTTCTCTCTCTGTTGGCTCTGGAGGAAGGTCTTTCTTGTCAATCTTCCCCTGGACTAGGAGCTTCTCTGCGCGGGAACCCCGGGTCTAAAGGACGCGCTCTGCTTCCGGTGCTGCTTTCTTGGTGGTATGAGGTCCCCAACTCTCTGCTTGCTTCAGTTTCCTTTTTATCTCTCGAGAGATAAAAGGTGGTGCAGGCCCACCCCAGGGGAACCCCCTTTACATAGGCTTAGGGATGAGACCTGGGTGAGGGTGGTGTTACAATCCCATCCTAAGCCTATTAACATGAAATTACAGTCACAAAATGGAGGACAACCACACAATGCTGGAAACCATGGCCCAGCCAAATTGATACACACATTTTGCGGGGGACATAATTCAGTCCATGACACTAGGTAAGATTGCTAGGTTGGCAAAGTTTGTCATGGTGGCCTAATCTTCTCATTTCTGTCTATCTCCTCCTCTTTTTGACCCTTCCAATCATCTTCCCTATGGGGTCGCTATAAGTCGGAATCGACTCGACGGCAGTGGGTTTGGTTTTTTGGTATCATCTTCCCATACCTCAAAAAATGTATATTGTCATAGTTTTTCTACCCCACACCCCCTAAAAAATAAATAAAAAGGCTTTTCTCAAGCAAAGATCTCTAAACTCACTCACACTATTGTATCAATAACAGGTACAGTTTTAAGTCTTATCTCTCCCACAGTATTATCACTTCAGTAGGAACAGCCATTCCTGGTTCTTGCAGAAAAGCTGAAGACTTAGTTGAAGAGTTCTATATAGGCTGTGGCATGTGGGGTACTTTTTCCTGTTGACAGCTGCTATTTCCGTGCCTCTAGTCCTGGTCACAGCAGGCCCAGAGTGGCACAAACGGTTAAGTGCTCAGCTGCTAACCAAAAGGTTGGAGGTTTGAGTCCACCCAGAGGTGCCTTGGAAGAAAGGCCTGGCGATCTACTTCTGAAAAGTAAGCCACTGAAAACCCTAGGGAGCACAGTCCTGCTGTGACACGCGTGAGGTCTCCATGAGTCGGAATTGACCACAACTGGGTTTTTTTATCCCTGTCACAGCTGTATACCTTTAAGGAGATAAATGACAGTTAAGATTGCTAGAACAGATACGTTCAGGTATAAGCCTTTGTTTTATAGAGGATTCACCTCAGGAATTTGAGATATGGCTTGACTTATAAAAATCTGGCCCACCTGTAACTTTGGAGAATCCATCTATTGGGCCAAGCAGGAAATACCTACACTGACAAAGCCAGGATTCCAATCTCTAATCCCTGTGCTTCTAACATAAACGGCAGGGCACCTTTGGGTAGAGGGAGCTATTTTTGGGTGCTATCCAGTTGATCCCGACTCTAGCAACCCTATAGGACAGAGTAGAACTGCCGTATAGGGTTTCCTAGGCTGTAATCTTTACGGAAGCAGATCGCCAGGTCTCCCTTGAAGCCGCTGGGTGAGTTTGAATGGCCAATCTTTCAGTGAGCAGCTGAGTATTTAGCCACTGCGCCACCAGGGCTCCTTGGCGGGAACTGTTCCGTGGTTCTAATGGCGGGGGTTGTCTGGCCTTGAGCGTGAGGGGCAGTCAGTCACACATTATGGGATTCTAGTGTTGGGGGAGGGTTTCCAGTTAACACAGTGAGCAGAACCCAGGTACCTTTACCTTTTCTTAAATGGGTGCTACCATCAAGCCTCAGGTAAAGTTGGGATAAGCCAGAATAGCCTCCCACCTCTTCACACGTCTCCTTTCTTTTCCCTGACTCTTCAGGTGCCCTGAGTCAGGGTCACTGTTATGGGTTGGATTGTGTCCCCCACAAAGATATGTTGAAGGCCTAACCCCTTTACCTGTGAACGTGGCCTTGTTTAGAAATAGGGTCTTTGATGACGTTCTCAGTTATGCCAATATGAGGTCACACTGGAGTTGTTTTACCTGCCGTTGAGTTGGCTGCCGACTCATGGTGACCCCATGCACGGAGAGCTGCCCGGTTCTGCACCATCCCCCTGACGGGTTGCGAATCAGATCATTGTGATCCATAGGGTTTTCACTGGCTGGTTTTTGGAAGTAGATTGCCAGGCCTTTCTTCCTAGTCTGTCTTAGTCTAGAAGCTCTGCTGAAACCTGTTCAGCATCATAGCAACATCCAAGCCTCCACTGACAGGTGGGTGGTAGCCACACATGAGGTATATTGGCCAGGAATAGAACCCAGGTCTTCCTCACGGACGGTGAGAATTCTACCACTAAACCTCCAATGCCCTCCCATACCGGAATATGGTGGGCCCTTACCCAACACAGGGAGAAGACACAGAGAGAGAGGACAGGGAGCTATGCTGCAGCTGCAAGCCAGGGGACACCTGGGGCCACCAAGAACCAGGAGAGAGAAGTCTTCCCTAGAGCCCCCAGAGAGAGCATGACCCTGCCCACACCCTGAACTTGGCTGCTAATTTCCAGAGCTGTGAGGCAGTAAGTTCCTGTCATTTCAAGCCACCCACTTTGTGATACTTTGTGACAGCAGCCTGGGCCACTAGGACAGCTACCATGTTGTCCTTCAAGGGGCACCATTCAGATTGTATCCATTGTGGGTGGTGTCCCTGCTGCCTTCTCCGTACTCAGATTGCTTTGAGAAAACGAGCTGGATCAGTTACAGCTGACCTGCCCAGGACTCCAGGAACCACCCCTGGGAGCCAGTGAGGGCTGGGCACTCGTACAACCAACACCTGCTCTGGGGAGAGCAGTCAGCTTCTACAGCCAGAAGTGCTGATCCAAAGAGTGACTAACCAGTTCACCAGCTGCCTCCAACTCGTGGTGCTCCCATGTGTGTTAGAGTGCAGCTGCTCCATAGGGTTTTCAATGGCTGATTTTTCAGGTGCAGATTGCCAGGCCTTTCTTCCAAGGCTCTCTGGGTGGACTCGAACCTCCAACCTTCCAGTTAGCAGCTGAGAGTGTTATCCCAGGAATACCTAGGGTCTCCCAAACCAGGGGCTTTGCTCCTCTGCCATGCCAAGTCCACTGTCTATGGGTCAAAGGCATGAAGGCAGACTAACGTTCCCTGAAAAAGGCCCAGGCAAGAGGCTTTGAGAAGTCACGAGCCAGCTAGCAATTCTGAAAGTAGAGCCGAACAGCTGGAAAAATCAGGCAGATAAACAGGATTAGCCAAACCTGAGTTTGACATTATTTTCTCCATGCCCAGATTAAGAAAACACTAGCTATGAGCCTGGAAACACGTTTGAACCAACTCTGGGCTTCTTTTCCATGTGGCCCAGCAGCTGGACGTGGAGATGCCAGCTGTTTCCTGGTGAAGGCCGAGGGAAAACAGCAGGGTCGGAGCCAAGGCCCAGCCAGGCCTTCATGGGCCTGTGGTACTGCAGCTGCCGCAGGATTTTGTGTGGAGATCACAGATGATGGGGCTGTAATGAGCTCATTAAACAACTTGCTTGCCCTTTAACTGGTGATTACATTCGAGAAAGCCACATAAAGTGTTTTTCATCTCTCTCCCAGCCCCTGAGAGTCTCAGAGGTCTTGTTTATCCAATTATCAGACTTGCTGTGGAGGACCGTGATTGCTGAGAACAAGCCTATCTATGGAAACACGATTTCTTTGATGGATAATTAGCCGTTTTCTAGGCCTCTTCGTTTTCAGCCGAAAGTCCCCAGACCAGCAGTCAGCATTCTCAGAGCCGACCTGGTATCTGGCCTAACAGGGGAGTGCCTTCCTCATCACAGTGCAGTTTTAAAGGATTGTTTCTGTTGTTACCTGCCCCCAACTAATGGGGCCCCCAGTCGCAACAGAACAAAACACTGCCCAGCCGTGTACCCTCTGCATAATGGGTTACAGATTGGACAGTTGTACTCCATAGGGTTTTTGTTGATTGATTTCAGAAGTAGATTGCCAGGCCTTTCTTCTTAGTCTGGAAGCTCAGCTAAAACCTGTTCAGCAACATGTTGTTGTTGTTGTTAGGTGCTGTCGAGTCGGTTCTGACTCACAGTGACCCTATGCACAACAAAACGAAACACTGCCCCGTCCTGAGCCATCCTTACAATCGTTGTTACGCTTGAGCTCATTGTTGCAGCCACTGTGTCAATCCACCTCGTTGAGGGTCTTCCTCTTTTCCGCTGACCCTGTACTCTGCCAAGCATGATGTCCTTTTCCAGGGACATAGCAACATAGCAACAAGCAAGCCTCTACTGACAGATGGGTGGTGGCTGCACATGAGGTGACTGGTGGGGAATCGAACTAGGGTCTCCCACATGGAAGGCGAGAATTCTACCATGACCATCACTGCCCCTTGATGCTAGAAGTACTTCAGCGTTATCACACATTAACACATTGATGGTTTTGGCGTGATGGACTCTTGTCTCTTTAAATCACTCTCAAAACAATGTCTTGCTTATACCTCTGTCAGAGTAATAGCTCTTCCTTCTGTATTGTTTCCCTTGTTGCTTGAATTATGTTTTGGAATAGGTAGCCTGTTCTAATGGTTCAATATTTGAAAGGTGCAAAAGTGCAAGTAGTCAAAATTCTCCCTGCCACTCCTGACCTCCAGCCTTCCAGTTCCTCCTTTTAAAAAACAAAAAACCAAACCCGTTGCTGTCGAGTCGATTCCAACTCATAGCGACCCTATAGGACAGAGTAGAACTGCCCCATAGGGTGTCTAAGGAGCACCTGGTGGATTCGAACTGCCAACCTTTTGAGGCAGCCATTTAGATCGGCTTCTTGTGTATCCTTGCAGACATAGACTGTGTCTACACAGGCCAATCCAGCCACGTATTTTTCCTGTCTTAATACAAATATGGACTCCATGGGAGGTACAAACGGTTAACACACTAGGCTGATAACCAAAAGGTTGGTGGTTTGAGTCCATCCAGACGTGCATTGGAAGAAAGGCCTGGTGAGCTACTTCTGAAAAATCAGCCGTTGAAGACCCTGTGGAGCACAGTTGTACTCTAACACGTGGGATAGTCGTCAGAGTCAACTTGATGGCAGCTGGTTGGGTTAATACCAGTACAGCATAACCTACACACTCCTCTGCACCATGACGTCTTCACTGAACACTACAGTCTGAAGAGCAGTTCTATAGGAAGGAGCCCTGGTGGTGCAATGGTTACGCGCTGGGCTGCTAACCAAAAGGCTAGTGGTTCGAACTCAGTTACCCACAGGAGGAAGACCTGGTGATCTGCTTCTATAAAGATTATAGCCTTGGAAGCCCTATGGGGCAGTTCTACTGTGTCCTATGGGGTCGACATATCAGTCGGAATTGCCTCAACAGCAGAGGGTTTGGTTCGGGTAGTTGACTTTGCAAGGAGCCCTGGTGGTGTGACAGTTAAGAATTCAGCTGCTAACCAAAAGGTCAGTGGTTCAAACCCACCAGACACTCTGTGGAATAAAAATGTGGCAGTCTGCTTCTGTAAAGATTAAAGCCGTGGAAACCTCATGAGTGTAAATCGACAACAGGAAACACCACCATCACTTGACTTTGCTAGTGGCTACTTGGTTTCAATAATATATCAGGAAAACAGTCCTCGCTTTCCTGATGCCTTGCTCCAAAACACAATGAATGAGTTTTTATTATTATTATTTTATCATAAGTTTTTTTATTACGATGAAAAAAATATGGAGGAAGCCGATTAAAAAAGCCGATTACGTAAGGTTAATAAATAGTTGTAGGTTTTGCAAAAATACCCTTCCAGTACAACATTTCACCACTAGAGGGAAGAATTTGCTCACTTTCTAGATTCAGGCATACTTAGACATTACAGCTGCAACACAGATGGATTCATGGATTATTAAAGTAGAACACGCATTTTATTTTTTGCCCTTAAAACGCAGGACCGAGAAAAACTGAAAAAATATTCCAGTTCCCCGAGAGATCTCTGGAGTCGTTTTTTACCAAGAATTTTATTCTAACCTGTTAGCTTCTGTCTTCTTTCCTTAGTGAGTACTGACTCTAGAATCAAGGAGCCCTGGTGGAGTAGTGGTTAAGGTGTCAACTGCTCACCATGAGGGTCAGCAGTTCATAAGCCACCGGCAGCTCCCAGGGAGAAAGATGTGTCAGTCTGCTTCCAAAGAGGTTTACAGCCTTGGAAACCCTGTGGGGTCGCCGAGAGTCCAAATCCGCTGGATAGCAGTGGGTGGGGCTGTGGAATCAGGCACTTTCTGGAAGATGCAGTGGGGAGGGGGATGAGAAATTTACCCCGAGGTGCTGAATAAAGGAGCTCTGGTGGCGCAGTGGTAAGGCGCTCAGACACGAACAGAAAGGTCAGCAGTTCAAACCCACCAGCCACTCCATGGGAGAAAGATATGGCAGTCTGCTTCTGTAAAGATGACAGCCTTGGTTGGAAACCCTGTAATGCATTCTACTCAGTCCTGTAGGGTCACTGTGAGTCGAAATCAACTCGACGGCAGTGGGTTTGGGTTTTTGGTTGATGCTGAGCGGGAGAGAAAGAGACAAAGAGGTCTTTTGGGGTGATGTGTGTACGTGTGTGTCTGGGTTGTTCACTATACATATTTACACGTTTACCAATTCTACCCTGTGTACAAAATTAAGAGAATGTAAGGAACGTGCCTGGAATCCACTGGTGAGGCAGTAATGAGGAGACGCTGCTGTGAGTTAGGAGACCCTAGGTGGTGCAAACAGTTCAGCGCTGGACTACCAGCTGAAAAGTTGGTGGTTTGAACCCACCTCAAGGCGCCTTAGCAGATGGACCTGGAGATCTGATTCTGAAAGGTCACGGCCTTGAAAACCCTATGGAGCAGTTCTACTCTGCACACATGGGGTCGCCAGGAGTCAGAATCTACTCAATGGCAGCTAACAACAACGACACCAGTTTAAGAAGGATAAAATTGTTAGTCATTAGGTACCGTAGAGTGGGCCCTCAGCACGGTGTGGCCCATCCCTGGCACCCCTGCGAGCCCATGACCCCAGTCTGCGTAACATTCTGATGGCAGCCACACCTGCAGGAGGCAGCCACACCTGCAGGAGGCAGCCACACCTGCAGGAGGCAGCCACACCTGCAGGAGGCAGCCACACCTGCAGGAGGCAGCCACACCTGCAGGAGGCAGCCACTAATACACCTGCCACCTGGCTGGGCAAGGACCTTACGGTGCTATGAAAGTTTGTGCCTTAACCACCCCGGTAGGGAGGAAGGTGAGGCGCTGGTGGGCACGTACTGAGTACCTATCTGATAAATTTACGTTAAATTGAACGTGTTTGCTTTATAATGTTACTTGAAAGTATTCTATAAAACAAGCATGCTAACAAATGCTGTTGACATACTCATGGGCTGTTTCTTTGAATGGGTAGAGGACTAAAAAAAAGAGTATCCAAAGCAAAAAATAAATAAATCCGCTTCAGCAGCAGCAAAAATTGGAACTGTTTAGGCACAGACATGTGTTTTTGTCAGCTGGCAGATTTGTTTTCGGAAACTATTTGCAAAGCCTGGAAGAAATGTGTCCCTCTGTCCATTAAAGGAGCAGGCAGGCTGGCTGTGGGTAGCCTGCATGTGGCAGTTCCGTCTGGTGGCTTTTTAAAATGTTGTGTTGTTCAGGTTTGGCATCAAAATGGTGTCTTAAAACTTGAATTTTAGGTCTTGAACAAAGCCAGGTATTATTGAAGCATTTGTTTTGTTTTCATTGTGGGGGGAGGGCTTTCATTACATGATCTACATGATTCTGTCAAAACTCAACCACAAAAAGACAAACAACCCAATCAAGAAGTGGGCAAAGGATATGAACACACATTTCACTAAAGAAGATATTCAGGCAGCCTACAGATACATGAGAAAATGCTCTCGATCATTAGCCATTAGAGAAATGCAAATTAAAACTATGATGAGATTCCATCTCACACCAGCAAGGCTGGCATTAATCCAAAAAACACAAAATAATAAATGTTGGAGAGGCTGCGGAGAGATTGGAACTCTCATACACTGCTGGTGGGAATGTAAAATGGTACAACCACTTTGGAAATCTATCTGGCGTTATCTTAAACAGTTAGAAATAGAACTACCATACAACCCAGAAATCCCACTCCTAGGAATATACCCTAGAGATACAAGAGCCTTCATACAAACAGATATATGCACACCCATGTTTATTGCAGCTCTGTATACAATAGCAAAAAGTTGGAAGCAACCAAGGTGTCCATCAACGGATGAATGGGTAAATAAATTGTGGTATATTCACACAATGGAATACTACGTATCTATAAAGAACAGTGATGAATCTGTGAAACATTTCATAACATGGAGGAACCTGGAAGGCATTATGCTGAGCGAAATTAGTCAGAGGCAAAAGGACAAATATTGTATAAGACCACTATTATAAGATCTTGAGAAATAGTAAACCTGAGAAGAACACATACTTTTGTGGTTACGAGGGGGGGAGGGAGGGAGGGTGGGAGAGGGTTTTTTATTGATTAATCAGTAGATAAGAACTGCTTTAGGTGAAGGGAAAGACAACACTCAATACATGGAAGGTCAGCTCAATTGGACTGGACCAAAAGCAAAGAAGTTTCCGGGATAAAATGAATGCTTCAAAGGTCAGCGGAGCAAGCACGGGGGTCTGGGGAACATGGTTTGCGGGGACTTCTAGGTCAATTGGCAAAATAATTCTATTATGAAATCATTCTGCATCCCACTTTGAAATGTGGCGTCTGGGGTCTTAAATGCTAACAAGCGGCCATCTAAGATGCCTCAGTTGGTCTCAACCCACCTGGATCAAAGGAGAATGAAGAACACCAAGGCCACACGACAACTAAGAGCCCAAGAGACAGAAAGGGCCACATGAACCAGAGACCTACATCATCCTGAGACCAGAAGAACTAGTTGGTGCCCGGCCACAATTGATGACTGCCCTGACAGGGCGCACAACAGAGAACTCCTGAGGGAGCAGGAGATCAGTGGGATACAGACCCCAAATTCTCATAAAAAGACCAAACTTAATGGTCTGACTGAGACTAGAGGAATCCCGGCGGCCATGGTCCCCAGACCTTCTGTTGGCACAGGACAGGAACCATCCCCGAAGACAACTCATCAGACATGAAAGGGACTGGTCAGCGGGGGGGAGAGAGATGCTGATGAAGAGTGAGCTAATTATATCAGGTGGACACTTGAGAGTGTGTTGGCAACTCTTGTCTGGAGGGGGGATGGGAGGATAGAGAGAGAGGGAAGCCGGCAAAATTGTCAAGGAAGGAGAGACTGAAAGGGCTGACTCAAGAGGGGGAGAGCAAGTGGGAGTAGGGAGTGAGATGTATGTAAACTTATATGTGACAGACTGATTGGATTTGTAAACGTTCACTTGAAGCTTAATAAAGTTATAAAAAAAAAAAAATTTTTCAGCATTTCTAACTGGTTTGATCTGGTTCAAACCCCTGCTGAGAATTTGTATGTCCCTCACAGATATACTGAATCAGAATCTACAGTTTAACAAGCTCCCCGGGTGATTCTTATGTATAATAAATTTTGAGATGCGCTGCTCCGCTAGTGGTTCTCAGAATGGGTCCCTAACCAGCACTATTAGCATCCCCTGGGAACTTGTTAGAAATGCGGGTTCTCGGTGGGGGTTCGAACCGGCACCAGTTTGTTGGAAGCCTTGTAAATTTTAATGTTTTAAGGGGGAAAGAAAGGTGTTTGTGGTAGGCACTTTTCAGCTTCCTTCTCATCTTTTGTCTGGACTGTCGCAGCCTCTTCATGAGTGAGACCCTAGTTAGTTCCTTTAATAGAACCACAACTAGGACCAAAGAAAAAGTATTTATATTATTAGAAATTCCCAAGTTTTTATACTTAGTTGGGACTGGATTGACTCCAAGGAGGCTATTTTAAGATTAAGAATATTTTTCTATAGGTAGTAATAAAATATTTTTAAAAAATAGCCCTAAGCTGTGCGTATTAAGGAATGGGGCCTCTGAGACTATAACTCAATCATCTCCCTGCTCAGCCTCCAGGACTTTGCCCTGTCCCCTTCCCCCACACACCCTCGCTTCCTGCGTGTGTGTAGCTCTGGCTCCCTATTTAATTCTATATATAAAGTTATTCTGACAGAAATGGAAAATGTAGGTACGGAACGGTGGTTTTTGTAGGATTTCTGAAATATGTATTATTAAAAGGGAGCCCTTGGGGTGCAGTGGTTAAAGCACTTGGCTGCTAACCAAAAGGTTTCAGGTTCAAACACACCAGCCGCTTCGCAGGAGAAAGAGGTGGCAGCCTACTTCCATAAAGATTTACAGCCTGGAAAACCCTATGCAGCAGTTCTGTCCAGTCCTATAGGGTCACCATGAGTAGGAATCAACTTGCGGCAATGAGTTTGGCTTGGTCAGGATGCTATTAAAAGGGTCCCAATCTCTCCCCATTTAGAAAAAAAAAATTCTTGTTAAATGTTTCCTAGGCATACAGTCACTGAAAACAGGGTTCTCACAGCCAACTGAGGGGCTCAATCTATTCAGCAAATGTCTGAGCTCTCCCTGGTGGGAATCATAAAGACAAATAAAACAGGAATATCCAGATAACTCAGCCTTGAAAGCCCATCGTGGGTACCATGGGGGGGGCCTGAGCATCAGAAGAAGGGCAGTTGCCCAGTGAATCTTTTGACGATTTCGTCAGTCTCAGGTTTAAGTTTTAGAGAAGTTGCTTTCAACTGCTAACCTAAGGGCTGGCAGTTTGAATCCACTGAAAGGTGCCACAGAAGAAAAGCCTGGTGATCTGCTTTTGGAAACATTACAGCCAAGCAAACCCTATAGAGCAGCTCTATTCTGTAACACATGGGGCCACCGTGAGTCAGAGTTGACGCGACACCAACAAGCTTGGTATTTTTGGTTTGTGGAATAAAGAAATTCGGGGTTGGGCACCTTCCATCTCCCCTTGCTTCCCCCCTCTCCTTGACCCCCCTCAAGCATCGGCTCTTCCCCGGAGCAGCTCCTCATGGTCAGGAATTCCCCATCCTCTGTTTTATCCCTTTTCCCCACTCACCCCACTCCGTGAGGGGGAGAAGAGCAGAGTAAACGAATTCGTAGGAAGGTGGGAGTATAAACCCCTTCATTCCATGAGTTTGCTCAGTAGTGTTTTCAAAGGACGTTTGCCAAGATGGGTATTGTAATTGGTAGAATTTCAGTCAGTTCTATAACGTCTGGGTCAGAGAGTGCCTTGTTCTGCCATTTTCTCCAGCAGGTTCCAAGGGCTCGTGTATTTGTGATTCTTTGTGATGGAGGTCTGATCTGGGTGAGACCTAAGACCATAACCCCAGCTTTTCCTTGAGTCTTTTGCTGTTGAAAACTAGTTGCATAGTTAGACTTTTCTTAAACAAGTGGAATTGACTTGACCACAATGGGTTTGGTTTTTTTGTTCAGGTCCTTTCAAGGAGCCCTGGTGGTACAAAGGTTATCACTCCAGTGCTAACCAAAAGGCTGGCAGTTCAAACCCACCAGCCATGGGAGAAAGATGTGGCAGTCTGCTTCCATAAAGGTGACATCCTTGGAAACCCTATGGGGCAGTGCTACTCTGTCCTATAGGGTCGTTATGAGTCAGAATTGACTTGACGGCAACGGGTTTGATTCAGGGCATTTCAGCTGCTTTGAAAAGGCAGCTTTCTTTCTGTGCCAGCTTCACGTTCTCCTTTATTTACAGGAGGAGCGCTGGTCGGCCAAGCAGTCACGTGAGAGGAACTCTTGCTTGTTTCATAAAAAGGGGTCAGGGGATGACTGCCGAATGGACCTGAGGTTTATTTTAGGAGTGATGAAAATCTTTTGAAATGACTTAGCGGTTATGGTTGCACAATACCAGGAATGTCCTAAAAGCCACACAGTTGTACACTTTAGTTGGCTCAGACGGTGAATTCTTGGCCGGGAAGAGTATTTAATTAGTTCACAGTCAAAGACAAATGGTTAGTAGTAATAGTGGTTATTCTGTGTAAAGTCACAATATTTCCTGTTCACATTGTAATCCATCAACTGAGAAAGCGGTTTTTTTTTTTTTTTTTTTTTCAAAAAAAACTTTACAAGGTTGTGATTAGAGGTACTAGGATTTGCTGGGTTTTTGTTTTTGCTTTTCTCCCTCTCTCATTTGGTTTCTGTTTTTGAGTGTTTTTTTTTTTTTTAACAGAAGGTTACTGGGAGAGAAGATGGAGTCGTTATTTTAGTGTTTCTAAACAGTTGGTAGCGTGTTGTCTCTAACACCTGAACCCCATTCACAGTCTATGGGGCAGCAGAGGTCCCGATGTTCCCACTGCAGTGACGATAGCATTTATACAGCCGTCCGGCCCACAGAGCACAGGGGTGACGAAGGGCCAGCTGCTGCAGTGACGGCCCCAATGGGTCCTTGTCATCTTGCAGAGTCTCCCAGGCAGGCGGCTGCGTGGCCTCTGATGGGTGCCTGGAAGGTTTCGTGCTTCGTTCTGGCCGCTCTGAGTTCTGAAGATGCAACGTCCCCTTCACCCTGCCCACCAGGGGTTTTCTTTCCATTTCCATTTTTGCATCAGCGCCTTTGTGAGTTTGTGCTTTGCTCTAACCTAAAGCGCTGGAAACAGGAATAAACACAAGGAATGGCGTGAGACCGTGGAATGGCAGGACTGGACATTGCAAGTGTTTTATTTCATAAACCAAGGAGCCCTGGTGGTGCAAACAGTTAAGCACTTGGCTGCTAACCGAAAGGTTGCCGGTTCGAAACCACCAGTGGCTTTGAAGGAGACAGACCTGATGACCTGCTATTGTAAAGACTACACCCTGGAAAACCTATTGGGCAGCTCTACTCTGTCAAATGGGGTCGCTATGAGTCAGAATTGACTTGACGGCACCTAACAATGACAACATTCATAAAAATTACCTGAAGCACCATGTAGAGATTGTACAAGATATAACATTTCTGGGTGAAAGGAAAATCAGTCTATACCTGAGTAAGATCAATGCATAGGAAGCTACTGTGAAATCGCCAAAATAACTGGGTTGAAAAGAGTGTTTATTTAGAAAAGCAGGATGCTTTTCGTGAAAAAGGCTGTTTTGATAGCCTTGAGTAAGGACTTGTTGTTGTTGTTGTTCTTAGGTGCCAACAAGTCAATTCCAACTCAGAGTGACCCCATGTGATAGCTGAGCTGCTGCACAGGGTTTTCCCTGGTGGCACAGCAGTTAAGCGCTCAACTGCTAACCGAAAGGTCGGCGTTTTGAACCCGCCAGGGGGTCCTCAGGAGAAAGATGTGGCAATCTGCTTCCGTAAAGATTTACAGCCTTGGAAACCCTATGGAGCAGTTCTGCTCTGTCCTACAAGGTCGCTGTGAGTCGGAAGGGGTAATCGTTGAGTTTCTGCGTATTTACATCCTGTGGTAGATAAAACTGTATATTCTGCATTTTCCCTCACCATGATGCGGTGAGCGTTAGCCCCTGAACTGACTCCAGGCCTGTGTTCAGGGAAGCGCAAGGAAAGAAGGATCAGAGATTGTCCTTGACAGACCACAGTTGACCTTTCGTCACTCTGGGATTTCCAAGGCCCTATTTTTTTTTGTTTGTTTTTCTATGAGTAAAATGTTCTCAGAGCCTAGAAGGCTAGGTGTGTGGCTTTATAACCTGGCTAATGGTTCCTTCATGGGTGCCTTGGCAGGTGTGAGAGGGAACGAAAAATGTTTTTTTATTCAGACATTGCCGTTATCAGGAGAGGACAATAAATCAGCGTTTACATCATGAAGGTTTAATTTCCTTCTCTCTCTCTTTTTTAACTGAGGTGAACTAGAAATAACAGAACAGTTGCCATTTCAACCACTTTTACGTGTCAATGCAGCTCACCATGGTGTGTAAACATCACCACTGTGCATTTCGTTTTTTCCATCACCCTTAACAGAAACTCAGTAGTTCTTCGTAATTTTTAACGTGCTTCAGGTGAAAGTTTACAACACAAATTAGTTTCTCGTTCAAAAATATATACACAAATTGTTTTGCGACATCGGTTGCAATCCTTACAATGTGTCAGCGCTCTCCCCCTTTCCCTTTGCACCCCGGCTTCCCCGTGTCCATTCGTCCAGGTTTCCTGTCCCTTCCTGCCTTCTTATCTTTGCTTTTGCAGGTGTTGCCTATTCAGTCTTGGATACTTGATTGAACTAAGAAGCACGTTCTGTATGGATCAGAAACCCAGTGCTTCTTCAGCAATACCTTCCCCCTCCCGCTCCCCCAGTCCTGGTAACCACTAATCAACGTTGGTCTCTATGCACTTGCCTATTCTGGATATTTCATATATGGGATGATACAACTCCTGTCCTTACCACCGCTCTTCTCAGCCTGTCCTTTTTGCAGAAGAAATAACCCCAACTTCATGAATCTGACTCCCTGCGATTTATTTGCCAATCTGTTGAAATGATGGCCAACTCAAATTTTCGAGAATGACCTACTCACCATGACGTTCTCCATCCCCCTTGTCAGAGAAAGCCCGCCCGCCTTGAAGATCACAGTGCCCTCCATCCTCTGCTCCAGTGATGCTAGCTTGTCACTGAATCTCTCTGGACCTTCTTCCTGCAGCTGGTTGGTGCTGGAGCTGCCCTACCAGCTGGTGGAGGTGCTTGTTCTCTGCTCCAGCTGCTCAGCTCTCCCCTCCAGGCCTTGTGCTAGCAGCTCACCTAGCGAGGCATTCACCGTGTCCAGTTGTTGAAACAGTGTGCTTTTTGCTGTAGCTCACTCGATGCTTGAGCTCAGCCCCAAGCTGGAGAAGCCCATGGAAGAGCACATTGGTGCCATCTTGGGCGTAAGTGACATGGGCAGGTTTCTCTGTTTTCAGTGCACTGAGTGAAGTATAGGTGACGCTTTGAAGAAGCCACACTGGTGTCTTTTGCATCGTGGCTTTGAAGGACTTCAGGGTCCTTGGGGTATTCTCACCTGTTTGTAGTAATGGAAGCAGAAGAAGGTCCCAGACGCCAAGCACAGACAGTTTGGTTACCAATTCAATGTAAGAATGACCAAAGTCCAGAAGTTAACCCCTAACTCCTTAGAACTGCTCAATGACAGCACATTGCAGGTAAGTTGAGAGGTTGTTGCTGAGTCGGTGGAAAGAATTTGGAGTTTCCAAAACAGGTTGTAATCAAGAGAAGTCATCTGAAGTGACCCCGGAAGGACAATTGTTGATGAATCCCAAATGTTCTGTTCTATGTTGAGATGTACGTCCAGAAGAAAACCGTTTTGTCCATATTTGGGGACAGATGAGATTATATTGACGCCTTGCACGTACGCTGGACTTGTAGTTACTAAAGAACTCAGAAAATAACTTGGCCGTAATAAGCGATGCTTACTTGGGTCATGAGCTATCATCTCAAAAATCCTTAGATAACATAATTCTTAGGCTTTTCTCCAGCTAACGTGAAGCACTTACCACATATAAAACCTGCAGGCCTGCTTGTCAGTTTGTTAATAGTGACTCCTAGCTGGTGGAGGCTGTGGGATTGCTGGCCATAAGGTCAGGTCTTTGTTCTCAAGAGAAAACTTTATTATTCTCTTATATTCATTTCTTAAAGAGCGTGCAGACATAGCAAAACATATCACTTTGCGTTCTTGCCAAGAAGAAATATGAAGATCCTTGGGAAATGCATCTTCTTGGAAAAAATTTAGGCAAACTCATTGAACCCCTCTGGGAGTCGGCTTCCTGGCTTGCAGAAAGGGAGGTTGGATGGAATGATCTCGGCCCTCCCTTCCAGCTTTTATGCAGAAAGTGCGTGCAGGACGGCAGGACATTGAATACCCTTGGCTTCCCGGTGAGGTTTGAACACGGGGTCAGCACCCACAGTGGAAGCAGCGTGCACTGTTGTGGACCAGTTTTGGGGGGTGTGGGGGGCAGGGGGCTGGTACCCCTGTGGAAGAGGGAAGGAGAGGAGTCTGCTCACTGCTTATGTGACCATCCAGCCTGGCAAGGCTGCTGCTGTGGTCATTTACACAGCCCCTCTCATCCAGCTACATCAGAGCATTTGAACACGCTCTGGCTCCTTATACCTGAAACGCAGCAGAAAGAAAGGCTTTGATCCAGTTAATTCAGAGATGGAGAAACGGCATTATAGGGACCAGTCCAGTTGCCATCGAGCCGATCCGGATTCATGGCGACCCCGTGTGTGTCAGTGTAGAACTGTGTCCCATAGGGTTTTCAATGGCTGATTTTTCAGAAGTAGATCACCAGGCCGTTCTTCCTAGCTGCCTGTGGGTGGACTTGAACTGCCAACCTTTCACTTAGCAGCTGAGCACATTAACCGTTTTCACCACCCAGAGACTTCAGAGCACGTAGAACTTAAAGGAATTTCCCCCAAAGTATACTGTATTGCAGAGGGGCAAGATACATGTACAAAGTGCTCATCCCAGCTTTATAGTTGGAAAAACAAGGGGTGGGGGAGAGAAATAACCTAAATGCTTTTTTTTTTTTTTTTTGAGAATAGTTGTTTAAATTATGGCACATTCATAATATGGAATAATACACAAACATCAAAATAATGTTTATTAAGAATATTTTTTGGTAAAATGGCCTGGATGGAACAAGATTAAGTGACACAAATACAGGATAAAGCTTTGCGTATACGGTGTGATTTAAAAAAAAGATTTAATGTACAGGAAAAATAAGACTATAAGGAAAGAGGCTAAAGTTCTAACAGTGATTTTTCTTGGTGTCCTGGGATAGTGGGTGGTTGCTATTTTCTTCTTTATACTTCCCGGGACTTTTTAACTACTCAGGACTGGAAAATGGACGCATTAGTTTCCTAGTCGTATCTTACTTTCATCGTCGTGTGTATGCCTGTCTATCGTCTATCTTATCTATTATCTATCTGTCCATCTGCCTGCCTGCCTGCCTACCTACCCATCTATCTGATTTTAAGAGGCAGAGAGGTGGACCAATGAGAAACAGCATATGACATTCGAACTGCAACCCAGGAGATGAGAAAGAGCCAGCCATTTCTAAACCTGGGGAGAAGTCCTTCCAGGCATGGGGAACAGGAGGAACAAAAGCCTGAGGTTGGAGTAGATTTGGAATGTTCTAGGTCCAGATAAATGGCCAGTGTGGGAAAGTGATAAGCGATAACATCAGAAAAATTGCCAAGGACTAGGCCATGTAGGACTCATGATAAGAAGCTGAGAACCTCTTGTAAGAAAGTGAGATGTTTTCAGCTTTGAAAGCTCCTAGGACCCAGGTGTGGGTAGATTGTAAAGAGGCCAGTGTAGAAGTCAAGAGGCCAATTAGGAAAGTGTGGCCGGGGTCCAGAAGAGAAGTGACTGAGCAGGTGGGCGTGTAGGTTGAGGTGTGTATCTTGACTTGCTGTACGTACCTCATAATCATAATCATAGTAATTGTTCATTGCTGTTGAGTTGGCTCCGACTCATGGCGACCCCGTGTACGATAAAAGGAAATGTCGCCTAGACGCCATCTTCACGATCTCTGTTGTTGTGGCCGCTGTGCGTTTTCAGTCGTTCCAACCTAGGGGTCTCATCTTCCAGCACTCTGTCGGACAGTCTTCTATTGTGACCCATAGAATTTTTATTGGCTAATTTTCAGAAATAGATTACCACCAGACCTTTCTTCCTAGTCTGTCTTAGTCTAGAAGCTCTGTTGAATCTGTCCACCATGGGTGACCCTGCTGGCATTTGAAATACTGGTGGCATAGCTTCCAGCATCACAGCAACACTCAAGCCACCACAGTACGAGTGGTGAATCACTTGTTTGAAGGTCGTTGAGCCTCGAGAGAGAGTGGGGTAAAGTAAGACATAGCAATGTTATTTGACTAGCTGTCATGGCCTCTGACCTTGTACCTGTAAAGTAGCGGCTCCTGTGTTCTTGATAGTTCCAAGTACATATTATTTTCTCTTCCTGGGTACCTGACAGCATTCGTTATCGTACAAGATATTTTGCTAGGGAAACCTTATGCTTTCATTTTTCCTTAATTGGTGTAGGATGTTCTTTTGAAGTCAGAAAGGTTTACTGCAAAGTTTCCCTAAGTGATTTCCCAGAATATTAAACTTGTGAAATACACGATGAAAAAATAAATACAATGAAACCTGAGGTCAGAACGTGGGGAAACGAGCAGCATCTAAGAGAGTCGCAGTGCATGTTCACCTGTTTATCTTGGTTCACCCGTCTTTCCCAGCAGTGCCTGACTCCACCAGCCCTTCCCCACACACTCGGGAATGTTTTACAAAACACTGGGGTTCTCCGGAACGCACTGGGAAATGCTGGTTTGTGGTGAGGCCTTAGCTTTATCCCTGTTGGAAGGCTAAATGAAATAAGTATCTTTGCTTTTAACAATGATAAATATTGCCCGTGAAATACACTAACTAACCATTGAGTCAATTCCAACTTATGACTACCCCACGTGTGTCAGAGTAGAACTGTGCCCTGTGAAATACACTAACTAACCATTGAGTCAATTCCGACTCATGACCACCCCACGTGTGTCAGAGTAGAACTGTGCCCCGTAGGGTTTTCAGTGGCTGATTTTTTCCAAAGCAGATGGCCAGGCCTTTCTTCCGAGGTGCCTCTGGGTGGGCTACAGAATAAAAAAGTAAAACTCATTCTGAAAGTGAAGCTAGACTGTGGAATAGGATACAGTGAGGCCTGGTTCCCAGCACTAGCCGTTCTAGTCTAGTGCCTTCTTAGCTCTGAGGATAGCTTCCTATCCTAACGGGTCAGACATCATCTCATATTCTCCCATCAGAGCAGAAGAGGCATTGCAAGGGTGAGCCACTGGCCCTGGTGGTTCACAAGGACAGTTTCAACCAGCCCTCCCTTTTGCTTCGTGACCTGGGCGCCCTCCATTTGTATATTTGCCATTCAGTAATTTACACGAGCAGTCTGCACCACGTGTCTAGGAGGCAGGTCTAGGCAGTCGCCTTTGGTCTCACCCAGGGTGGTAGTTACTTACAGGTGTGTCACTGCTGATATTGTAGTAGCAAGGATGGCGGGGTAAACCTATGGATTGTGCAAACACTGGCCTGGAAATCCGTTCCCTACCCCTAACACACACACACACGCACTCACGAGATGGCAGACTGAAAGGTAGAAACACCCTAAATATCCATCGACAGATGAATGGATAAACAAAATGTGACGTAGACGTACAATGGAATGTTAGTCAGCCAAGAAATGAAACGAAGCCCTGATACATGCTACACATGGATGAACCTAGAAAACAATGCTGAGTGAAGTAAGTCAGACACAAAAGGACAAATGTTTTGTTGGATACATTTCACCATACATACACATACACACCCACACAAAGGATAACCTGGTATAAAAAGGCATTGTTACCTTTTCCATGGGAGCCTTAGCTGAGGCAGTGCAGCCTAGTGCTGAAGAGGGTGGCTGTGGAGCCAGGCCATCTGCTTCGATTCCAGCCACTGCCATTTCCTGACCATATGATCCGGGGCACGTTATTTTACAACTCTATCTCATTTTTTCCTCCTTTGCGAAAAGGGAGTGAAGATGATCATAGTGCCTACCCAGCAGGATAATTCTAAGAATTAAAGGAATTAGTACATCGAAAAGTCTTCGGAACATTGTTTGACTCAGGAGAAGTGTCATGTTAGTGGCGTTACTGTTTTCTTTAAGTCAGGAATACAGCTTATCAAAATATACGTATTTATTCCTTAAGTCAACAAATATTTATTTAGCACTGCTCTGTCCCAGTCACTGTTCTAGCTACAGGAGGTATGTTAGTGAATAAAACATACACAAATCCCTGCTCTCATGGAGCTTCCATTCTAATGGACCCACTGCCGTCCAGTCGATTCTGACTCATAGCAACCCTGTGGGACAGAGTAGGACTGCTCCATAGGGCATCCAAGGCTGTCGTCTCTACGGAAGCAGACGGCCACATCTTTTTCCCACCGCGCACCTGATGGTTTCAAGTCACCAACCTTTCAGTTAGCGTCTGAGCACTTAACCACTGCACCACCAGGGCGTCCTTCTAATGGAAGGTATTAGTAATCACGCAAATGGAGAAAAAAACCATGCACAGTTATGCTTAGCCCAGTACCTGCCCTATAGTTGTGACCTAATGGACGCGTCACTCGTATCGTCGCTGTTGTTTGCTTGTTTTTATTACTGACATACAGTTCAGTGAGACTTGGTGGTTTCAGCTCTCATCTGAGATAGGAGAGAGAAGCGAAAGCAGCAGAGAAAGCTATGCCAGTGTGGACAACCGAAACGACTCCATAAAGATTAAGGAAGAAAACGAGAAAGAGAAGGGATGCAATTAGGCAATCCCCTGTGGCTGTGGATTTCGTTGAAAATGAGCTGAACCTTTTCTGCTTTCTTCTCCGTATGTCAGGGGTACCATCACCTCTAGGCAGAGTCCCACATTCCTAAACACGAGGACTTTCTGAGCTGCACCAGATACAGGTACACCTTTAAATGTACCAAAACAGGGGAGCATGGTGCTGCTGCCTGTTATCACATGACTACAAGCTGAATCACACACATGCTTCTCCTAAAATAATCCTCTCCTGAAAGGAAAGACCCCTTCAAAATAATCACCCCAGGAGTGTAGACCTCGGCATTCCACGAAGAACTTGGTTAAAATAGACTCTAGGCCTTGCTCACTGGTTCTTTATCTTTTCTTTTCCAGAAACCTTCTCTACGTTTACCCACAGAGGCTGAACTTTGCTAGCAAGCTGGCATCTGCCCGGAACATTACAATAAAGATCCAGTTTATGTGCGGAGAGGATGCTAGCAACGCTCTGCCGGTAACGAGGGAAATGAGCCTTGGCTTCAGACCAGGGTGGGCTCAACTCCCCTGTGAATTCCCACGGGCGATAGCGAGCGCTCGTCACTGTCCTTTATACCAGCTGCTGTTGAGTCAGCCCCGGCTCCTGGTGACCCCAGGCGTGCCAGAGTAGAACTGTGCTCCATAGGGTTTTCAGTGGAAAGTCTTTTTCCGGACACAGATTGCCAGGACTTTCTTCCAAGGCACCTCACCATAGACTTGAACCTCCAACCTTTCGGTAAACAGCCGAGCACATTTGCACCACCCAGGGCCTTACATCAGTATACAGAGTGTGTCTATTACGGGTCTACAGTACTCGGCAAGTACAAGGCGATTCTGACCCATAGCGGCCCTGCAGGACAGAGTAGACCTGCCCCATAGGGTGTCCAGGGATATAAATCCTTAAGGAAGCAGGCTGCCCCATCTTTCTCCCGCAGAGTGGCTTGGTGGGTTCGAACTGCAGACCTTTTGGTTAACAGCCAGGCGCTTAATCACTGCACCATCGGGGCTTCTTAAATAATAAATACATAGTACAATGCAGTTGTTCTCTGAGGAACCAAAAATGCCAGAATTTTTACTTTTTAACCATTTTCCACTAAATGAAATGGGTGGTAAGCTGTTACTATGTCCCATAAGTCGTGGAAGGAGCCCTGGTGGCACAGCGGTTAAGCGCTCAACTGCAACCAAGAGGTCAGCAGTTGGAACTCACCAGCTGCTCGGGAGAAAGATGTGGCAGTCTGTTTCCGTAAAGATTACAGCCTAAGTGGCAGCTCCACTCTGCCCTACAGGGTCACTAGGAGTCAGAATAGACTCAGCGGCGCTTGGTTTGGTTTGGTTTTGGCATAAGCCATGGAATTCAGTTCACATTCCTTTCTACTGAGGTGATTTTTTCCAGTGCTTTCATTCTTCAAATGTTTACTTTTTTCTTCTCTTATTTTACCATCTTTCTGATGTCCCACCATAGGAGTCTGGGTGGTGCAAGGAGTTTGCGATCAGCTGCTAACCCCAAGGTTGGTGGTTCACATCCACCCAGCAGCTCTGCGGAAGAAAGGTCTGGCATCTGCTTCTGTCAAGATGATAGCCAAGATAACCCTGTGGAGCACAGCTCTACTCTGTAACACAGGGGGTGGCCATGAGTCGGGGGCCAACCCGACAGCAGCTGACACCAACAATGTCCCACCTACCTTCTCAATGCAAGGAGTGCTCTTGCAATGGGCAGAAATGCGTGGCTCAAAGGGGACTCTCTGGCTGTCCCTGCTCTGGCCTCTGGAACACCATCCTCAGGCCTTCCAGGTGTGGTTGTGCACGTAGGCACCCAGCCAAGAGGGCAGGCGGGGGCTCCATTCCAGCCTGTCCTCCAGTCACCCAGCATGGGGATGGCTACATTGAAAGGAGGACCAACACCACACCTGTTGCCACCAAGTCAGTTCCACTCACGGTGGCCCGCATGTTAGAGTACAGCTGAGCTCCATAGGGTTTTCTTGGCTGTAACCTTGATGGGAGCAAATCATCAGGCCCTTCTTTCATGGCACCATTGAATGGGTTTGAACCACCAACCTTTCAGTTAACGTTGCTGTTGTTAGGTGCCATCGAGTCAGTTCCAACTCATAGCAACCCCGTGTGCAACAGAACAAAACACTGCCTGGTCCTGCACCATCCTCACAATCATTGCTATGTTTGAGCTCGTTGTTGCAGCCACTGTTCGATTAATAAAAACCCAAAACCAAACCCACTGCCGTCGAGTCAATTCCGGCTCATAGCAACCCTATTGAACAAGGTAAAACTACCCCATAGGGTCTCCCAAGGAACGTCTGGTGGATTCGAACTGCTGACCTTTTGGTTGGTAGACGAGCTCTTAACCACTGCGTCACCAGGGCTCCGAATCAAACCTACTGCCATCGAGCTGATTCCGGCTCATAGCGACCTTATAGGACAGAGTAGGCCTGCCCTGTAGGGTTTCCAAGGAGCGCATGGTGGATTTGAACTGCTGACCTTTTGTCTAGCAATCGAATGCTTTTAACCACTGTGCCACCAGGGCCCCCCGTTCACTACAAACCTGAGAACAAACTGTTGGCACCGCCCAGGAGGCCTCATTTGGAGGAAAGGGTTCTTTAGTTCTTTGCCCAAAGGTGAGCCTTCTTGTCAAATCAGGTGCCTTTAGAGCTGCGTCAGCCTCAAGGAGCTTTTTCTAAAGCGCACAGATATGTGTTCACCAGTCTTCTCCCCAAGCAACCAGGCCATGTCTTTGGAGGGAGAAGAGCCTGGACTTGGGATCTATCATTGAGAGCAAAAGTATGTGGGTTTGCCCTGTAGAGTACACCTGTAGGTGGTGAGACCGTGTAGAGAGGACCCTGGTGTTTCAGCCTCACATACTTGGGGCCCTTGATCCCTAATTTAGTTCTTTGGTACCTCAGTTTGCCCTTCATAACCATTCTTCTGCATTGGTGTGGTTGGGCCAGCTGTACAGCCCAGCAGCCTTGATTTACAAGATACAGCTCCATGAGATCAGAACATCCTGTTGGGCTGATGACCATGGATTTGATAGACCCAAATGTTAATTTGGCCCTTTCTATTTTGTTGGACAGGTCATCTTTGGAAAGTCCAGTGGGCCTGAATTTCTGCAGGAAGCGTACACAGCTGTCACTTACCATAATAAGTAAGTACATTTCAGAGTTGTAAATGTCTGCCAGGGTTGGCTCATTATCTCCTGCCTTTTCTGAGCTCTTTGGGTCATTCCTTGCAATGGATGTTATAATTTAGGGGCCAACAGACAGAGGAAATCCATGGTAGTTCCATGATCCTGTGTTGGAGATGTGCAGTCTAACTAAGACTGAAAGAACAAATCTTCAAGAAGCTAATATTGTTTTGACTTTTCTAGAACCTTCTAGTATGATGGAGGGAAGTTTTATGGTGTTCGATAAGCAGATAAGTTTCATCACTTCCTTTGAGGTACTGGAGGGAGCCCGAAACAGAACCCAGCTCTCCTCACGCCGTCCCTTCATCTTGTAGATACCACCTCAGACCTGCCTCATTACCTCCTTGAAGAAAATTTAACTTGACCAAGTAGAAATGCAGCATTCATTACTGTCAGTAAACTGAGTCACAGAATAATGTCTACAGTGTTACTCACATTTCACAGATGAGGAGGGAAACCTTTACAGGATTAGACAAGTTTGGGTTTCATCCTGGCCTGATAACCTTGGCCCGTTTGAATACTTCCCTGAACCCCCAGGGCTAGGATGAGAGTTAAATGAGATCTTCGACATAAAGCACTGAATATCTGGTACTTAGTAATTCATTAAATTCAAGTTCCTTTTCCTCCTCACTCCACTCATTTGTTTCTTCAACATCCTTTGAGGCCCCAAAGCACAAATATTGTATAATCCCACTTATATGAAATATCTAGAATAGGCAAATTCCTTTTTTTTTTTTTTCTTTAATTTTACTGTGCTTTAGGTGAAAGCTTACGGTCCAAATTAGTTTCCCATTCAAAAATTTATATACATATTGCTTTGTGACATAGGTTGCAGTCCTCACGATGTGACAACACTTTACACCCCAGGTTCCCTTTGTCCATTCATCCAGTCTTCCTGTCCCTTCCTGCCTTCTCATTTTTCTTTCGGGCAGGAGTTGCCCATTTGGTCTTGTATGTTTGATTGAACTAAGAAGCAGGTTCCTCATGTGTGTTATCGTTTGTTTTATAGGCCTGTCTGATCTTTGTCTGGAAAGTGGGCTTTGGGAATGGCTTCATTTCTGAGTTAGCCGAGTGTCCAACGGCCATAGTCTCGGGGGTTCCTCCAGCCTCTGTCAGACCAGTGAGTCTGACCGTTTTTTGTGAATTTGAATTTTGTTCTGCATTTTTCTCCCACTCTGTCCAGGACTCCGTTGTGATGCCTGTCAGAGCAGTTGGTGGTAGTAGCTGGGCGCCATCTAGTTCTTCTGGGCCCAGGCTGGTGGAGGCTCTGGTTCATGTAGTCCCTTAGGCTAATATTGTCTTGTGTCTTCGGCTTTCTTCATTCTGCTTTCCTTGGGGTGGGATGGGACCAATACATATATCTTAGATGGCCGCTCACAAGCTTTTAAGATCCCAGACACTACTCACCAAAGGAGAATGTAGAACATTTTCTTTATGACCTATGTTCTGCCAGTTGACCTAGATGTCCCCTGAGACTGTGGTCCCCAGCCCCCAGCCCCAGCAACGCTGCCCTCAGGGTGTTTGGATATGACTAGGAAACTTCTATGTAGAATAGGCAAATTCTGAGGGACCAAAGTTTATTAGTGGTAACCAGGGGTGGGCGAGAGGGGGCAATGGGGAGCCACTGTGTAAGGGGTACAGAGTGTTTGATACCAGTTGCCATTGAGTTGACTCTGACTCACAGTGACCTCATGTGTGTCAGAGTAGAACTGTGCCCCATAGCGTTTTCAATGGCTGATTCTTCATGAGTAGATTGCCAGGCCTTTCTTCCAAGGTGCCTCTGGGTAGACTCGAGCCTCCAACCTTTTGGTATTAGCTGAGTGCATTAACTATTTGCATCACCCAGGGACCCATGAGGTTTTGTTAAGGATAATGAAAAAAACTTGCTAACAGACAGTGGTGATGGTCACACAGCACGGCGAATGTAATTAATGTCACTGACTTGTACACATAGAAATGGTGGAAATAGCAAATGTTTTGGTATATATATTTCACCACAAAATAAAAATTAAAAAAAACACAAATAAGAAAACCATCCGATAAGTGTGCCACGTGCCTGTCTCAGGGCAGAGATGGAAAAGGAGGTTACTGCAGGACTTCGAATCTCACCTTGTTTTCAAATTAAGTTGTTGGGTGTTTCCATTGTGTGGGGGATTTTTTTTTCCTGTTGACACCTTTCGTTTCTGAGTAGTTTTCTGTGAGCCACTCCAAGGACTTCCGGTATAGGAATCAGATAATGTAAAAAGAAAAGTCAACAGCCAAGCCGGCAAATTCTGAGGGGCACAGAGTGTGTGGTATTATGGCTTGCGGCCTGACAAGTCCTTGTTCACACTAAAAGTTATTTGTGTCTAACGTGCTTTGGAAACAGGTCTCCTGACTTTTATGAAGAAGTGAAAATCAAGCTCCCTGCCAAGCTTACAGCAAACCACCACCTCTTGTTCACCTTCTATCACATCAGCTGCCAGCAGAAGCAGGGCGCCTCCGTGGAGAGCCTCCTGGGATACTCAGTAAGTTGTCTTCACCTGACTACCCACCCTGCGGTTAGCACACTCAGGGCCCCTGCAGAGGTGAACAGCTAACTTCTCTTCACCTGCTTCCTCCCGGTCAGACAGAGCGATATGTGCTAACCCTTCACCTGCTTCCTCCCGGTCAGACAGAGCGATATGTGCTAACCCAGACTCTCACAAAGAGCAGGAGAGCCTTGTCTTAGCCAACGACGGATTACAGGAACGGAAAGCTAGTGCCTGATAGATTGAGGAAGAGCGCTCAGGCCCAGCAAAAGAGTCGCACGTTTAATACGTGTGCTTCGTAGGTGAACTCAGCTCTTTTTTCTCCGGGGGGAAAACAAAAGTTATTTCTTTAAAAAATATAGAAAAGGAAAAACAAACATTGATGGTATTCAGATGCACACAGATGTTGACTCTCGAGAAAAGCGCTACCTCCTTGGCTTTGCAAACCCTCCACCTCAGGAGCGCTCAGGGGATTTAAAATGCAAAGAACTTGACAGAAATGACGGCCTGAAAGAGCCATGGTCAATATCTAGTCATCGTTTAGTTGCATTTGATTCTTGTGAGCGGGATAAATTGCCAGAGTCACGCGCTGTGATCAACGCCGCTTCCGTGTTTACGTCCTCTGTTGCAGTGGCTGCCAATGCTCTTAAATGAACGTCTGCAGATGGGATCCTTCTGTCTCCCCGTCGCCTTGGAGAAGCTGCCGCCCAACTACTCCATGCATTCTGCAGAGGTAACCACCTTCCCAGACCCACACGTCCTCACCTTAAACACGACCCAGGATGCTCGTCTTGTTTTCGGAGCAGTAAGCTGTCAGGACACAACATTTTCTGAGGACACATTGGACTGATAAAACCCAAACCCAACCAAACCTGTTGCTGTCGAGTCAGCTCCAACTCATGAAGACCCTAAGTGTTACAGAGTGTAACTGCTCCACGGGGTTCTCGGTGACTGACTTTTCGGAAGCAGATTGCCAGGCCTGGTGCCACCGGATGGGTTCCAGCCACCAACCTTTAGATTACATTAAAAAAACAAACCTGTTGCCTTGAATCGATTCTGACTCAGAAAGACCCTATAGAACAGGGTAGAGCCGCCCCATAGGGTTTCCAAGAAACGGCTGGTGGATTCCAACTGCCGACCTTTTGGTTAACAGCCCGAGCTCTTAACCATTGCGCCGTCAGGGCTCCTTTAGGTTACTAATCAAGTGCAAACATTTGCACCGCTCAGGACACACTCATTGGTCTGATAGGACAGGAGGAGTAACTGGTCGAGAAACCTCCTTCATGTGTTGTTATTGTTAGTTGCTGTCAAGTCGGCTCTGAATTACAGAGATCCCATATGCAACAGAATGAAACACTGCCCGGTCCTGTGCCATCTTCATGTTCGTTGGTATGCTCAATTCCATTGTTGCAGCCACTGTTTATTTTAAATGCCTTCCAACCTAGGGGGCTCATCTTCCAGCACTGTATCAGATAATATTCTGTTGTGATCCGTGAGATATTCAATGGCTGGTTTTTGGAAATAGATCACATGTCCTTTCTTCCTAGTCTTAGTCTGGAAGCTCTGCTGAAACCTGTTCAGCATCATAGCAACACGCAAGCCTCCACTGACAGACGGGTTGTGGCTATGCATGAGGTGCATCGGCTGGGAATCGAACCCAGGTCTACCCCATGGAAGGCGAGTGTTCTACCACTGACCCACCACTGCCCGCATGCTAATTTCCTAGAACTCCCAATCACCTTCTTAATGTTTGGAACAGACCTATGTTTTGAAGATAGGCATACCTGGATCCAAAATCCACATTCTGCCACTCACTAGCTGTGTGACAATGAGTAAGTTGCTTGCCTTCTCTGAGTCTCAAAGATGAAACTGAACCCATATCTGCCTGTAAGGTTGCTGTGAGCATTGAGTAAGATAATGTCTGTCAAGCAACAAAGTCAATGAAGTAAATATTAGCTCTTTTTTCCTACTTGCCTTAGGCTATCTTCATAGATACACCCCCAGCCTCTTGAAATATCCTTTAGACCTACGCTGCCCAGTGTGGCTACTGAGCATTTGACCGTGGCCAGTCCAAACTGAGATGCATTGTACGTACAAAATACGCATCAAGTTTCAAAGACTTAGAAAAAAGAATGCAAAATAGCTCAATCGTGTTTTTTGATTACACGTTGAAATTATCGTCTTTGGGCTATATACGGTTAAACAAAATGTATTATTAGAATTATTTTCGTATGTTCCTTTTCATTTTTTTTTAATGTGGCTACTGGAAAATTTTAACTTTTGCATCTATGGCTGACATATTTCTAATGACAGCGCTGCATTGGATCTTAGATGGCAAACTCGGGCTTCCCTGGGAGCCAGACGGGTAATGTAAGTAAGAGCCAGTCCTGGTGGAAATTGTCCCCACTGGAGGCTGCCTGCCGGTTCGAAGGCCACAGCTGCACCTCCACTGGATTCAAGGCCACTGTTTTCATATCTTCCACCTTTTAAACAAAGTTAGAGAAGCAGTCTTTTATGTGAAATTTCCTGACTTGCAAATATTGGCAACAAATTCAAAAAAAGTTTCCAACACTCTGTGGCCCGGATCGAGCCAGTGGGCCCCAGGTTGTCACTTTCTTTGCCTTAGATGGTTCTCAGGGCCCCCACGCCATGTACACACCGACCATTGGAGATACAGCCTGGTTCCTTAAAACTGAAATGGACACAAAACCCCACATGGGTGGCAGCATCAGCCGAGGCCCTCCTTACTCCACACTGCACAGTGGCTCTGGAGGAAGACAATTCTGATGGGACTTGAAGGCAAGAAATGATCTCTGAGAGGGCAGTGGTGGGCCCATGGGAGAACACTCACCTTCCATGTGGGAGCCCTGGATTCAATTCTCATCCACCGCACCTCCTGGGCAGCTACCACCCACCTGTCAGCGGAGGCCTGTGTGTTGCTATGATGCTGAACAAGTTTAGGTGGAGCTTCCAGACTAAGATAGACTAGGAAGAAAGGCCTGGTGATCTACTTTCAAAAATCAGCCCACGAAAATCTTATGGCTCACAACAGTCCAATCCTCAACTCGTCACGGGGGTAGTGCAGGACCAGGCAGTGTTTCATTCCATTGTGGGTGGGGTCATCATGCATTGAGGGCGTTTTAACCGGCTTGCCAAAGTAAAAAGACTAGTTCAGTGCAGGATTGAACTTGAACCCAGCTCCTGACTCCAAGGTCTTTATTTTAGGGGGTGGTGTTTATGTTTGTAAGGAGCTCCTAGGTAGTGCAAACAGTTAACATGCTCAGCTGCTAACCCAAAGGTTGGAGGTTCAAGTCCACCGACAGGCACCTTGAAAGAAAGGCCTGGCAATCTGCTTCTGAAAAAAAGCAGCCATTGAAAACCCCATGGAGCACAGTTCTGTTCTGACACAAGGGTTGCCATGAGTTGGAGTCTGGCACACATGCGGTCACCAAGGCACCTGGTTGGTTTATATTTGTGTAGCCTTGACATTTGCAGTCACTGCCTTCACTCTGCTTATTAGTAATCAGAAAAGGAGACTGAATGGCTAATCTTTTGTTTGTTTGTTTTTCTCTAACACAGAAAATCCCTTTACAGAATCCTCCCGTCAAGTGGGCTGAAGGACATAAGGGAGTATTTAATATTGAAGTGCAAGCTGTTTCTTCCGTTCACACCCAGGTAAAAAACTTCAAGGTCAACTTGCAATCAGACCAGAAGGCTGGTGATGAAGGTAGGGGCGGCAGCGGGGAGACCTTCCAGGGACAAGCCAAGAAGAGGCAAAAATGAAAACCTCTGTATATGGATTTAAAATCATGAAAAGAACCTTCAGTTCTTAGTGGGCACTTACAAGACTTTTCGGGTTCTATCTGTGGTTTAAATAGAAAGACCCGACAAAAATGTCAAGCCCCAGAATGAAGGAAGCCAGTAGCTACCCTGTTGAAACATTTGTCTGCTGCTGTCTCCTTGCCGGTCGTAATTCTGCCATTTGACCAGCCTTTTTCATTTCTTATAGCTCCACGTTCCTTCCTTTTCCTGTCGCTGTCTGAGTTTTGCATCTGCTTAGACCCCTTTATTTTCTGTTTAAACCTGAAAAAAAATTATTGTGGTAAAATATATATACCAAAACATTTGCCATTTCAACATTTTTTACACATATAATTCAGTGACATTAATTACATTCACCATGTTTTGTGACCGTCACCACTATCCATTTCCAAATTTTTCCATCACCCCAAACAGAAGCTCAGTGCCCCCTAAGCAATAACTCCCCATGCCTCTTCCTCCAAGCCCCTGGTCACCACTAATAAACTTTGGTCTCTATACATATCTGCCAAATTCTAGATATTTCATGTAAGTAAAACCAAAAAAACCAAACCCATTACCACCAAGCCGATTCCGACTCATAGCGACCCTATAGGACAGAGTAGAACTGTCCCATAGATTCCAAAGAGCGCCTGGTGGATTTGAACTGTTGACCTTTTGGTTAGGAGCCACTGCTCTTAACCGCCACACCACCAGGGTTTCCTCATATAAGTAGGATCATATAATACTTGTCCTTTTGTGACTGACTTATTTTGCTCAGCAATTTGTTTTCAGGGTACTTCCATGCTGCAGCATGGATCAGGACTTCATTTCTCTTTATGGCTGAGCAATATTGCATTGCATGGAGGCAGCACATTTTGCTTACCCGTTCACCTGTTGACAGATACTTGGGTTTTCTCCACCTGTTGGCTATTCTGAGTAGAGTGGCAGTGAGCATTGGTGTACAAGTATTGTTTGCATCCCTGCTTTCAGTTCTTTTGGGTATCTGCCTAGGATTGGGATTGCTGGGTCATATGGCAGTTTTTTGTTCATTTTTAAATAATATTAATTTTGTTTCTGGTGGAACTGTACAAAGCAAAACATGCACCCAGTCAACGATTTGAGCACATACCGTCCAGCAACATCCTATGGCAGTTCTTGACCCCTTTCTGGACAGTGTGTATCTGCTGTGCTGGCCTCTGCTTGCAGATCATGTCAGAGCTGAAATGTTGCTCTCTTTGGTTCATGACCATGGAGAGGTCATAGCCTGTGCACAGCAATGTTCATGAACTTGGTCTGAAGCATCTTGTCATAGAGCTCCTGGCCTGGAACACTGGTTAAAAGGCTCCGCCTAGGAAGAGCTATCTGGCTCTGCTTCTGAGTCCACTGGGGAACGTGGGTGGGATGAGACCACATGGTCTGCTTGTCCCTCCCCAGGACAACCACCTGGAGAAGTTCTTCACCCTCTGCCACTCCCTGGAGAGCCAGGTGACCTTCCCGCTGCGCGTGCTGGACCAGAAGATCAGCGAGGGCGCACTGGAGCACGAGCTGAAGCTTAGCATCATCTGCCTCAACTCCTCCCGCCTGGAGCCGCTGGTGCTCTTCCTGCACCTGGTGCTTGACAAGCTCTTCCAGCTGTCGGTGCAGCCCATGGTCATCGCAGGCCAGACAGGTGGGCGCCTGCAGCTAGGCTAGGGCCAGGGAGGCATGCCTGCGGCCAGGCTTGGGCCAGGGAGGTGCCTGGTCCTGGGAGGAGGCCTTGCTCTGTCTGTGAAACAGGATTTCCCAGCAACCCAGGGAGCAGGGGCAATGTCATCTTCCCTTCTACTGGTGATGTGAGTTCCAGGGGAAGCCAAGCCCAGGTGCATTGTTCTGTGACTCTCTGGATTTTAAAAATAAATGAATAAACGAATGAATGAACAAACGAACAAACAAATGTTAAAGCAGGGTTCCTAAGACTATTGTGGAGGCCCTGGGTGGTAGAAACCTTTAATGCACTTGGCTTCTACCACAAAGGTTAGAGGTTTGAGTCCACCCAGATGAGCCTTGGAAGAAAGGCCTGGGGATCTACTTCCAAAAGATCAGCCATTGAGAACCCCATGGGGCACAGTTCTTCTGTGATGCTCGGGGTTACCAGGGGCTGGAGTCGATGATAGCGACTGGTGGGAAGGTGACAGTATTTTTTTTTAATAAACTTTATTGAATGACTAGAGGCAGCCTTTCAAATCCCATTCCTGGTAATTTATGGACTTGTTTATTTCCCCTCTATTTTTGTTTTCTTGACCAACAAGCAAATTAAACATTTTAAAAGACTAAGACAGACCATGATCAATGGAGAGGAATCAGCTCTCGGAGTTCAAATTCAGCATGGTCACTCTTTTTTATTTATTGAGATAATTTACATGCCATATAATTCAGTATTTTAGTTATATAGTATTTAATGTGTGGGTTTTCATATATTCACAAGGTTGTACAACTATCACAATATAAAATGTTATATTTCTTTGTTGGCCAAGAAAACAGAAATATCTCAGAAGTAAAATAAATGCATAGATTGCTAAGAACATGATTTGAAAGACTTCCTTAGTGATTTAATCAAGGTTATTTTTTAAAATACCATAATTTTAAGAAGCCTATTTTAATGTTTCTTTAACTTTTTTAACATCCAGGGAATCTCAAAAAATGGAACTAATTCCCGAACATTTTCATCTCCCCCAAAAAAGAAACCCCATACTCATTAGCAGTCACTCACCTACTTTCTGTCTTATAGTGGAATCACCAGGCCTTTCTTCTGAGGCACGTCTGGGTGGACTCGAACCACCAACCCTTTCTTTACCAGCGGAGAGCATTAACTGTTTGCACTATCCAGGGTCTCCATGGAATATGGGTGTGGGCGGGGGGAGGATCTGAGGCTGACTGCGTGACATGAGTGTGGGGGCGGGGCCCTGAGGCTGACCGCATGGGCTGAGCCACGTGGGGGTTTCAGTCCCAGGGAGGAAGGTTTCCTCTTCATCTGCCAGGTGCCATTGCATCCTGGGATGCATCTTTTGTGGCTCCACAGGTGAGATGTCCTATGTTGTAGGCTGGAGTCCCTGGTGATGCAAATGGTTAACATGCTTGGCTGCTAATTGAAAGGTTGGAAAAGGTTGGAGGCTCGAGTCCACTCAGAGGCATCTCAGAAGAATGGCTTGGCAGTCTGCTTTCAAAAAACCAGCTACTGAAAACCCTGTGGAGCACAGTTGAACTCTGATACACGTGGGGTTGCTGTGAGTCAGGATCAACTCAACGGCAACTGATTTTAATGGGGCCGCCACCCTTCTCTTGGTTCCTCAGCCAACTTCTCCCAGTTTGCCTTCGAGTCCGTGGTAGCCATTGTCAACAGTCTCCACAACAGCAAGGACCTGAGCAAGGACCAGCACGGGCGGAACTGCTTGCTCGCCTCCTACGTCCACTACGTCTTCCGCCTCCCAGAGCTGCACAGGGATGTGCCCAAGTCAGGTGGGTTGCCGGAGGTGAGAGTCAGGAGGGGAGGGTGCCCCCACTCCTCACCCTGGCCATGAACTTCAAAATAGAATTTAAAAAAACCTCAAGTCAAAGTGTCCTTTTTCAGAATAACAAAAAACTGACATGAGTGCTGAAAGTAAAAGTTTCTTTCTAGATTTTTCTCTCTCACTTTCTTCCTCCCTTTTTTGCACTTTAAGCACTTACTTTGCCCCCTTAAGAATCCCTCACTGGTCTTTACCCAGTTTTTTTTTTAACCAACCACACCTTCCACCCCACATCGAGGTATTTTTGTAAGCTCACTATGCTAATTTTTTTACAGCAACATGTAAAGGGAAGGGGAGCTTACGGGAAATACCTCGAAGGGGCTGGGGGGAGGGCACAGTTGGCAAAAAAAGGGGCATTATTTGCATTAAAATACAGTAATAGCCTCTGCCTTTGAACGAGACATGTGTTTCCAGTTCACCACAGTCCTCACCACTCCCTAATGCCTCACACCCTAAACGTAACCTCGCTGGCTCCCCTAGGCATTTGATAATAAGACCCTAATTCCAAGGCCTGTATAAATAAAAAAAAAAAATGTTTTTAAAGCTATTGCCGTCGAATCCATTCCGACTCATAGCGACCCTATAGGAAGAATAGAGCTGCCCCATAGGGTTTCCAAGGAGTGGCTGGTGGATTTGAACTGGCGACCTTTTGGTTAGCAGCCGAGCTCTTAGCCACTGTGCCACCAGGGCTCCAAGGCCTGTCTAAAAACAAAACAAACCCATTGGCTGTCGAGTAGATTCTGACTCATAGCTACCCTATAGGGCAGAGTAGAAATGTCCCATAGAGTTTCCAAGGAGCACCTGGTGGGTTTGAACTGCCAACCTTTTGGTTAGCAGACATAGCACTTAACCACTATACCACCAGGGTTTCCAAGGCCTGTCAAGTAGGTATTTATTCCACCATCTACCCAGTCCCTCTCCACGTAAGTGACCCTGGTCCCTGTCTGTTGCCATTCTTTCCCTGGTGGCATGCAGGCGGCCTCACTCCTGTCCCTGATCCTCGTTACCACACTTACGGACGCACTTCTGCCGCCGTTGTGAGTTCGAAGCTGCTACAGGCCCGGGTGATGAGTAGCAGCAACCCGGACCTCGCGGGGGCACACTCTGCAGCGGACGAGGAAGTAAAGAGCATCATGTCGGCAAAGGTAGGGAGACGTCAAACCCCAATGGCCACACAGGCTGTATTATGTTTTGTTAAAACGTGGGGAAACAACACAAAATCAACCTTCACTGAAGGACCCTAGCCAGAGGAAGGCTGTTCTGTGCTGTTTTGCCCACTGCTTTGGTAAAATGCTTCCGTACCCAGCTTCAGCAGCTCTGAAGTTCTTCTCTTTTGAGCTGAAGCTGCAGAGGCAAGACTGGCACTTGAGGGTCTTTTCAGAGTTAGTAAACTCTGGTGGGAGCCTGGTGGCACAGTGGTCCAGTGCTTGGCTGCTAACCGAAAGGTCAGTGGTTCAAACCCACCAGCCTCTCCATGGGAGAAAGCTACTTCTGTAAAGATTAGAGCCTTGGAAACCCTATGGGGCAGTTCTTCTCTGCCTTATAGGATCACTGTGAGTCAGAATCGACTTGATGGCAACAGGTAGCTGGTTTAGCCACACTGAGTCAATAAATACCATGAATTTTATTTTCAAGGGAAAAAAAATTTTTTTCACTTTTTTGGATGCCTAGGGAGGTTGTTTTTTGTCTTGTCATTTTTGTTTTAATACCTGCTTCGAAAACCCTGGTGGTGTAGTGGTTAAGAGTTACGGCTGCCAACTGAAAGGTCAGCTGTTCAAGTCCGCCAGACACTCCTTGGAAACCCTAGGGGGCAGTTCTACTCTGTCCTTTGGGGTTGCTATGAGTCAGAATTGGCAATGGGTTTGGGTTTTTTTGTTTTTTTTTTAGTTTTTGTACACTCATTAACATCCATAGATTGATGATCCCCTATAATAACCCCAAGGAGTAAACCCAAAATTTTGTAAACAAATTACAACTGAGATTCTGAGAGGGTTGGTGATTTGCAGTATACATTTTTTTTCCTTATGTGAATTCGTTTTTTTCTTGATAAACTTTTTATTTTAGAAACGTTCTAGATTTACGGAGTTATTGCAAAGATAGTCTAGGACTTCTTGTACACCTCACCTCCAGTTTCCTGTTGATAACATCTTACATTAGAAGGCTACGTTTGTCATTAATGAACAATATTACGGCATTGTCACTAACTGGTGTTTATACATCACGCGGATTTCCTTGGCTTCCCCATCTTGGCCTTTTTCTGCCCTGGGACCCCATCCAAGACCCCAGGTTATCTTTAATCAGTATGTCCACTTGGTCTCTCTCCTCTTTAGTGTGGGTGACAGTTTCTCAGACCTTCCCTGTTTTTTGGGTTTTTTTGACTTTGACACTTTTGAGGAGTATTGGTCAGTATTTTGTAGAATGTCCCTCAACTGGAATTTTAAAAAAAATAATAATTTTGTGATGTAAGTCACATATCATAAAATTCACCCTTTTATTGTGTACAATTCAATGATTTTCTGCATATTCACCGAACTACTTTTTAAAATTTTCTTTCTAGTTATCTTCGGCCTCCTGGTGGTGGAAGCTTTTGGAGAAATATCATTTCCCCCTGCTTAAGATAAATCAAAACCTCTAGGCTTAGATAGTTCGTCCTTACAAACGCCACCTACGTGGGTCAGTGGGGAATGAGAAAAGGGATCCCCAGACCAGGGTTCGGGCCTTGGCTCCAACACCCCGCCTGCCCGCTGTGGGCTGTGGTTTTCCTCACCTTTGCAGAGGTTTGGAGCCCTGGTTGGACTTAGGAATTATCTATGGATCTTTTTAAATGACTGTATCTTTTTAAATTACACCTTTAAATAAAACTGTCACTATTCTACTGTTTGTTATTTTCAGCAGTCAACCCAGTGGTGTGCTGACACTGCCTCGTACCCATTTAGGAGAGGCGATTGCTAAGTTTTCAGGAATTTTTTGAGCCACTTGTTGGACACAGACATGACTAAAACTATAAAACTTAAAATTTAAAAAACTATATTAAAAACAAAGGTAATCCTTCATGATGTCTGCAACTCTAAATTGTTCAAAAAATACATTTTGTGTGTATTTAAAAAAAAAACAAAACTGTTGCAGTCAGGTTGATTCCGACTCAGTGGCAGCCCTGTGTGTTAGAGTAAAACTGTGCTCTTCAGGATTTTCTTGACTGTAATCTTTACAGAAGCAGATTGCCAGGCCTGTCTTCCACAGCCTCTGGGTGGGTTCGAACCGCAAACCTTTCGGTTGGTAGTTGTGTGCAAACTGCTTATGCCATCTATACTTAAACACACACAGACATCTTTCAAGTGGTTTTTTAAAATATGTTTATATACATACATACACAGAGAGAGAGAGAAGGAAGCAGAGAAACAATCACGGCAAAATGTTAACGATCGCTAGACCTGGGTGAAGGGTTTATGATTGCTTCTTGTGCGGAGTATTGCAATTTGTGGGTTTGAAATTTTTCAAAATAAAAAGTTGGTTTAAAAACACAACATTCATTGAAAAAACAAAAAAGGTAATCTGAGTGCAGTGTGGTATCCTGGGTTGTTAGATCCTGGAACATAAAAAGGACATTAGTGGACGAGCTGGTGAAATCTGAAAAAAAGTCTGGGATTTGGTTAATAAACTACATGTACCAGTGTTCATGTCTTAGTTTTGACAAATGTACCACAGTCACGTAAGATACTAACATTGGGGGAAACTGTGAAGGGTATACAAGAATCTCTGGGCTAAGCTTTGTCATTTTTCTGTAAATCCAAAATTATCGCCAAATTAAAAGTTTATTTCAAAAAGGTAATAAATACTCAACCTCAACCTTCCCTAATTATTTTCTACATGCTACTGTTATCTATGTTCTTGAGGCTGTTTATGCCTATTGTATCCATGTGGTAAAAATACCGTATAATTTATTCTTCTGCATTCAATGACATCATGTTGGAAGCTTGGAACCGGCCACGATGGAAGCATTTACACCACGGAGATTGGCAAATTAATCCCCCACCGCAGCAGTTAAAATTTGCCAGTACGCTACTAATTCAACCTTATATTTAAGGCTCCTTTATTTATTTTTTTTTTTTAAGCAACACCAATTTCTGATTCCAACTCTGATGGACAGCCTTGATCTTTATGATTTATTTTAATAAAAACGAGAATATTAAATTCCTATGTGAATTGGGTTAACAATTTTGTAATTATTTTGTAGCAAGGGGTGGGAATTTTGTCCAAGCAAAAGAATAGAGCGTGACAGTACCTTCCAAAGTCTGCGTGTGTTTAGGAGACTGAGTACGGTACCATATTTTACCACAGAGAGGCGCTGTTTCCACACATTTTTTTTCTCCCTTGTTTTCCAGTAAAGTCACAGAATCTTAGAATGCTTAAGGAATGATTCATTACTCCTTGATTCTAAGCAACTTTGTAACTATACAACACATCAAACTGTTAATGGCGATTATCTACCCAAAAAATTTTTATATTTATCTACGAGAGTTGTTTTCCCTTTGTAGCCAGATAAAATAAGAGATATATTACAAATTAATTCTGAGGTTCTGATGCCCAGGCTGTGGGGTGCCACTGTTGGTTGACTGTTCAGTTGTGGTTTATGTATTTCAGATTGCTGATCGCAACTGCAACCGGGTGTCATACTACAGCTCTGGCAACAACGATGTCCCGAATTCGACCTCCGCCCCGAGGCCAGCCAACAAAAAGGTACTGTGCTAGACAGCACGAGGATAATCTCAGGACGAGAGAAGGTTATGAAAATGATCAAAAACACTCACCATCCGAGTGCTCTCCCGCCTCGCTCCCCAGCGTCCTAACACACGCTTGTACACACACTCGCACACCCCCGTGTGCACATACCTGTACATGCATGTACACATACCCACACACGTATACACACTTTTGCAGCCCTCTTCCTTGCCCCCATTGTTTGACCATCTATCGGGGCCACGGTGGTTCAGTGCTAGAATTCTCACCTAACGTGGGAGACCTGGGTTCAGTTCCCGGCCAATACGCCTCATGCACAGCCACCGCCCATCTGTCATTGGAGGCTCGGGTGTTGCTATGATGCTGAACAGGCAGCAGAGCTTCCAGGCTAAGGCTGACCAGGAAGAAAGGCCTGGTGATCTACTTCTGAAAATCACCAGTGAAAACCCTGTGGATCACAGCGATCTGACCTGCAGCCAATCACGGGGATGGCCCGGGACCAGGCAGCGTTGCAGCACTTCATTCCCTCGTGCGTGGAGTCACCATGAGTAGGGGGCCAACTCCACGGCAGCAAACACCTGCCTGTTTCCTCAGTGGTTCTCCAACTTTACCATGGCTCAGAAGCACCTGGGTGCTTGTTAGAACCGATTGCGGGGTCGGGGGCCGCCCTGGTGTTTCTGATTCAGGTCTGAGCGGGGCCAAATAATTTGCATTTCTCAAAAATTCCCACCTGGTGTATGGTCCGGAGGGCCGCACTTGCAGAATCACTGCATTAGCGTCTTCCTTTAGCAGACGGTGATCTCGGGGATAGTTCATCCTTGACCAAAGTGAATGGCAGCAATTAGCTATCATTCGTTTCTGTGGTTCCTAACATAATACAGAACGCTTCCTCGTTATTCTCTATAGTCAGCCTTAGCTTTGAGTTCAGAATCTTTACAAGCTGTTAAGCTGCTTACCAAGGCTCGTTAATTAAAACGTCCAAATCATAGTCATGGCCTGTGTGGTCTAAAACTAGTGGAGTTCTAGTAGACCCCAACTCCTGGCAACCCCACGTGTGTCAGAGTAAAATCACGCTCTGTGGGGGTTTCAGTGACTGACTTTTCAGCAGTAGATTGCCAGGCCTTTCTTCTGAGGTACCCCTGGGTAGACTTGAACCTCCCACCTTTCAGTTAGCAGCTGAATGTGTTAACTGTTTGCTCCCCCCCGGGCTCCTGTGTGTTTAAGGGATGAGGGGAAAAAAAGCTGTCATCTCGAGTTTTCTCCCCGCCAGGCACCCAGAAGTCTTGCCATTATAGTAGCAGCATAAGTTAAGGCCTTGAGTGTCTTTCAAGACTCCTATTAAAATGCCCCTGAGTGGCATAAGTGGTTACGTGCTTAACTAGTAACTGAAAGGTTGACAGTTCGAACCCACCCAGAGGCACCTCAGAAGAAAGGCCCGGTGGTCTACTTCCAAATGATCACAGCCATGAAAACGCTACGAAGCACAGTTCTGCTCTGACACATATGGGGCCACCAGGAGTTGGAATCCACTCAAGGACAACTGGTTTTTATTAAAATGCAAAGATGTTAATCAGGAAAGATGAATGCAGGAAGCCATTTGCAGCCACTAACACCACAGGGAAATTTGCCTATTAAGCAGGCACGGAGGGACTGAGCCTCAGGAGGGCTCACTTCTACTGAATGAGGGAAAGTTCTAGCACGGGAGGCCCAGCTGGGGCCAGGTGCTGCAGACTGTAATGGTCCAGGCACTGCGTATGTCTGGTGAGAGATCCCAGGAATTAACTGGAAAAGCAGAGGTGAACAAAGATGTGGCTAGGTGCTAAAAATAAATGTCTCCCTTATTCTAAAGCTTAGCATCAGGCTGACACAGCCCCTTTGCAGTGATCGGTTCCAAGCACCATTTTCTTCCTTAAAAACCTTCCTTTGCCCACAGCCTGACTTCATTAAGGCATCGTCTAATTTCTCTCGGGAACATTCGTGTTTGTTTTTGCAATTGCTTTGTTCTGACCTGAAAGGGCCGGCAGAGTCACTTCATTTCAGAGGGATGTTTAGCCGGTGATTTTCCTTCATCGCTCAGCAGACGGGGTTTTGCTGCATGGCTATTTTATGTAACCTCTGGAGCGAAGTATTGTAATGATGCCACCCCGAAGCAGCACAAATTCCTTTAAGAAGCGCTTATCCTTCCTAATCTCTGCTTGCCGTAAGACTCCGCAGACAGACTGACCTACTTTCCAGAGATTGCCCCGGAAGCTGGTGTGCCCTTCTTTCCTGCAGTGGGAATGGGGTGGAGCCGAGGTACACCATGTAAACAGACAACAATGGGAGCTTAAATCTCAGCCCCACGCCTCCCCTAGGCCGGAGAGCCTCGTAAGACTCACAACAGCTAGTATTGTGTGATCGTGAATCAAGATGAGAAGGTTTGATGAGCCTGACCCAATGGCAAGAGACCTACTGAGGGGCTAAAACACACATTCTCCATCAACATCACTCACCAGCTGGCAGTATAAATTGATAGGCCGCCCAGACATCTGCACACGGGTTTTCCATTTGTCTCCTTTTGGTTTAGCTAAGTTGCTCTCTAGGAGCCCTACTGGCACAGAGGTTTAAGTGCTCGGCTGCTAACCAAAAGGTCGGCAGTTCAAATCCACCAGTAGCTCCATGGGAGAAAGATGTGACAGTCTGCTTCCATAAAGATTACAGCCTTGGAAACCCTATGGGGCAGTTCTACTCTGTCCTTAAAGTATCGCTATGAGTCAAAATCAACTCCACGCCAACAAGTTTGGTTTTTATGAAGTAGTTCTCAGATTTTAATGTACATCTTGTTGTTGGGTGCCGTCAAGTCATTTTTTGACTCATAGCGACCCCATGTGACAGAGTAGAACTGCCCCATAGGATTTTCTAGGCCAGAATCTTTATGGGAGCAAATCACCAGGTCTCTCTTCCTTGGAGTCGCTGGGTTGGTTTGAACCACCAACTTTTTGATTAGCAGCCAAGTGCTTAACCATTGTGTCACCAGGGCTCCTTTTTAATGTACATAAACCAAAACTGAAAAACTAAACCCATTGCCATCAAGTCGACTCCAGCTCATAGTAACCCTATAGGATAGAGTAGAACTGCCCCAGAGGCTTTCCAAGCAGTGGCTGGTAGATTCAAACTTCTGGCCTCTTGGTTAGCAGCCCAGCTCTTAACCACTGTGTCACCAGGGCGCCAGTGCACATAAGAGTGAGCAAGTTGGGTTGCATCCATACTGGACGTCGTGGGTCATTTAAGGTATTGTCATGGGCAACCTTTGCCATGAGCAATTTTTGCTTTAGGTGTTGACTTTAAAGCTTCCACGTAAGATGCAACTTCAGAACACCATGGTGTTTAAGTAGCTTTAGCTTTCTCACCCACTGAGCAGTAAATAATGAGGTTATCTATCGTTATTCTAGGTTTCGTGGGGGTTAAAAGAAAACACAAACCAGTTGCCGTTGAGTCACCTCCGACACATGGCGACCCCATGTGTGTCAGGGAAGAATTGCACTCCATAGGGTTTCCAATGGTTGGATTTTCAGAAGTAGACTGCCAGTAAGCGTGTTAACCGTTTACATAAACCAGGAGCTCCCAACAAGCTGATAGAGTTGGTAAAAAGAAAGGGGGCGTTGGTGACCCAGAGCACTTGTGGCCACTGACTGGTCTTTGTGGTTTTCCTTCAGCATTTCCATGAGGAGCTGGCTCTGCAGATGGTGGTCAGCACTGGGATGGTGAGGGAAAACGTCTTCAAGTACGCCTGGTTCTTCTTTGAGCTTCTGGTGAGACCCTTGCATGTTTATACCCGTGCTCAGTGTGGAGTGAAAAGCGCATTGTCAAGAAAGGCAGTGAAGTTCCCTGGTTCAGAAACACTTTGTCTGAGAGACCTGGACTCGTTTCTTGAATCTAACACTGTGACCCCTCATCCGTCTTTCACCAAGTCTTACTGATGTTATCTTTAAAATCCATGTCCAACCTGTCACCTCTCACTGTCTTTGCCACTTCCCACCTGGCCAAGCCGCCATCTTGTCTCTTGTGCCTCTTGCTATCACCTCCTCTTTCCCTAACTGCACCCATTCTTGCCCCTCCCCATTCATTCTGCACGGGGCAGCCAGTATAAACAAACCATGTCACCACCCCTAGCACTCTTCTTCAGTGGGTACCGAGTGATGAACAATTTTCAGAAATAACGTAGTAGTGATATTTGCACAATACGGTGAATACAATTAATGTCGCTGAATCGTACACTTAAAAATGGTTAAAATGACAAAGTTCTTATATGAAACTTACCACAATAAAGTTAAAATTAAAAAAATAATAATAATGGTTTCCAGCAGACTGGGAAAAAAACACAAATTTTCACAGTGGCCTAAAAAGCCCTTGTGTGATTCTGTCACTTCCCTCCGTCTCCAGCCTCGTCCCCTGCTGTCTTTCTCCTTATTCCACCACGTTGTCCCCCTTTTGGTTCTTTGAGGGTGCCAAGGGCTTTTCAGCCTCAAGGCCTTTTTCGGATTCCCCACCCTTCACTTCCCTGTCTTAGTCACCTACGGCTGCTATAACAGAAATATCACAAGTGGGTGGCTTTAACAAACAAATTTATTTTCTCACAGTTCAGGAAGCAGATGGGCATATCTTTCTCCCATGGAGCAGCTGGTGGGTTCAAAACCCCCGACCTTTTGGTTAGCGGCCGAGCGCTTTAACCACTGCACCAACAGGGCTCCTGGATGGCTTTAACAAACAGAAATTTATTTTCTCAGAGGTTAGGAGGCTAGAAGTCCAAATTCAGGGTGCCAGCTCTAGAGGTAGACTCTCTCTCTGTTGGCTCTGGGGGAAGGAAGGTCCTCATTCCTTGCTGATCTGTGTGGTGTGGCATCTCTCTTCGGCCATCTCTGCTTGCTCTCTTGCTCGTTCAATCTCTTTGATATCTCAAAAGAGATTGACTTAGACACACCCTACACTAATACTCTCATTAACATAACAAAGAAAACCCATTCCCAAATGGGATTCTAACCCCCGGTATACCCATATCATTGCTGTCAAGTCAATTCCGACTCATAGTGACCCTATAGGACAGAGTAGAACTGCCCCCATAGAGTTTCCAAGGAGCACCTGGTGGATTCGAACTGCTGACCTTTTGGTTAGCAGCTGTAGCTACCACAGGTATAGGGGCTAGGATTTATAACACATTTTCGGGGGACATGATTCAATCCATAGCAGGCAGGGATGAGGGCTGTGAGGATGGATAATACCCCAGCCTTTCTATTCTCCGCCCACTGATCCTTGCTGGTGCCTCCCATTGGCCAATCCCAACCAGAGCCAGAAGGCAAGGGGCCTGGTGATACAGCCCATAGATCAGCTTCTCAGGGCTCAGTGCTGGACAGAGAAGGCAAGAATTCCATCTGAGGGATGGGTGGTGCCAAGCGAGAAGTATCAGCTAGACCCTCGCGAGGAAATTGATGTCAGACAGGGCCTGCAGTGTTCCTCTTTATTCATGGATATCTGCCTTAGTGATGGTAGAGAAGTTATTTAAAAACCAAGACAGCTTTTTCCCAAGAAACTTGAAGAGAAAGAAACCACAGCCTCCTGGGCTTGGCCAACAACCTGGACAACTTCACACCCTTCTGTGGTGGGGTTGCCCAAGTGCTAATGAGCCACCACTGTGGCTGGAGAGCTGTGGAACTAGTCCCTGGCGAATCTCACACTTGCTAATGAATGAACCCCTCTGCTTCTTGAAACTCCTGAGCCAGCCTTCCGGGACCCAGAGCTAAATGGGTGACCTGATTTACTTATTCAAGTTCAACACCAATGGGTCCTTTAGAGGCACCCCTACTTTGAATGAGCCACGAAGGCCAATATAGGGGGAAGTGTTTTCTTCCCTCGTTCCACTCCCTCCACCTCCCAAATAATGGGCCAAACATTCGCTAATATTTCTACTGGGTGTTCTTCCCTGGGACCCAGAGGATACAGTAGCTGGCAAGTTGCTGCCAGTCTGGAAAGAGGCCATCTGTTAGAAGTACGCTATTGTGAGAATTATTTATTTGGTCGTAGGATGGCCAACTCAGCAGGCAGGAGCCGAAAACAGCAGTGTGTTCTAAAAGCCAGCAGAGACTTGGGATTGGGGTAGCCCAGGACAAAGAGGCCTTGTCTTCTCAGGTCCTTTGTTAGGAGTGAAGGGAGAGAGACACTTGAGTCAGAAAAAAATGGGGTTTGGTTCTCGCCACCGGATCAGGTCTGTCCATCAAATTTGTGTGGCTCTCTGGGGTAGGGATGGATCCGAGTGTCGTACAAGTGGAACTCCAGAGTCTTCACCTGGCCTTCAGAATTGTTGTTCTCAAGTCCTCTGCAAGCCAGTCCTGGCACTGTCTTCAAATGAGAAACACAGAAAGCCTGTCTCTCTCTCTCCTTCTGTTCTTGGTTTAGCTTTTCCTTATTTTTTCTCTCTGGCTCGTTGCTCATGAAAATTGCCAGTCGCACATTCTGAGAACCAGAAATCTGCTGTCAGTGTGCAGGAGTTCTTCCCTCAGTGCCCTTGCGAGTGGAAGGCGGGCTTCTCACATGACTGTCTTCTCCTCTCCTCCTCCAGCCCTGACCTTGGTGTCACCTTCAGGCAAATGTGGTGGTTCCATTTCCAGAACCGTTTCTTCCTTGTTTGTTTTTTTAAACTTTGTGGTAAAAATACGTATACGCCAAAACGTTCACCAGCGCAATGACTTCCACATTTACAATTCAGTGACATTAATTACATTTGTCAGGCTGTGCCTTATCTTGATCCTTTTCCAAAAATATTCCACTACCACTCACATGCACTCTATGCCCCCATACAAAAACCCCTCCTTTCCCCCTCCCTCCTGCCCCTGGGAGCCACTAATAACCTTTGGTTTCTATTTGCTTCTTTCTTGTAAGTGTGCTCATATAGTATTCGTCCTTTTGCAACTGACTTATTTTGCTCAGCACGATGTCTTCGTCCGTGTGGTGGCACACAGAACCACTTCTTTATGTGGGGATTCTCTGGTCAGCCTGGACATGCTTAGGAAAATAGCCTCAGAGATAGGCACCCAGCCACAAGGAACTTACAATCTTGCCCACCAGATGGTTCCTTAAAGCTCTAAGCAACTTTCAACACAGACAAGACTCGACCTCTGACTGTGTCAAAGTGGACTGTGTTGGCCCACAAATACCCTGGCCCCAAAAAGCAGCCTAAAAACCAAGCATGTTCATGATTTAAAACTGTATGCTAGGCATGAAAGGAGCCCTGGTAGTGCCGTGGTTAAGCACTCGGATGCTAACCAAAATGTTGGTTGTTGGAACCTACCAGCCTCCACGGGAGAAAGATGTGGCAGTCTCCTTCTATAAAGATTACAGCCTTGGGAACCCTATGGGGCAGTTCTACTCTGTCCTGTAGGGTCACTGTGAGTTGGACTCGACTCTACAGCAATGGGTTTTGTTTTGGGTTTTGGCTAGGCTTGAGCTGATATTGCATTGGTCATAATACAAGCAGTCACCAGTTGATACTTGGGTTTTTATTTTAAAAAAGAAAACAATCACTACAATTTAGTTTTAAAGAACTTGTCTTAATTTGTGAATGCTCCTATAATAGAAATACCACAGGTGAGTGGCTATAAAGAACAGAACTCCATTTTCTTATGGTTCTGGAAGCTAGAAGTCCAAATCAGGGTCTCAGCTGTGTTGATTCCTTTCTTGTTGGTAGCCCAGGTGTTCATTGTTTCCTTGGCTTGTGGCTGAGCCTCCCATGGCCTCTGTCTTCCCCTGTGTGTGCTTGCTTCTCTGTGTCCACCCTGCTCTTTTTTTTTTTTTTTTTTAACTCAGAAGTGATTAGGTTTATGACTACTCAGGTATGGCCTCCTTAATGTTAACATCGGATCGCATTATGGAACATAATTACATTATGTTACATTATATTTACAGGTATAGGAGTTAGGATTCCAACACATATTCCAACATAATTTCCCCTAGATCCAACATAATTTCCCCTAGACGCAATGTTCTAAATAGTCTAGCTTTCTAGCTAGCCAACAAAACCCTGCCCCAAAGAGAATACACCTGAAATGTACAGAAGCAGAAAATAACACTATTACAAACTGTAGAATTTTTTTCTGGAGAAGCTGTGCTCCAGATTTCAACTTGGCTCTCCAGATAGGAGGAACATGTACCCCTTCTTCTCTTGACTACAGTTTTAAGGACAGAAAGGGCTTCAGTCCACGTGAGCCACAGTCCATAGTGTTTCGCTTTCTGAGCTTTGGCAGAGGGATGCCTGGGTGGGTGTGGAGCTGGCGAGGTCTGTCTTCCTGGACCTAGAGAGAATGGGTGTCTGCTGACACTGGAGCTAAAGTATTAAGCTCCTTGGCTTTGTCGGCAGCAAGAAGGGAGTCCCCTGTGTTGGGGTCAAGGAGAGGATGGACACCCTCCCCCCTTCTGCCACCATGGTAACCACTCGTGTGTCAGGAGCACGTTGATCACTAAGCCTGCTTGGGCAGCCACCAGCACAGATCCAGTGTCAGAAAGGCCATTGTTAATGAGCTTTCCTTCAAGCCTGTGCCCCACTGCCGCGCCGTGCAGGCTGGTCACCGATTTCCTTGTTGACGTCCCTCACCCCCTCCTCTAGGTGAAAAGCATGGCCCAGTATGTACACAACACAGACAAACGGGACAGTTTTCGGAGGACCCGCTTTTCCGACCGCTTCAAAGATGACATAACAACTATTGTCAACGTGGTCACCTCGGAGATTGCGGCGCTCTTAGTAAAACCCCAGAAGGTACCTGTGGGCTTTACGCTCTGCTTTCTAAACGTTTCACCCTGAGCACTTGTTACTCTCACAATCAGAGGGAAATGAGCACTATTTTAAAACAGTGATTAGAAGGTAACTCTCGGTGATAACTAAATACAGTGTGTTACATTGGATTAGAAGGGGGGGGCTACAAAGGAATTATAATGTACCCTATAGTTTGAATTATAGTATAAAGGCAGGTAGGGAAGAGACTGTTCTCATTCTAAGGAAACACACCCTGAAATGCTGAGAGGTAAATGGGCATGATAGTTGCAGCCTACTTGAAAATGATTCAGAAAAAAACTAATTCATAGATACATATTTAAAAAAAAAAAGTTGCCATTGAGTTGAGTCTGATTGATGGTGAGACCCTGTGTGTCAGAGAACTATACCCCATAAGGTTTTCAATGGCTGATTTTTTTTTTAAGTAGATTGCCAGGCCTTTCTTCCAAGGCACTTCTGGGTGGATTTGAACATCCAACCTTTGGGTTAACAGCCAAGTTAACCATCTGTACCACCCAGGGACTGGACTTCTTATATATATATATATATAAAAAAAATTTATATATATATATATAAAAAGAATGATATAAAGCAAATGTAGTGAGGTGTCAAGTACTGCTGAATCTGGTTCAAAGGCATATTGGAGTTTTTTGTACTGTTCTTGCTTTTTTTTTATGTAAGTTTGAAACTGTTTCAAAATAAAAAGTTAAAAAATATGTAAAATGTAACAAAACAAAATTTTAAAAGGTAACTATGACATTTTAGGCAGCAGTGTTTATTATGAATTTTATCATTATTTAGAATTTACAAGGTACCCAGAGAGGACATTGGTGATTCAGTGGTAGAATTCTCACCTTCCATGAGGAGACCAAGGTTTGATTCCCGGCCAGTGTACCTCATATGCAGCTATCACCTGTCTGTCAGTGGAGGCATGTGTGTTGCTAGGATGCCAAACACGTTTCGGTGGAGCTTCCAGGCTAAGACAGACAAGGAAGAAAGGCCTGGTGATCCAGGTCCAAAAGTCAGCCAACAGAAACCATGTGGATCACAACAGTCCTATCCAAAACCAATCACGGAGATGGCACAGAACCCAGAAGATTTTCGTTCCATTGTGCTTGGGGTCACCATGAGTTGGGGGCTGGCTTGATGGCAGCCCACAACAGCAGTATACAATACCAAGTGCTTGGGAGATGATTTCCATTTGGTTATCTCCCCTGGCAAAGCTTCAGTTAGAGCAAGAATGGCATCACCATTTCTGCAGGTATGAAAAATGAGGCACAGTGAGGTTGATCCATTTTCCAAAAGCCACACAGCCAGCAGCAAAGCCAAGACTGGAGATTCCAAGCTCAGAATTCCCAACTGCCTATGCAGACAACCCAGGAGAAGTGGCCCGCGTGGCCGATGCTGAGAGCAGAGGACCTGCCTCCCACTGGTGCTGTGAAGCCTCTCCCCCAGGCCTCTGTCCCTCCCCATGGCTGGCCAGCTGAGCCTGAATTTTGCAAATTGCACATCATAACAAAGATGAAAACATTTTCAAGTCATGTTTTCAATAGCGTCAGAGGAAACTGATTTATCATTCTGAGAATCAGGGACATAAACCTGAAAAGGTGAATCCCCAGGTGCTCAAATGTGCCATAAAAGCCCTCATAAATATGAGCACTGAGAAGTAATGATAAAAGAAACAGTTATCTCTGGCCTGATCTGTGCCAAGAGTTCACTCTGCCGTGTACGCCCTTGACCTCTTACTCTGGGAATGTTGCCTAATTGGAGGAAAAAAATCTTTAGGTAAAAACTGATTCTCTCATCCTGATTGGATTTTCTGCAACAATCGTTATAAATGAAGAATCTGGTGGCTACTACATTTTAAGAGTTTTACAAAAACAATCCTTACCAGAATTAAATTACGGTAGTCCTATGAAGAACTGTCAGGCAGCCTTTAAAAACTGGTTGTGAAGACGTTTCAAAAATGCAGGAAAGTGTTCATAACCAAAGGTTGAATAAAATTCAGGACCTGACACTGCATATAGAAGGGAGACGGATCACATATATGTAGAATATGCATGCAGAAAAAATGCGGGCAGAAATATGCATGTGGGGGGAAAAAAACTACTGGAAGGAAATGTACCTAAATATTAACAGTAGACAAGGAATTATTTGATTCAACCCAACACTATGGCATTAGTTAAGGGCTGAATTGAGGGCAGTGGTGGTTCAGTGATAGAATTCTCCCCTTCCATGCAGGAGACCTGGGTTTGAAGCCCTGCCAAGGCACCTTATGTGCGGCCACCACCCATCTGTCCGTGGAGGCTTGTGTGTTGCTATGATGCTGAACCAGTTTCAGCGGAGCTTCCGGATGAAGACAGACTAGGAAGAAAGGCCTGGTGATCACCATCCAAAAACCAGCCAGTGAAAGCCCTATGGATCACAATGGTCTGACCCAAAACTGAACATGGGGATCACATGGGACTGGGTGCTGTTTTGTTCTGTTTACATGGTGTTGCCATGAGTCGGGGGCCAACTCCACAGCAGCTAACAGCAAGGGCTAAATTATATTTGCTACACTTTTGCAGAGGGAGAAACTGACAGAAAGGTTACCTGCTTGAAACTAATTTGCTCTGTAAGCCTTCATCTAAAACACAATAAAAAAGAAAGGGTACCTGATTTGCCCAGTGTCGCCCGGTGGGACGGTGGCTAAATAATAGGGCCTCCTTCTCCCACCTTGCCCACCAGGGATCAGGGAGTCCATATCCTGGGTTTTACCACAAAATGATTCAGGTGTCTGTCTGTCGGCTTGTTTTTAAGGAAAATGACCAGGCGGAAAAGATCAACATCAGCCTGGCTTTCTTCTTGTACGACCTCCTCTCCCTCATGGACCGGGGCTTCGTGTTCAACCTCGTCAGGCATTACTGCAATCAGGTGGGTGTGCTTCCGAGGGCGCCATTTTGTCCCTTCTCATCTGCTGTAGGAGCCCTGGGGGTACAGTGCTGCTAACCCAAAGGTTGGCAGTTTGAATCCACCAGCTGCTCCTTGGAAACCCCATGGGGCAGTTCTACTCTGTCCTATAGGGTCGGTATGAGTCGGAATTGATTCAGTGGCAACAGGTTTGGTTTTCATCTGCTGTAATGCTCCTCGCTGTGGTGAGCTGTCTTTTCCTGTTGTTGTCGTTGCTGCTGTTGTGTGCCGTCCAGTCAGTTCCGACTCATGTTGATCCTATAGGACAGGGTAGAACTTCACCATAGGCTTTCCAAGGCTGTAATCTTTACCGAAGGAGCCTGGTGGCGTAGTGGTTAAAGTGGTCAGCTGCTAACTGAAAGGTCGGCAGTTCCAACCCACCAGCCAATCCACAAGACAAAGATGTGGCTGTCTGCTTTTGTAAAGATTAACAACAACAAAAAACCCGCTGCTGCCAAGTCAATTCCAACTCATAATGACCCTATAGGGTTTCCTAGGCTGTAATCTTTGTGGAAGCAGACAGCCACATCGTTCTCCCAAGGAGCAGCTGGTGGGTTCGAACCTCTGACCTTTCAGTTAGCAGCTGGGTACTTAATCACTGCACCACCAGGGCTCCTAAAGCCATCTTACTTAGGGTAAAACTAGGTCCTTTCCTCCATAGCATGTTACCCTGAAGACGTCCCCCACGTTCAAGTGGAACACGGGTTTGCTGTGGCATTATAGACTTGGCGATGGGAGGGGTCAGGCAGGAACCCTCATTTTGGGCAGCACTAGGCTGGAAGCATCAAAGGGGACAGCAATGGGTGGAAACTCTCTGCAAGGCAGTTTACAATCTGTTGCACTGCACTGTCCCAATCATTTTTATTAAAGTGACTGCCTTCATCTGGGGAGAAAAAGAATTTTTGTGCCCTTCAACCACAATCCCATTCACCTGATAGTAAATGCGGCTTTCCCTTCTCCGCTGTGTCCCCAGCTGTCGGCCAAGCTCAATAACCTTCCGACGCTCATTTCCATGCGGCTGGAATTCCTGCGAGTCCTCTGCAGCCACGAGCATTACCTCAACCTGAACCTCTTCTTCATGAGCGCTGACACTGCACCAGCATCGCCCTGCCCCTCTATATCTTCCCAGGTAACCAGTTAACAGAAAGAATTCCTCAAGCTGCTTTACTTAACTAGCTTAGTTTAGTTCATTCATTTTCTATAAAGGTTGCTAGTGTGTAACAACCCAGCGGCACTCAGACCCAAAGTTGGCCGCATCTCCAAGAGACCGAAGAAAGACTCTGGAACCAGGGATGATGACATATGGTTTATTCGGGGAGCTTACTTACAGGACACTGGGTCCAGGGCGGTGGCTGGACCAGGTGAGCGCTCCACAACCGCCTAGCAGGGGACACAAGCTTATATACCATTCCAGCTGGGACTAAGGCTCATTTGTTTTTCTTCCCAAGTCCTTGGGCAGCCAGCGTTTCCAGGGACTTCGTGTCCAGGCCCAGATGTTTTTCTTCTTGTCGCTAAGGCATTCCTCAGCCTTGGCCCCTGGCCCAGTCATGCCACTCCCAGCCTTGTACCTTAGCCCGAGTCCATCCCGAGTTCATCCCCAGCATGCTTTGGGGAAGAGCAAAGCTGACTCCATCAGGAGGGAATGCATATAGCTGAATAGCACCACCCTGCAGTTGTTCTTACCAATTAGAAGAAAACTCAAGCTATTCACACCAGATCAGTTGATCCAGATATAGACAAGACCAGATCCTGAGGTTGCCCCATCTTAACTCATCCTTTATAAGCTAAGCAATGCTTCCTTCCAAGGACCACGGGCCCCGCTGAGGCCTATAGAACGAAGAACCCTCAAGCACTATGAACATTTAGAAATGCGTCAAAAAGTCACCTGTTTTCCTTGTTGTTGTTGTTAGTTGCTGTAAAGTCGGCTCTGACTCATGGTGACCCCCCATGTACAACAGAATGAAACATTGCCCAGTCCTGTACCATCTTCACGATTGTCAGTGTGTCCGAGTCCATTGCTGTGGCCACAAGGGGGTTCATCTTCCAGCACCGTACGGGACAACATTCTGTTGTGATCCATATGGTTTTCATTGGCTAATTTTCAGAAGTAGATTGCCAGGACTTTCTTCCTTCTCTGTCTTAGTCCAGAAGCTCTATTGAAACCTGTCCACCATGGGTGACCTTGCTGGTATTTGAAATACTGGTGGTGTAGCTTCCAGTATCACAGCGACACACAAGCCACCACAGTGCAACACACTGACAGACAGGTGTGGCGATTTTCCTTAGTTCTGCCGTCAATCGTTTCTCTACATTAGCTTGACAGCTTCTTTGCCTAGATCCCAGTACCATAAAATTTATGAAAATGTGGGTTACTTCATGTTGATTCCAAACTAATCTAGCAGCGCTTTTTAACATGGATATTATGTCATTGAACTACCCTAGAGCTCCCTGTTGACACTGTTACAGACCAGAGTTCAGTATAAAATCGGTCTGTCTTGGATCATATTCCAGATACTTTAGTTCTTGAAGCACTAAGAAGATCGCATTATGTTAATCAAATGGCCTGTTGTATAACCTGTTGCTACTGAGTCGATTTTGACTCATAGCGACCCTATAGGACAGAGCAGAACTGCCCCGTAGAGTTTCTGAGGCCGTTTTGTAAAGGGTCAGCAAAAAAGAGGGAGACCCTCAGCAAGATGGACTGACATAGTGGCTGCAGCAATGGGCTCAATCATAGCAACAATTGTGAGGATGGTGCAGGACCGGGCAGTGTTTCGTTCTGTTGTGCATGGGGTCGCTATGAGTCAGACCCAACTCAATGGCACTTAATGACAACAATCTTTTCGGAAGCAGACTGCCAAGACTTTCTCCTGAGGAGCCACTGGTGCGTTTGAACCACCAACCTTTCAGTTATCAGCAGTCCTTAACCACTGTGCCCCCAGGTCTCATTTGCCTGTTGTATAGAGAATGTATTCCTACCAAGTCTTTTTCTTGACAAGCTAAGGAAAGTAGCACTTGTATGAATATTTAGAAGCAAGGCTTTGATGAAGGTGGCCAATCTGTTTGTAGAGAAGTAGCACTTGTATGAATATTTAGAAGCAAGGCTTTGATGAAAGTGGCCAATCTGTTTGTAGAGTAGTTTTTCCCAAGTTAGCTTCCCTAAATTCCAACTTCTGCAGGATATTAAGAGGTATTAGACAAATGCAGGGTCCCATAGTCAAATAAGGTTTGGAAACCCAGTGTTAAGTGTTAAATAGATTTCTTTGCAAAGGTCCATCCCAGAGCCTTTAACTTGTGAGTGTAAATCATGAATGCCCCAGGGGCGGAGAAGGAAATGAGGGGAAGTGTATGATAAGCGGGGATTCCCAAAGTGAATTGACTAAGGGAACGTTTTTTGTTTGTAGATCATCTCAAGGGACTAGTGTCCTCTAGAATTGTTGTTAGCTGCCATCAAGTTGGCCCCGACTGATGGCAACCCCATGCCTGACAGAATAAAACGCTGCCTGGTCCTGTGCCATTCTCATGATCAGTTGCGAATCACATCATTGTGATCCATAGGGTTTTCACTGGCTGATTTTCAGAAGTAGGTTTCCAGGCCTTTCTTCCTATTCCATCTTAGTCTGGAAGCTCCACTGAAACCTGTTCAGCATTGTAGCGACACGCAACCATCCACTGAAATGGCTGTTGTATTTCCTCTAGAATAACCCATACCCATTGCTCTCAAGTGGATTGCGACTCATAACAGCCCTACAGGACACTGTAGAACTGCACTATAGGGTTCCAAGGAGCGGCTGGTGGATTTGAACTGTCAGCCTTTTGGCTAGTGGCCGAACTCTTAACCACTGCGCCAGCAGGGCTCCTGCCCTAGAATAGCTTTAGGAAATGCTGTTTTATAGCCATGTTCTGATTATAGGGGACAGTTCAGTAGCCCAGAACAGACAAGATTTCTCAATATTACTTTCTAATTCTGTTGCATACCCCTTGTTACTGACACAAACATAAAAGCTTGTTATTAATTTTTTAAAAAATCCTAGCCACTCATACCAGAGGACATGGTCCAGATGTTAGCTAGATAGCCATCTTGGTGTGAACAGGAAGCGTCTGACTGACAAGCTGCCACTCCGATTGCGTAGCCTTTCTGCAGCATCCTGTCCCGCAGACGCCTCCTAAGAAGGCAGGAGTTAACTTTGCACCCGATCCTTCCCCCGTTCTGGCACTGACAAGCCCAGGGCCAGGCTCAGTGTTGCCAGGCTCAGTGTGGTCACACTGTGAAGGACCTGAGAGACAGTTTAGCTTCTCTTCGTGAATTACCCAGCGTGCCCAATAAGTACACAGGGAATCCCCGGATGTAAATCTGACACCTCCGTGCCTGATGCCACCTCTAGGTCCCGGCTGGCAAAATGCAGACAGTGTGTTTAAGTGTATTCATAACCGTAGCTGAGTAAAGGGGGCCTTACAAAAGGCGGGCAGTTAGTTGTAGGGGAATTGCTGTTTCCAACCACGGGCTGGGACACAGTCCCCACTTCCCCATCCAAATTGCATCCTGGGATTTGAATCTTCAACTTGTGATCTGCAGTGGGGAAGGGAGTGCTAATCAATTTTGCCAGACCCTGAGTGCTTTACATTCATTTTCCCAATTAGCAGTCCTCCATCTGTAAGCCAAATCAGTTGCTATCGAGTTGACTTCGACTAATGAATCTCAAGTATGTCAGAGCAGAACTGTGCTCCACAGGGTTTTCAGTAGCTGATGTTTTGGAAGTTGATTGCCAGGCCTTTCTTCCGAGGTGCCTCTGGGTGGCTTTGAACCTCCAACCTTTCAGTTAGCAGCTGAGTGCTTAATTGTTTATACCACCTAGGGATCCTCCATCTGTGGGTATGGTAAAACAAAGCAACCACCCTAAGCCACCATTGCCTTATCTGGAACGTAGGGATAATACTAGTACCCGCCTCAAATTCTCAGCTGCTAACCAAAAGGTTGGCAGTTCAAATCTACCAGCTGCTCCTTGGAAACCCTGTGGGGCAGTTCTGCTCCCTCCTATAGGGTCACTGTGAGTCAGAACCAACTCCATGGCAACTAACAAAAAAAAAAACAAATCATTTCTCTAAGAGCCCTGGTGCCACAATGGTTAAACACTCAGCTGCTAATGAAACAGTCAGCAGTTTAAACCTACCAGCAGCTCCGTGGGAAAAAGACCTGGCGATCTGTTCCCGTAAAGATTACAGCCTAGGAAACCCGATGGGGCAGTTCTACTCTGTCACTGGGGTTGTTATGAGTGGAAATGGACTCTGTGACACCCAACAACACTTGTTACTATAGTTACAGTAACACTCGTTCCTGTAGTTACTACAACACTCGTTCCTATAGTTACAGGAACACTCGTTCCTATAGTTACAGCTACTCCTTGTGTTTCTGCAGAACTCCAGCTCCGGCTCCAGTCTCCAGGACCAGAAGATCGCTGGCATGTTCGACCTGACTCCCGAGTACCGCCAGCAGCACTTCCTCACCGGCCTTCTCTTTACTGAACTGGCTGCTGCTCTGGATGCCGAAGGGGAAGGGTGTGTTTCTGACCTTTAAAAGGAAATACGGAGCTGAAAGATGTCCTTAATAAGATTTGGAGTCCAACGTCTCATGCTTGGTGTAAAACTCTACCATTTGCCAGTTCCAGAGGGGAGATGCATTCGTGTTCTGAGAAACAGGTCCCAGTAGGAATGCAGGAAAGGTGTCGGGGGCGGGAGAGGGACCACAGAATGACTTCTTTCAGTCACTTATTTATGGGCGAGAATTTACCAACTCTATTATAACAGCTTTCACGGTGATACTTTGATTGGTATACTCCCTGAGAACAGGAACGAAGCCGTTTATTTATTATTGTGGTGAAAATATACACCCAAAACATTAGCCAGCACAACAACTTCTACGTTTACAATTCAATGCCGTTGATTACATTGTTCGTGTTGCGCCACCATTATTGCAATCCTTTCCCAAAAATATTCCACCGCCATTCACATAAACATGGTTTTCCTTTGCCCCTCCTCACCTCCCTTGCTAACTGTTAATTATTTTTGGTTTCTTTATATATTTGCTTATTTCATATAAGTGAGATCATGCAGTATTTGTCCTTTTGGGAGTGACTTATTTTGCTCAGCATGGTGTTTTTTAGGTTCATCCATGTTGTAGCATGTGTCCGGACTTTATTCCTCTTCGTGGCTGAGTAGTATTCCATTGTATGGATAGACCACATTTTCTGTATCCATTTGTCTGTTGATGGACATTTCCATTGTTTCAACGTTTTGGCTAATGTGAAAAGTGCTAAAGTGAACATTGATGTACAGGTCCACAAAACCATTTTTAACTATGGGGACAGTCCCCAGAGGCTGCAGCAAGGTGGCACATGACTCAAAGCTGACCAAAGACATGGCTGCCGATGACGAAGACTTGTTCTGTGTCTGGGTTGTGTTTCTCACAGGCTAAGACAGAAGCCACATGCTCAGGATGTATAAGTCCATTTGTTGTTGTTGTTGTTGGGTGCTGTCAAGTCAATCCCAACTCAAAGCGACACTGTATGACAGAATGGAACTGCCTCATAGGGTTTCCAAGGCTATAATCTTTGCAAGAGCCGCTGGTGGGTTTGAACCGCCTACCTTTCAGTTAGCAGCCCAGCACTGAACCATTGCGCTACCAGGCTCCTTCTAAGTCCATTTACCTCTTGTAAATTGGATCACCTAGAAGCATGTCATTAATTTTACACACAAGTAAAATTTTGCTGAAGATCATTCAAAAGTGTCTGCAGCAGTATATCAACAGGGAACGTCCAGAAATTCAAACCAGATTCAGAAGAGGACATGGAACTGGGGATATCATTGCTGATGTCAGATGGATCCTGGCTTAAAGCAGAAAATACCAGAAGGATATTTACCTGTGTTTTATTGATTTTGCAAAGGCATTCAACTGTGTGGGTCATAACAAATTATGGATAACAATGCAGAGAATGGGAATTCCAGAACACTTAATTGTGCTCATAAGGAACCTGTACACAGATCAAGAGGCAGTTGTTCGAACAGAACAAGGGGATACCGCGTGGTTTAAAATCAGGAGAGGTGTGCGTCAGGGTTGTATTCTTTCACCATACTTATTCAATCTATATGCTGAGCAAATAATCTGAGAAGCTGGACTATATGAAGAAGAACAGGGCATCAGGATTGGAGGAAGACTCATTAACAACCTGTGATATGCAAATGACACAGTATTGCTTGCTGAAAGTGAAGAAGACTTGAAACACTTACTGTTGAAGATCAAAGACCACAGCCTTCAGTATGGGTTACACCTCAAGATAAAACAAAAATCCTCACAACTGGACCAATAAGCAACATCATGATAAACAGAGAAAAGATTGAAGTGATCAAGAATTTCATTGTACCTGGATCCACAATCAACACCCATGGAAGCATCAGTCAAGAAATCAAAAGACACATTGCATTGGGCAAATCTGCTGCAAAAGACCACTTTAAAGTGTTAAAAAGCAAAGGTGTCACCTTGAAGACTAAGGTGCACCTGACCCAAGCCGTGTTGTTTTTCGGTCACCTCATATGTATGAGAAAGTTGGACAATGAATAAGGAAGACTGAAAAAGAATTAATGCCTTTGAATTGTGGTGTTGGCAAAGAATATTGAATATACCATGGACTGCCAAAAAAACAAACAGGTCTGTCTTGGAGGAAGTACAACCAAAATGCTCCTTAGGAGCAAGGATGGCAAGACTACATCTCACATACTTTGAACTTGTTATCAGGAGGGATCAGTCCCTGGAGAAGGACATCATGCTTGGTAAAGAGGAGGGTCAGTGAAAAAGAGGAAGACCCTCAGCAAGATGGATTGACACAGTGGCTGTGGCAATGGGCTCAGGCGTAACAACGTTCGTGGGGATGATGCAGGACTGGGCACTGTCTCTCTCTGTCATACATAGGGTAACTGTGAGTCGGAATCAACTTGACGGCACCTAACAACAACAACAACAACATCATGCTTACTGGCGAAAGGCTGAATGCTTTCCCCCATAAGATCAAGAATAAGACAAAGATGTCTGCTCTCACCTCTTCTAGGCTGAAATATTTATGGGAGCAAATCACAGGTCTTTTCTCCCCTGGGAAGAGCCCTCACGGTGCAGTGGTTAAGAGCTCAGGCTGGTAACCAAAAGATCAGCAGTTCAAATCCACCAGCTGCTCCTTAGAAACCCTACAGCTCTACTCTGTCCTATAGGGTCTCTATGAGTTGCAATCGACTTGATGGCAATGGGTTTTTCTCCCACGGAGAGGCTGGTGGGTTTGAACTGCAGACCTTTTGGTTAGCAGTTGAGCACTTAACCACTGTGCCACCAGGGCTTCTTCAATTAGCCACTAAGTAAATACAAATCAAAACCACAATGCGATACCACTTTATACCCATAAGGACAGTTACAACAAAAAGATGGACAATAACAAATGTTGGCAAGGATGTGGAAAAATTGTAACCTCATCCATTGCTGGTGGGAATGTAAAAAGATGCAGCCACTTTGGAAAACAGCCTGGCAGTTCCTCAAGAGGTTAAACGCAGAGCTCCCATATGATCCAGCAATTCCACTCCCGTGTAGATACCCGAGAGCCATGAAAACACATCCACACAAAAACTTGTATGTGAATACTCATGGCAGCAGTCGTGATTCATAGTAGCCAAAAAGCGGAAACAAACCAAACGTCCATCAACTGATGAATGGGTGAATAAGATGCAGTGTATCCGTACAACGTAGCACAATTTGGCAGTACAAAAGGAAGAGGTACCGATTCACGCTACGACACGATGAACCTCGAGAACGGCGTGCGGAGCAGCAGACCCAGGACTGGAACACACGTGGCCTGGCTGTGGAATCCATTAACTTCTGCCCTTTTCTGCCTGTTTTTCACATTGTCACCTCATTCTGAGGGGCACTCTGATGTCCTTATTGTTTAGGAGCTCTCTGGGTAGTCTCAGGGCACCATAACCTCTGTTTTCTGTGTTGTGCCCCCAGAATCAGCAAAGTGCAAAGGAAGGCTGTCAGCGCCATCCACAGCCTGCTGAGCAGTCACGACCTGGACCCGCGGTGTGTCAAACCGGACGTGAAGGTCAAAATTGCTTCCCTCTATCTGCCCTTGGTCGGCATCATTTTGGATGCTCTGCCACAGTTCTATGACTTTACAGGTAAGACACCTTCTGTTTCCTTCCTTGGACTGGCAGGTAAACCAAAACCTGTTACCACTGAGTCAACTCTGACACATGGTCACCCCATGTGTTTCAGGTAGAACTGTGCTCCATAGGGTTTTCAATGGCTATGATCCTTCTGAAGCCAATTGCCAGGTCTTTCTTCTGAGTCATCTCTGGGTGAATTTCAAAAACCAGTCATTCGTACCACCCAGGGACTCCAGATCGATGGGAGCCTCTGCCACATACCCAGCAGAATGAGGTCACTCACATTAGCTCCAGTGTGAACATGTTTGTATGAGCAATTCTCCACACTGGTGGTCCCCTGTCCTCATCTGAGTTCTTCAGAGGAGCAAAACCAGTAAGCATATATATAAATATATACATAGGGAGAGACTGATTTCAAGGAAATGGCTCATACAATTGTGGAGGATGGCAAATCCCAAATCCGTGGGTCAGGCAACAGGCTGGAGGTTTCTCCTGAATTGACCTGGTTGTAGGGGCTGACGGACCCAAAATCTGCAGGTCAGGTGGCCAGCCGCTGGCTCTCAGGGTTGTGGGAGCTAGAAAATCTAAAATCTGCAGGTCAGGCTGCTGGCTCACATCCTAAGAACCAAGGTCAGCGAACGACAAAGCAAATGCAGGGTGGAGTGTAGGAGGAGATGGCAAGCTTTGCCAGAACATCCATATATATTGGAGGCAGGGCACACCCCCAAGGAAACCTCCCTTCCAGCTGATTGGCTGCTCACCTCAGGTCTCACAATGGAGGATGATTACATAATGTCTGCCGAACCACTGAGAATCCTGGCCTAGCCAAGCTGATACATAACAATAACCATCACATCCCCAAAGCCTCTTGAACACAGGTCCCAATCGATTAAAAAAAAAAAATCCAAAAGCATATAACCTCACATATGTTTGCTTAGAAATTACATACAAGCACATACGTATGGGGAGTGCCTGGGTGGTGCAAATGGTTAACATGCTCAGCTACTAACTGAAAGATTGGAGGTTCCAGTCCACCCAGAGGCACCTCGGAAGAAGGGCCTGGAGATCCGGTTCCGAAAGCTCACAGTCATGAAAACCCTACAGAACACAGCTCTACTCTGCACATGGGGTCACCGTGAGTTGAGATCGACTTGACAGCAGCTAGTTATCTGCCTGCCGACCGCACATGCACACACAGAAACACACACACACACACACACACACGATTCTGATCACTTCCGAAAGTGGTTATTGCTTTTTTCTCAACTTAGAGGAAGTTCTTGGAAATTACCATGCTCCTCTCTTGGCTGACGAAGGAGACTGGGGTCTGGGGATTGTTTACGTGAGCCAAGCCATCCTTTCAGGAAGTCATTCTTGGAATTTCAAACCGTCCAGCTCTTCCCATTCCCTCCAAATGCAAAGTACCGTGTGATGAAATTGCCTTAAAACACAATAGTGTATTATTATTATTAAAAATTGTGTTCTGTCTTAGCAGCTTTACCAGATGAAAATGTTGTTTACACAGTTATTTTTCTGGAAAATGTAAGGTCCAAATCGTTACGGTGTTGACAGGTCTAATACAATGAGTTTCTAATAATAAATCAGCAGCAAGGTTTTTCTTTAACACTTTTCCAAGAACTGCTCAAACAGTTTCTGTGCCTATATCCGGTAGCATTCTTAACAACCAACCTTTTAAATTGCAGGATCTTTTTCTTTTGTTTGCTTGTATGCATCTATACCTATGTAGAAAAAAACCTGTTTCTGCCTAATTGATTCTGACTCCTAGAGACCCTGTAGAACAGAGTAGAACTGCCCCAGAGGGTTTCCTTTCCAGAAGCAGACTGCCATCTTTCTCCCACAGAGCCGCTGGTGGGTTCGAACCTACAACTTTTGGTTAGCAGCCACGCACTTAAACCACTGCATCATCAGGGCTCCTTATACCTATTTACAGATATTTTTCTGTTGTATAAACCTGTTGCTGTTGAGTCAATTCCAACTCATAGATAACAATAACATTTCCAACATTTTGAAATTTAATAAATTATTGTTGAATTTACAGCTATGTGGCTTGTTACTCTATAAGGCGCTTATTTAATTATATAAATTTGAAGTCCTTTCTATGTGGTCATTATTTAAAATATATGGGTAAGGTAAAAAAAAAAAAATTAGACTGCAGGAAAGTTTCATGAAAGCTTTGAAAACTTTTGTCTTCACCAGTTTGAAAAATTAAATTCTAGCCTTATCTTGTAGTGGGCGTTTTATCTCTCTTGCTAGCTGGCCTGCTTTTTCCAATAGATGGCACCAGATTAAATAGTGCTAGACCTCAGGTTTAAAATTATTCTGCCGAATTCTGTGACTAGTAAGTATCAGTATAAATAAGTCGAGTCCCTGAGTGGGGCAGATGGTTAAGCAATGAACTGCTAACCAAAGGGTTGGTGGTTCAAAGCCTCCTACAAGCACCTTGAAAAAGAGGCCTGGCAGTCTGCTTCCAAGAGGTCACAGCCTTGAAAACCCTATGGAGCAGGTCTACTCCGCGCACGCAGGGATGCTATGAGGCAGAATTGATGCAAGGGCAACTCACAGCAACATCAATAAGTTGGAACTTAGATTTGCTGACTGCTGGGCAGGGGACACACAGGGAAATAGTGTCTTTGGCTTGGCATCACCAACGGTGTTTTAATTACAGTTGCAGATGCCCGTAGTGGAAAAAGTCGATCCAACGGCTCAGATGAAGAACAGGAAGGAGGAAGTCCAATTAACCAGAATGTAGCCCTGGCCATCGCTGGGAATAATTTTAATCTGAAGGCCAGCGGAATTAGCCTGTCTTCTTTGGTATGTTGGTGCCCGTTTCTCTGGTTTATCCTCTCCCCTCCCCCAGGCTACTTTTTGTTGTTGTTGGGAGTCCCTGGGTGGCACAAACAGTGAAGCGCTCAACTACTAGCCGAAAGGTTGGCTGCTGAAGCCCACCCAGAGGCACCTCAGAAGAAAGACCTGGTGACCTGGTTCCAAAAGGACGCAGCCTTGGAAACCCTATGGAGCAGCTCTGCTCAGCGCACATGGGATCACCATGAGCCACAATCAACAACAACGACACTAACAAAAACATCTGTAGCATAATATTTGCCAATTTAACGTTTTTCATGTGTTCAAGTAAGTGATGTCGATTACGTTAATCAGGTTGTGCAGCCAGTGTCCATGGCCAGATTTCCACTGCGCACTTTCTCCCACCTCCTGATGGGTCTGTTCTTATGTTCACGACCAGAAGCTGGTGTAGAGCAGGCAGTGGGGGTGTCTGCCTCACTGCTTGTTTCCGGAAGGAATCACCGAGAGGCTGGCGGCCGAGATGGCACAAAGGAAGCAGCAGGCAGGTCAAGGTCAGGGTTCTGGCAACAGCAGATCCTCAGTCAAATCCTTGCAGACCCAAAGGTGCCAAGTTCAAGGTTCAGGAAACCAGGAAAGAGGTGCCTTGGGAAATCTGAGATCACTGCAAAGGAGATCAAAGGAAGGCTGCCCAAGGACAGGCGCTGGGACTGTTTTATTCTGTGTATTCATTCCTTGTACTTTGTCTGCCTACAAAAAAAAGAGACGAAGGGGGCTTGTAGCTTGGGATAAGCGCATCTTAAGTAAAGGAAGTCAGCTTTACTATGTCCCCAGGGAACCTACATGAGGGCAGTGGTGGTTCAGTGGTAGAATTCTCACCTCTCACCTTCCACGGGGAGACCCAGGTTCAATTCCTGGCTGGTGCATCTCACGTGCAGCCACCACCCATCTGTCAGTGGAGTTTTACGTGTAGTTGTGACGCTGACCAGGTTTCAGCAGACCTTCCAGAGTAAGCAGACTAGGAAGAAAGGCCTGGCTACTTCCGAGAGTCAGACAATGAAAAAACAGTGTAGGACACAATGGCTCGTTCTGCATCTGATCATGGGGATGACACAAGACCAGGCAGCACTTTGTTCCGTCGTGCATGGGGCCGCCCTGAGTAGGAGCCAGCTCACGACAGCTAACAGCAACAAGGCGGAGCCAAAAAGGAATTGTTTGGTTCTGTCCTTTGAGCAGACTGTGTGGGCTTAAAGAGAGGCTCCTCAGGGAAGGCAGCCTCTGATTCCCTTGAGGTAAGACCCATCTCTATCCCTTCATGAGCTCTGACTATCTCTTTGTCAAGACCAAACCAAAAAAATCAAAACTCTTGCCGTGGAGTCCATTCTGACTCATAGAGACCCTATAGGGCAGAGTAGAGCTGCCCCATAGGGTTACCAAGGAACAGCTGGTGGATTCGAACTAACATTTGGTTAGCAGCCAAGCTCTTAACCACTGCACTGCCAGGCTCCTCCACAGGTAGAGGGATTAGGATTTACAACACATATTTTTGGGAGACACAATTTAATCCATAACACAGGTCCAGGGCTAACTCTTCTTTACTGGTAACTTTCTTCTCTTCCCTCTGGCACTTAGCAATTCCTTGTCCCCAAACACCCCGTGAGGGCTGGAGTGCAGACAGGCAGAGGCAGAGGAAGGAGAAAGGACTTTGGAGATTTGATGTCTCTGATCCTACAGTTGGATAGCTATTGTTTGATTTATGACCTCCTCCCCCATGGTAATATCCGTCTTCCGAAAGTTAATTGCTTGAGGCACTGCATGCCTTTTACATTGTTTTTGTTAAAAATAATGAAAACTCAGCAAAATTTGAACAAACACTTTATTCTGAGCTGTTACTCTTTATGCATATAAAAGCCAAAACCAAACCTGTTGCCATAAAGTTGATTCCGAAGCATAGCAACCCTATAGGTCAGAGTAGTACTGCCCCATGGGGTTTCCCAGGAACAGCTGGTGGATTCAAACTGCTGACCGAGGTCTTAACCACTGCACCACCAGGGCTCCTGTATGCACATAGGGAGACCATTTTAATTCCAGAAAAAGCAAATGGCTCAAAGTAAGCTAGGTGCAAAACCAAAACCAAACCCAGTGCTGTCGAGTCGATTCCGACTCATAGCGACCCTATAGGACAGAGTAGAACACCTCCACAGAGTTTCCACGGAGCGCCTGGTGGATTTGAACTGCCCCCCTTTTGGTTAGCAGCCGTAGCACTGAACCACTACGCCACCAGGGTTTCCTAGCTAGGTATGGTGAGGCTTATAAAGAGAAGAGGTGGGAGAAATTCACGTAGATGATCGACCATTGGCTAATCTTAACATGATTGATTGAACCCTGCCCTCGTCCCTTTACTGAGATCAGTTGATACCAGGTCACAAGATGGTGTCTGCCCCTCCACCCAGCCATACCTTTTTTTTTTTTTTTTTTAATTGTGCTTTAGATGAAGGTTTACAGAGCAAATTAGTTTATCATTAAACAATAACATTGTTTTTGCGACATTGGTTGACAACCATATCTTTTCAGATTCAAATTTAGTAACCCTGACTTTGAGCAGGAAAGAAAGGATTTGTCACCTTGGGAGAACGAAAAGCCACAGGCGGATTCGTTTTGGTCAGGGATTTCCTTAAAGTGAATACTTGGTTTTGTTGGTCAGAAAACCCCCAAATCAAAGCAAGATATCTGCTATCAGTTTTTCTCTTTGATATTGTTTGCCTCTAAGGGAGAAACTCCACCGCCTAAAGATGACCTGTCAGAACGTATTCCCTGCAAAGTTATAATGTATCTAAAGACTTCATTCTTCTTTTCAACCTGCTCTGAAAAACTCAAGTCAAAGTACCTCCATCAGCTGATATCCCCATCCACAACTGACTCCACCCTCATTTACTCACAAATACCTCACTGCAATTTCTCCAGCACATTCCACCAGATATTAGCTATGCCTCCTGAACGGAGGCTGCAGACGTGTATTGTTGTTGGTGTGGATTTGATGAGTAACACTGCACTTGGCGCCGTAAAATGAGCGCTCGTGGCCAAAGGCTTAAAGCAGATAGGCTTAGCTGACCCCCACCTACAGGCAGACATAATTCATGGCTCGTCTTATGACGGAAGACTTCACGGAGTTCTGGACTTGATTAATTTGCCAAGCAGGTCATGACCCCAATGTTTGGAGTCTGTGACCGAGAAGCTAGATCAGGGACAATGGGAGTGTGGGTGGCTCCCAGCCAGGCTAGTCCTCTTCTGCACGTCCAAGCCTCCACTGTCCAGTTGAAGGAGAAGTACTTGGAGAGTTTCACAACAGGAAAGCCCCTTTTGTATCACTGAGATTGGGGAGTATGAAAGACTAGAGAAAACTGCCAGACCACACTGCCATAATGGGTTGAATCGTATCCCCCCAAAATATGTGTTGACCCCACCCCTGTGGATGTAATGCCATTTGGAAATAGAGTTTTCTTTGTTATGTTAATGAGCAACATCAGTGTAGGGCATCCTAACCCTAAGCATTTTTAGGATATAAAGGAGCAGCATAGACTCAGAGACAAGCACAAACAGGGAGAGATAGACACCACACACAGATCGCCAGGGAACCCAGGAACACTGGGGCTAGAGAGGCCGAGACACAGATCTTCCCCCGGAGCAGACAAGGACAGAACCTTCCCCTAGAGGCCTGAATTTGGACTTCTAGCTTCCTAAACTGTGAAAAAATAAATTTCTGTTCATTAAAGCAACCCCCGTGTGATATTTCTGTAATAGGAGCATTAGGGACTAAGACAACCTCCTCAATGGAGGCAGCCCAGTTACATACCCAGATACATACCGCCCCATGAGGGGCCCCTTTGCTGAGCAGCCAAGCCCAAGAACACACTACCAGCCCACCCACTCTTGGTGCAGGGACCTGTGCGTCCGCCATGCACATCCACCCATCCACGCACCATGGCCACCATTCAGTTGATAGGAAGATGGCACCTGGGGGAGAGCAAGGCTCCGATTAATGCAGGGAGGAGAAAGAGCAGGGATGGCTATGCGGAAAATGGGTGCAGTGGCCATGTCAGATTGTGTCATCTCTTCTGATTGTAGGATCCTCACCAACAAAACTGAGAGCACTTTGTTTTTGGTGAAAAGACACACAGCAGATCACATGCCCACTAGGCAATCTGTACATATACAATTCAGTGACATTGGTTACATTCTTCACGTTGTGGCAAAACAGAACAAAGCTACCCAAAATAACAAAGCTTCCTGGTAACCTGGGAGAAAAGTTGGAAGAAGCTACAGCTGATGGCGGAAAAGCTGAGACTGTCTGCAGCAGTCCCAGCAGTGCTTTCTTCAACCCTGGGAGTGGGGTGGGGAGGAGTGGGGTGGAGAGGAAAGTGCAATTACAAAGAAAGTAAACCTGTTGCCATTGAGTTGATTCCAGCCAGAGTAGAACTGCCCCATAGGGTTTCCAAGGAGCAGCTAGTGGATTAGAACTGCCAACCTTTTGATTAGCAGCCGTAGCTCTTAAACACTTCACCACAGGGCTCCAACAAGGAACGTAGAAGGTGGACAATTGTGATAGGAACAATCGAATTAACCCCAGGCACAGTGTACTCCAACAATCCAAGTCCAGGGGTCATGAGTTATGAACAATGTCGTCTGTCTCTCTTCTATGAGAAAGTAGAACAAAGATCCCATCATCACTTTGGACAGGAAGTCATGAGAGTGAACAAGCTCAATTCAATGAGTAAATCTCTGTACCGCTGCTGTTTTTTTTTTTTTTTTTTTTCATTACTGTGTTCAAAAGGAGCCCTGGTGGCACAGTGGTTTAAGTGCTTGGCTGCTAACAGCTAAACCCACCAGCCACTCCATGGGAGAAAGATGTGGCAGTCTGCTTCTGTAAAGATTACAGCCTTGGAAACCCTATCGGGGGCAGTTCTACTATGTCCTGTAGAGTCACTATGAATTGGAATTGACTCGACAGCAACACGTTTTTATTTATTGATTTATGGTTTAGTTCAATTATTTCTATCACAAACATTTTGCATACAGCTATCTCAAAGTGTTGATTGAATTTGGATCATCCCTTTGGTTAGTCCATAAATGTGTTTGTGCTACAAAACAAACAAACAAAAAGTACAGCTTCCAATGGCCGGGGAAGGCAGGGTTACTGCAAACAGATCCCAGCCCAAGGAGAAACCTAGGCCCGTGCCCTACGAGCTCAGGAGCCAGCAGCCGTCCATGTTTCTGCTGCTCACCCTCAAGTCCCCACATGCCTTCTTCCCAGCCCTACAAGCAGTGCAGCGTGCTGAGTGCCGACACCACCCGCAACCTCATGATCTGCTTCCTCTGGGTCATGAAGAACGCTGACCAGAGCCTCATCCGGAAGTGGATTGCCGACCTGCCCTCCATGCAGCTTAACAGGATTCTAGACCTGCTCTTCATCTGCGTCTCCTGTTTTGAGTACAAGGTAAGTGTGGGGCAGCTGGCTGTGTGCTGGCTCTCGTCTCCCACGCTCAGGCCTGTCCTGGGACTGTCCCCTTTGTGTGGGCCATGGTGGCACCATTAACTTTTCTTGTGTCTGTGCTCACACCTGTAACCTGTTTACATTGTGAGCATGATCATTCCACAGGCAGGGGGTCTCTGTCTAACCCCAGTTATTTCCATTATTACCATTTTATGTGTAGCTATTTCAGAGTGTTGTTGTAATTAGGATCATCCCTTTGGTTAGTAAATAGCCAAAGCAGGATTTTGTCCAAAAGATTCCCCCCTCTGCCCCCGGCAGCACATGTAGCTATCAGCATGTGGCTAAATGGGCTGTGGGTACCAGGGAGTGTTCTGTTTGGAGGATTCTCTCTGTGGATGGAGATCTCACCTGGTGAAATGTTCTGCTCCTCTCTCATGTCCAGGGAAAGCAGAGCTCGGATAAGGTCAGCACCCAGGTCCTGCAGAAGTCCAGGGACGTCAAGGCCCGGCTGGAGGAGGCACTGCTGCGTGGGGAAGGGGCCCGAGGAGAGATGATGCGGCGCCGGACTCCAGGTTTGTGGGTGGGGGTGGGGCTCCAGGTGGGTGGGTTAGGGTGGGGCTCCAGGTGTGGAGGTGGGGGTGGGGCTCCAGGTGTGTGGGTGAGAGATGAGGTCCAGGGGTGGGGTGGGGGTGGGGCTTCCCATGCATAGTGTAGGTGGGGTGGGGCTCCAGGTATGTGGGTGAGGGTGGGGCTCCAGGTGTGTGGGTGAGAGATGAGGTCCAGGGGTGGGGTGGGGGTGGGGCTTCCCATGCATAGTGTATGTGGGGTGGGGCTCCAGGTATGTGGGTGAGGGTGGGACCCCAGGTGTACACGTAGAGGTGGGGCTCCAGGTGTGGGAGTGGGGGTGGGGCTCCAGGTGGGTGGGTGAGGGTGGGGTTCCAGGTGTACAGGTAGAGGTGGGGCTCCAGGTGTGGGAGCGGGAGTGGGGCTCCAGGTGGGTGGGTGAGGGTGGGGTTCCAGGTGTGTGGGTGGGGTGGGGGTGGGGCTCCAGGCGTGTGGGTGAGGCTGGGGCTCCAGGTGTACAGGTAGATGTGGGGTTCCAGGTGTGTGAGTGGGGGTGGGGCTCCAGGTGTGTGAGAGATGAGGCCCAGGGGTGGGGGTAGGATGGGGCTCCCGGTGTGTAGTGTAGGTAGGGTGGGGCTCCAGGTGTGTGGGTGGCAGTAGGGTCCAGCTGTGTGAGTGGGAGATGAGGCTCCAGATGTGGGTGTGGGGGACTCTAGGTGTGCAGGTAGGAGATGAGGCTCCAGGTGCGTGGGTGGCGGTGGGGCTCCAGGTGTGTGAGTGAGGGCAGTGCCGGCCCTGCAGAGCTTTGGTGAAGAGCTCTGAGCCCTTTGTGGGTAGGGCTGTCCCCAGGGTGAGTAGGCACCACCACTTCCTTCAGATGTTATGGCAACATCAGAGAGACAGCAGGTTCTGGGATTCAGAGAGTGATGTACAGAACGTCAGCCCTGCTCCTCTGAGGGGGAGCTACTGTCCTGAGAGCACAGGAACACTGGAAATGGCCCCAGATGGCGTCTTCTGACTCACACTTGTGGTTGTAAAAGGTCAAGAGCTGAGTTGTAGGATGAGGTAGAGTCGTGTCCGTCAAAGCAGCAGCCTCTCTGGAGGCATTTGACTAGTTGAGCTAGACTATCTAGTCCCTGAGTGTTGCAAATGGTTCACGTCCTTGGCTGCTAAACATAAAGGTTGGAGGTTCAAGTCCACCCAGAGGCACCTTGGAAGAAAGGCCTGGCAATTTACTTCCAAAAAATCAGCCATTAAAAACCCTATGGATCACAGTTCTACTCTGACACACATGGAGGCGCCATGAAAATCTAGGTCAGGACCAAGAAAGTGGATAATTCTGGTCTGAAGATTATCCAACAAGTCATTTGGGAGCACTCTTAGGATGGAAGCCAGTCCCCCAAATGATCTCAGAGTGTTCTAGTCCCCCAGAGACCCCACCCCACCCGGAACAATCTGAAAAAGGCTGAGCTGTAGATAGAAAAATGCTCAGGTCCCTTCAGCTTGTTGGCTGGGCTCCAACTAGAACAGAGAGACAGCTTGTCCTGTTCCATGGGACACAATGGCGGGGCGCTTGGAGACAGCTCCGCATTTTCAGTGGTGGTGGGGCACCCTCATTCAGCCCCAACGCTTTCCTTTCCAACGACAGTGGGAAACCCAGAGCCTCACAGGAACCCTCTGTTCATGAGAAACGGGCTCCCCGGTGCCCCGGAATGGCAGGGCAGGGGCTCTTTTGCAGCTTTAGCTTGTCCATCAGAGAGCAGGCCAAACAACATGGGCATCCAGCACGGCCACCTATTAGTGGGAGGAGAGCTGCTGAGTCTGCTCTGTTACGGAACTTCTGGTTATCTGGGAGGCTCTCGTGCTAATCAAATTCCTCTCGTGCTTTTCTTAACTCCTAGGGAATGACCGATTTCCAGGCCTCAGTGAGAACCTGAGATGGCGGAAAGAGCAGACACATTGGCGGCAAGCTAATGAGAAGCTAGATAAGTAAGTCACTCGGCGTCGTAGTGCAGCTTTTCCCCAATGGCCAGAACTACTTTTCCCAGGCTGCTTGCGTTACTGTAACAACCAAAGACATCCTTCCAGGGGTAGGAAATAAAAACATCAGTGTCTGTGTGAATGCAGCTCCTCCCTGGGGCCCGGGATAACCAAAACCATAAGGAATTATGACTTCCAGCTCTTAAAATGTAACACATTGATAAACATTTCAAAAAAACTAATATCTAGCAACCTTGGATAGTTTGACAAAAGCAGCCATTGGGGGTGGGGAAGGCAGAGAAACAGAGTAAGGGGGACAAGAACACATCACTTCAAATCCAGATTTCTACTGGGGGACATGTGTAAAGGTGGACATTCAGAGACACTCATGTCAGTGTTATTTGAAATTGTAAAAACGGCGGGTGGGGGCCACATCATCTCAAGTCTCTAATTGCGTGTGTGCAGTTACATAAAGGCTGGGAGGAAATTTACGGAAATAGCAGCAGTGGTTTTCTTCAGTGTTGAAAATATAGGTAATTAGTGTTTTCTTCTTTATTCTTGGCTATTTTTCCCACAGTGGATGTGTATTTTTATCAGGAAAAAAATATTGAAAAAAGAATGAAGAATCCTGTTTGACTTTACTATACACTTTATGTGTATACATATAACGTATATATATAGCAATGGTTAAGTGCTCAGCTGGTAACTGAAAGGCTGGCAGCTTGAACTCACACAGCAGCTCTGCAGGAGAAAGACCTGGGGATCTGCATTCCTGAAGATTACAGCCCAGACAACCCTATGAGGCAGTTCCACTCTGTCACGTGGAGCCACTATGAGTCAATCAGCTCAACGGCACCTGAAGACAGCAATGGATGGATATACGGAGGGATGGATGGATAGATAGTAGATAGATCGATCGATCTATATATCTATATCTCATATATGCAACAAATTAGACATATGAAGACTAAAACTAAATTTGTTTGACTAGATAGCATATGTCTCCTATTCCTGTTAGCAGCAGGTATCCAGCAGCTCTGTGGGAGAAGGATGTGGTGGCCTGCTTCCTTGAAGATTATTGCCTTGGAAACCCTATGGGGCAGTTCTACTCTGTCCTGTAGGGCCTCTGTGAGTCGGAATTGACTCAACAGCAACGGGTTTGGTTTTGGTTTATATTTTACTAACCCAATACATCAAAATATAATCAATACAAAAATTACTAATGAGGTATTTCACATTCTTTCATTCGTACCAAGTCTTCAAAATCCGACGCGTATTTTTCACTTACGTCGTTAGCTGCTGTCAAATCAAGCTCATGGCAACCCCATGCACAGTGGGGTTGGACCGTTGTGATCCATAGCTTTTTCTCTCACGTTGTTGTTGCTGTCGTCAATCAAAGCCAAACCCGTTGCCGTTGAGGCAGTTCCAACTCACAGCGACCCTATGGGACAGAGTAGAACTGTGCCATAGGGTTTCCAAGGTAGTAATCTTTAAGGAAGCAGACAGCCACATCTTTCCCCAACGGAGCTGCTGGTGGATTCAAACCACCAACCTTTCAGTTAGCAGCCCAGCGCCTTAACCACTGCACTACCAGGGTTCCTGTGACTTACCAGTAAATTAAGAAAAAACAGCTTTTAGATTTCACTTACTTCACACAAAGACTATCACTTGAAGAATGTGGAGGAAAAAATGTACAGCAGCTCAGGTCAGGAGAGTCTATCCTAACAGTGAAAACATTTCACACCCGCAAGGGTTTATTTTGAGCCCACAAGGGTACATAATTGGGTTGAGGGGACTAGAGAACCACTAAGTGACAGCCCTGGTCCCAGACTTCTGAGCTGATGCATGGTGTCCCAGCCCCTGTGGCAACATCGTGGCCACAGCAGATCTTGGGAAGGTCAACTCTTCACACACCCCTTCCTGGCAACTACATTTGCCAGGGATACGAAGTGTTCCTTTCCAGCCTCACATGGGTTTTATGAGGGTAGATGAGCTAGGCCATCAAACGTTGATTCCTTAAAATGAAACCTCATTGAAAAGCAGTGCCAGGTAATTTCCCGTCATGGGCTGCGCAATGAAGGAGCCTTGGTGATTAAGTGCTTAGCTGCTAACTGAAAGCTCTGCAGTTCAAATTCACCAGCCACTCCATGGGAAAAGAGGTGGTAGTCTGCTTTCATAAAGATTATAGCCTTGGAAACCCTGTGGGGCAGGTCTACTCTGTCCTACAGGGTCACTGTGAGTCAAAATCAACTCGATGGTGAGAGACTTGTTCTTTTGGTTTACTGGGAATTTGAAGTCCCTGGGTGGTTTGCGCTTGGCTCCTAGCCAAAAAGTTGGCGGTTCAAACACACCACAGAAAAAGGCCTGGCAATCTGCTTCCATAAAGATTGCAGTCCAGAAAACCCTATGAAGGTTTCAGGGGACCTCTAGATCAATTGGTATAACGAAGTTTATTAAGAAAATGTTCTGCATCCAACTCTGGTGAGTGGCCATTTAAGATGCATCAGTTGGTCCCAACCCACCTGAAACAAAGGAGGATGAAGAACACCAAAGGGTCAAGGAAAATATTAGCCCAAGAGACAGAGCCTCATAAACCAGAGACTCCATCAGCCTGAGACCAGAAGAACTAGATGGTACCTGGCTGCAACCGATGACCACCCTGACAGGGAACACAACGGAGAGTCCCTGATGGAGCAGGAGAAAAGTGAGGTGCAGAACTCAAATTCTACTTAACAGACCAGACTTAATGGTCTGACTGAGACTAGAGGAATCCTGGAAGACATGGACCCCTGACTCTCTGTTAACCCAGAACGAAAACCATTCCCGAAGGCAACTCTTCAGATAAAGATTAGACTGGACTATAAAACATAAGATGATATTCGTGAAGAGTGTACTTCTTAGTTCAAGTAGATACATGAGACTAAATGGGCAGCTCCTGTCCGGAGGTGAGATGAGAAGGCAGAAGGGGATAAGAGCCAGTTGAATGCACACAGAAAATCGGGGTAGAAAGGAGGAGTGTGCTGATATACCATAGGGATAGCAACTACGGTCACATAACAATGTGTGTATATATTTTTGTATGAGAAACTAATGAGCTGTAAACTCAAAGCACAATTAAAAAAAAAATTACAGTCAAGGAAAAGAAAAAGCACAGTTCTATTTTGTAACACATGGGGTCGCCATGAGTCACAATGGGGTAGTTTAGTGGGTATTGGGAGTCCCTGTTGGTGAGACTGGTTAAGGCTCTCAGCTGCTAAACAGAAGGTTGGAAGTTCGACTCTACCCAGAGGTGCCTTGGAAAAAAGGCTTGGCAATCTGCTTCCATAAAGATTAAACCCAGTGCCGTCGAGTCGATTCCGACTCATAGCGACCCTATAGGACAGAGTAGAACTGCCCCATAGAGTTTCCAAGGAGCGCCTGGCAGATTCAAACTGCCGACCTTTTGGATAGCAGCCGTAGCACTTAACCACTACGCCACCAGGGTTTCCTCCATAAAGATTTCAGCCAAGAAAATCCAATGGAGCACCGTTCTACTCTGACACACGTGTGGTCGCCATGAGTAGAGTCGACTCCATGGCAACTGGTCATAGGTAGTGATCAGCAACCCCCACCAGGGTGGTAGCTGACCTACCCCACAGGGAGGCAGCCTGGGTTCCCATGGAAACGGACCCAGCCAATGGAGAGGAGTGACGAAAGGCCAGGCTTGACTCCACACCCCCAGGTGGTCTTTGTTAAGTCTGAAGCCGGACATTTCCTTGACCCAGTTTGGAAGCATCCCGTACCCTGGGTAGCATCACCGTTTGCCAAATTCACACCACACCCAGCCTCACCGTCTCCAGCCTGTGGTTCAGATCCAGAGCTTGTTCTCCACAGGAAATGCTGAATGGCCCCAGCCACTAGTCCACAACCCAATGCTCTAGCCTAATGGCTAGCAGCAACCAGTAATTGTTCCTCTCTCCGTTCTTGTTGTTTTTATGATTGCCATCATTGTTAGTAACAGTGAGGGTGATAATGGCCTGGAGCCTACCTAGACCATCCTTCTAACCTGACTAGCCAATCGCAGAATACGCCTGCCGTTCCACAGTTACCTGTCGCTGGCTGCTTTGTTTTTATTTGAGGTTGACTGTTCTAGAGGTTTCTTTACACTTTGGTGCATAGATTGCCATCGTTGGACCGTGTCCAGGTTTGACATGGGCTTTACTTTGATCTCTTTTTGTATCTTAGGACAAAGGCAGAGCTGGATCAAGAGGCCTTGATCAGTGGCAACCTGGCTACCGAGGCGAATTTAATCATCCTGGACATGCAGGAAAATATCATCCAGGTGAGGCCAAAGAACACCTGATCGGCCCGACAAGAACGTGTTTACAGGAGTTTAATAAGGAATCCTTTATACAGAATTGTGAAAGAAACAGGCATGATCCCAAAATGCCTTTTTTTTTTTTTATATATATAAGCTGGGACATTTACTGTTTATAATAGTGTCCATCTTACAAATTCCACAGATACTGAACATTTTTCTGGCTTCTTTGAGTTGCTGTTCACTTGGAAACAGTTTGGATGCTTGTCAAGCTGGCTGGCCCTTGTGGTTAAATACGCCAGAGTGTGTACCAAGCGTATAATAAATGTAGGTGGTGGGCTTATAGTTCAGAATCTGGAACAGGGAAGGCAAATAGGTTTCTTCCGATGGGTCAGCTCTAGTGGGTGGGTGCAGCCGTTAATCCTGCCTGGTTTGGGAGGTAAGGCTATGACTGGGCTAGGTTACAAGGAAAAGAGTGCTGAGTTTGATTAATGATGTCTGCTTCAGGCACAACTCAGGGAAGGGAAGGTATCCGTGCACATGTATTTGCCTGAAGAGTGGTGTCACTGTGAACTTTGCAGTGACACAATTCACCATCCTAATTTTATCTTCTAGGTAGATGTTTCCAAATCTCCCAAGTCTCGGCAATAACGGGCTTTTAGTTCTGCAGAAAAATGAGTCCACTGGAACTTAATAATTAAGCCCAGTGGAAAAATGTTTCCACTGAGAAATCATTTATTAGAATAGATCTAGTATTGATTTTTAGGGCTAGAAGAAATACTGTCAAAACACAGTGCGACCTTCCTTATCTAGCTTTTTAGGTTTTCTAAAATCAAAGTAATTATTATAGAAAAATTAAGACAGAAAGAATGTGGCATCTTTGGTAACTTCGATACCTTTGACAATTTAAATGCCTGATATCACGTAGACTACATCTTTACATGACACTACTTTGACAGCTGTATGTCTAACATCAGTCCCAAAATGCACTCACAGTTTTCAAAGAGAGCTGAAACTTAATTGACATCATCCACGGGTTTTGGGGGTTATGGTGTTTTTAGTCCTATTGTAGCTGATAAGAGGTCCCTGCGTGGTGCAAAGGTTAAACGCTTGGCTGCTAACCAAAATGTTGGCAGTTCAAGTTTGCCCAGCAGCTCCATAGAAGAAAGATCTGGCAATCTACTTCCATAAAGACTACCACCAAGAAAACCCAAGGGTCAGTTCTGATCTGTCACATAGGGTCACTATGAGTCAGAATCGACTTAATGTCACCTAACAACAACAACTAACTGAAAGATTGGTGGTTCAAATTCACCCAGCAGTGCTGTGGAAGAAAGGCCTGGAGATCTGCTTCCATAAAGATTACAGCCAAGAAAACCCTACGGAGTACAGGTCTACTCTGTAATATATGGGGTTGCCATGAGCCAGAATCAACTGGATGGCAACAGGTTTTGTTTGTTTGTTTGGTAGCTCGTAAATAAGCTTGATTTAGAAATATTGCTGCCACCAAGTAACCCCTATTGTATCGGGAAGCCCACAGTTGTGTCTTTAAAGAGAAAAGCTGTGCCTTGTATGGGAAGAAAGAACATTCCAAAGGCTGTGGCCCAGGATGGGGCAGTGTGCCCTATGACTTAGCTGGGGAGCCCAGAATCAGGTGTAAATCCCAGATCAACTGGCAGCTTTGGAACGAGATCATATGGAAATATGTCTTCAGCTGTCATGGTTGATGGTGATAGTGTGGTGGCTCACCAAACCCGTGAGACAGATGCGCCGTCAGAAGGCAGGACTCAGCCATGCTGTTCTTCCATTCCCCCAGGCCACCTCGGCTCTGGACTGTAAGGACAACCTGCTGGGAGGTGTCCTGAGGGTCCTGGTGAATTCTCTAAGCTGTGATCAGAGCACCACGTACCTGACGCACTGCTTCGCCACGCTCCGGGCTCTCATTGCTAAGGTAAACATGGGCTGTTCGTTTTCTGGCTCTTAATTATGAGTGACATTCGTCTATCTTCACCCATCTGTTTCAGGGCACCCAGACCCCACAGGGTGTATCAAGGGGCAGGATGTCTTCCCAGGAGACAGCAGAGGCACCGAGTCTATAGGAAGTCACCACGAGGCAGGAAAACAGTGGCTCTCCCACCTGGAACGTGGGCCCAGCCGTAGACATTTGCAACAGCCGCTCACGGAGGGTCTAAGATGTGTGTGCAGATGCCAGTCAAGCAGCTTTGCCTTTTATCTTGTTTAATATCTGCTCTAAGCGTGATGAAAGGAGCCCTGGTGGCAGAATGGTTAAGTGCTCATCTAGTAACCAAAAGGTCGGCGTTTGGAACCCACCCAGAGGCTCCACAGTAGAAAGACCTGGCTATCTGTTTCTATAAAGATTATAGCCTAGGAAACCCTACAGGGCAGTTCTACCCTGTCCTACAGGGTCACTAGGAGTGAGGATCAACTCGACAGCACACGACAAGTGCGTTGAAAGCCCTACACATGACTCTTATTAATAAGTCTCACGAAATATCAGGTCATAAAATGCCAGGAGATTTAGAAAGAAACTTCCCACAGCCTAAGGAATATAGATTATCCGTAGGTAAAACGTGCTGGGGTGATACGTTTTCCCCTTTGTTAAAAGCCTTGGTTGGTGCCTTCTGCATGGGATCTTTTAAATTTAGACAGTGGGATTCTCCTGCTCTCCCTCATCAAGGCCACTTTCTTTCTAGTCTCCAGTCATTTCCAGGAGCCCCAAGAAACTGAGGATAATCCCCTCAAAGCTGTGACTTCGCCAGTGAATGCAGCCTGGCCGGCAGTACTGTTAATAATGCAATACCTAACCTCAGCCGCTCACTGAAAGGTTGGAGGCTGGAGTCCACCTGCAGGTGCCTCAGAAGAACGGCCTGGCGATCTACTTCTGAAAGACCAAGCCACTGAAAGCCCTACGGAGCACAGTTCTACTCTGACACACGTGGGGTCTTCCAGGAGTCGGAGTCGACTCGTCAGCCACTGGCTTTTACTTTGGTTGTGCAATTCGTAACTAAATCTCGAGTCGACTCTGTTGCTTCAGCCCGTCTTCTGACTCAGGTGGCTCGTTATGTTTACGGACCTGTGCGTTAACTCTTCTGGGCTTTCTGCTTTCCCAAGCAGACATTTGCACACTTCAGCGGGCTTCTAGCGCAGCAAGCGGGCGGAGTGCCAGGTGCTGGCTGACGGCCCCTGTGTCTCTCCTAGTTCGGAGACCTGCTGTTCGAGGAGGAGGGGGAGCAGTGTGCGGACCTGTGCCAGCGTGTGCTGCATCACTGCAGCAGCAGCATGGACGTCACCCGGAGCCAAGCCTGCGCCACCCTCTACCTGCTCATGCGGTTCAGCTTCGGAGCCGTCAGTGTAAGAGCTCAGACCCGCTGGGGACCGGGTGTCCACAGACAGAGTCAATGCAAGGCATTGACCCAGAGGCAAAAAATAAGCCAAAGTTTGCAGTATTGCCGTTTACATCTGTCCCGGGGGAAAGAAAGAATTGAGTGTAGAGATGGCCTCCATCTTTGGTTTGAATTTGCATCTGAAAGTGAAATATCAAGATGGGGAATACAGTGGTTTCCAGTGGTCTATTTCAACAGGAAATGAATGAATCTGTGTAGATTCAAAACTATCAGTTGTGGAGGGAAATGCAACAGACAGGCTAAGAATTCCAAAGATGTCTGTAGTCTAGACTCTGATTGGCTGGCAGCAGAGGAGACTGTGGAAGAGAATTCCAAATCATCAGTATCCGCTGGGCCCAGGTTTCCAACAAAGCTTAGCAGCCTTTGGAGTTCAGCTGGGTTGCCGGCAGTCAACCTTTGCTTGTGTATGTCTAGATTTGGATCTGTTCTTTTGGAATTTCCATTTGGGGTCATGTTCATGAACATGCTTGAGTGGCAGTAGAAGATAAATTGGCCCATGGTAGAAAGGCAGGGTCCTCAGAATATATCAGGGATCACTGTTTGAAAGTCTTTAGGACATTCCTCGGGGACCCTTGGGATAGCCGTGTTTTTCCATGGGCCTGGAAGGAAAGGGAGAACAGGAAGTGGCTGCCTGCCTAGAGTCTGAAATCTCAGTAATCCTTGCCCTGGAGACGCCATTTCTCCCTGCAGTTTAAATAAAGACCTAAGAAGAAGAACCTTGGCGAAAAAGGATAAATCCTGTGGCCCAACTTTGTAGGAATATTCCAGCCAGCGAGCATGGCAGCAGCCCAATCCTAAATTAAAATTTAAAGGGAGTCCAACGGTATAAGCATGATTTATGTCGGAGCGCTATCCATTTAAACAATCAGATGACTCTTGTACAGAGCACAGCTCGTATTTCATTGAGAGAAAAGGAAGCCAGGGAGACTTGTGAGAAACATCAGACCGCTGTTGGTGTCTGGCTCGATGGTCTTCACCTGTCTAACAGCTGAGTGCCTCTTTTTTGTTCCTTTTTTTTTTTTTTTTTCCTCCTGGTCTAGAACTTTGCAAGAGTAAAGATGCAGGTAACCATGTCCCTGGCATCTTTGGTGGGCAAAGCACAAGACTTTAATGAGGAGCACCTGAGAAGATCCTTGAGGACGATTTTGGCCTATGCAGAAGAGGACACGGCCATGCAGACCACTCTTTTCCCCACGCAGGTAGCCTGAAGGCCAGGCCTGGTCTTCTCCGGGGTTTGGCATCAACCAGTTATAAATTTGTAGATACATGTATATAGTTGCCATGAGTTGGAATTGGCCCAAAAGCAACTGGTTATATATATGTATATGTGGTATACACACACACACATATATATGCATATATATACATACACATACACACATATACAGGGGCCCTGGTGGCACAGTGGTCAAGAGCTCAGCTGCTAATCAAAAGGTCGGCAGGTGGAATCCACCAACTGCTCCTTGGAAACCCTGTGGGGCAGTTCTACTCTGTTCTCCCATAGAGCCACTCGAACCGCTAACCGTTCGATTGGCAGCCAAGCACTTAATCATTGAGCCACTAGGCTTCTTGGAAATTTGTGGGAACAATACTCTCTTCCATGTCCGTTACAAAGCCTGATGGAGTTCTAGCATGTCTCATTTCTCTTTTAACTCCAGCTCCTAATCTACAGCCTACTATGTACATCCACTCCTCACTTATTGACATGGTTAGGTTCCAAAGACTGAGTTGTTATACGAAAATTGGTGTTATGCAAAAATGGAGGATGGCCATCAAACCAAAATCAAAGCAAACCTGTTGCTGTCAAGTCGATTCTAACTCATAGTGACCCATGGAGTCACAAAATGGAGGATGACTACGTCATTACTTAACTGCCAAAGTACAGCATTACATAACTGCCAAACCACTGAGAATCATGGCCCAGGCAAGTGGACACATAACCTTAACCATCATAGCCAGTGTTACTCTTACCTCGCACCTCGGTGTCTGTCACTGCCAGACATGTTGTTAATGCACAAAATAGATAGTAAATTTTTTACTGTTGTCGTAAATGTGAAATGTTGGAAAATGAGATAGTTGGTAAGTAAGGAGTAGGTGTAGAAGGTTCTAATTGTGTACTACATGAACGAGTGAGTGCTTTTCTTCCTTCCTTTGGTCCAAAAGCCATATTTGCTCAGAGTCTCTCCTGTCCTGCCTGCAATGTTGCTTCCTCCCTCTCAGAATCTTTTTCCTCTTCTCTTCTCTTCTCTTCCATTTCCTCTCAGCCATGGGCTCTATCTAGTGTCATCATTTATGTAGAGATATTTACCAGTAAGACTAAGCAAAATGCTGACAGTTGAATGGAGCTCTTCAATGCCCTAGCCCAGGGCAGTGGTAGAAAGTTTCGAAGCCAGCTGGTGTAGAGTGGGCAGGATGGACGTTCTGCAGCGGAGCCTCTTGTCAGGGTCCCCAGACCGAGCCAGAGTCTCTGACCCTCTCTGTGCTTTAGGATCCATTGGTGGCCCCTCTGCTGGCTTTTGTAATTAAGAACAAGTGGTACCAAGAGGTTCTCAGACTCTGAGTCAGCGGGAAGATCCAGGAAACTCCTGAGAAGTGGTACCCAAGCCGAGGTCCTAAGCTGCCTCCTACTTAGTATAAGAAGCCCTGATGTTCAAGGGTAGAGTTTAGGACTTTTCAGGTTGCAAATAACTGAAACTAATTTAAACCAAAATGTGGTGGCGAGGGAGATATAAGGATTCAAGGCTAGTTCATGGACATACCGGGCCTCAGAAGCAAATGGCCCAGTGAAGATGAAGGCCAAGAGAGTCCAGTCTAGATGCCCTGCAGCTCTGATCTCTGCTTCCCCTTGCACTCCCAATGATATCTGAATTCCTTACCACAGACTGCAAAGCCAAGGGTGTTTGGGTACTTCTGCTTTTTGCAGGTGGAGGAACTTCTGTACAACCTGAATAGCATCTTATATGACACTGTGAAAATGAGGGAATTTCAGGAAGACCCTGAGATGCTTATGGATCTCATGTACAGGTAAACTTTTCAAAAAAAAATCAAGAGGGGGTCACTTGAGGGTCTAGGATGTGTCACTGCAGAGTTTTTACTAACGTGATTATCACGGGCAGTGTGGATACACCGCTCTGAATGACATCCAAGAGAAATTCACCATTCAGAGTGGGTTGCTTTATATACAAGTTTTCAAAAACATCTCCCTAATTCAAAGAGAGGAACCTATTTTACAGCACTGCCTTCTACTTTTTGAATTCCTCAGGTGGTGCAAATAGGTAATGTGCTTGGCAGCTAAATAAAAGGTTGGCAGTTCGAGTCCACCCAGAGGTACCTTGGAAGAAAGGCCTGGTGATCTTCTAAAAATACAGCCATCGAAAACCCTGTGGAGCACAGTTCTACTCTGACACACATGGGGTCGCCATAAGTTGGGGTTGGCTCCATGGCAACTGGCTTATCTTCTATTCACCACAGAATGAAAGAGAAAAGTGATCAATTGTTATGCAAATTATCTCCTGGATGGCTTTTTTCCAATCATTTTTTCAAATGTGCCTGTATAGTTTAGGAATCGTGTTTGACTCTGGAGTTTAAAACCTAGCTTTGCAGTCCTGGTTCAAAGACAAAACTATTCTGATACACCTCGTAAGAAGGGAAATAGTTTTGTCTTCTGTTATTATTTTGAGAGAAAGGGAAAAAAAGGAAGAAGATTGCTAAAGATCCATTCAAATCTGCATCATCCTAGCAGGTCTTTTTTTCCCATAAAGTTTTTGTTGTTGGTGTTATTTTGTGCCGTCCAGTCGATTTCGACTCAAAGTGACCCCATGCGACAGAGTAAAACAGCCCTATACAGTTTTCTAGGCTGTAATCTTTATGGGAGCAGATCACCAGGTCTTCTCCTGCAGAGTGGCTAGGGGGTTCGAACTGCCACCCTTTCGATTGGCATCCAAGTGCTTAACCATTGCACTACCAGGGCTCCTATAAGGTTTTTACTAAAAGCTATTTCATAGGCTCTAGCACACCCTAGACACGGCATGAAAACAGTTGGATTGATAAATGTTTGCCTTTTCTCTCATTTTCTATATATGTAGCAAAAATCCTGGGGAGTTCGGGGGAAACTCATGGGAAAAAGTGACCACACCCCCTAGAAGAACAGTGTCACAGGCCAGTTTTTCTTGAAAGCCTTCCTCACTCTGTCTTCAGAATCGCCAAGAGCTACCAGACGTCTCCTGACCTGCGGCTGACCTGGCTCCAGAACATGGCAGAAAAGCACACCAAGAGGAAGTGCTACACGGAGGCGGCCATGTGCCTGGTGCACGCGGCCGCACTGGTGGCCGAGTACCTGAGCATGCTGGAGGACCACAGCTACCTACCCGTGGGCAGTGTCAGCTTTCAGGTGAGGAGCCAGGTCCCCTGGTAATTTGGAGCAGGAGTTCTCAAGCGGAGGTAATTTTGCTGCCCCCAGGGGGCAGTTGGCTGTGTCTGGAGACCTTTTTGGTTGTCACAACTAGGGGTGGGGAGAGGCTGCTATTGGCATCTAGTGGGTAGAGGCCAGGGATGCTGCTGAACACCCTACAGTGCACAGGACATCCCTCCGACAAAAAAATCTAGCCCCGAGTGTCTATAATATGAATCCCTTTGCCATCTTCTTTTTGGTGTTTTTTTTCTTTTTTTTAATTATTGTTTGCTATAATAATAATAAACCTATTGCGGACAGGTCGGTTCTGACTCAAGCAACCCTATAGGGCAGAGTGGGACTGCCTCATGAGGTTTCCAAGGAGCAGCTAGTGGATTCGAACTGCCTACCTTTTGGTTAGCAGCCAAGCTCTTAACCACTGTACCACTAGGGCTCCATTATAATAATAATAATAAATTGCTATCAAGTCAACTCTGACTCCTGACAACCCCACGTGTGTCAGAGTAGGACTGTGCTCCGTAGGGTTTTCGGCGACTGGTTCTTCAGAAGTAGATCATCAGGTCTTTCTTTTGAGGCACCTCTGGATGGACTCGAACCTCCAGCCTTGCAGGTAGCAGCCAAGTGCATTAGCTGTTTGTACCACCCAGGGACTCCAAATAATTATAATGCTCTACCGTAATGTGGTATTATTGCTCCTTATAATATTATTACATGCTATGACTATTATGATAACTAATAATGCTGTCCTAATAGGATTTACTGTGTATACTCATAATGGAGTTGATAGGCACTTTGGAAACTCCCAGACACCTTTGCATGTGTGATTTCACTTGACCTTCCCCAAAGCCTGTGAAACAGATAGGGAACATATTAGTACGACTCTCCCACAGATGAAGAAACTGAGAGATAAAGCGATTGCTTAAGGTCATTTAAAGTCTTTCTTGGTCTCAAAGACTTGTGGTTGGCACAGTAGACTGACAACTGTAAAAGTATTTGCCAAACATTGGGGATTGACACAGTGGCTGCAACAATGGGCCCAAGTATAACAAGGATTGTGAGGATGGCACAGGACCGGGCAGGGTTTCCTTCTGTTGTATATGGGGTCTTCCTCTTCCTCCCCTGATCCACCTGCATTTCTTCCATAGCTGTGAGCCAGGTCAAAGAATATGACTCTTGAGCTGTCAAACGTATGGAGAGTCACTGCCGGGGCCAGGACTGGGGGAGGCAAGTGAAGCTTCTAGGAGGTACTCCCTCTCAGGTGACCAAGTGCAGGGTTGGCACTGGTGCTATCCTGAGAGAGATTGCCTCCTTAAATTTTGTACCATGGGTGCGTCACTTGCCTCCCCCAGTCCTGTTCTGGGCACTGGACTCCCAGCCAGAGATTCTGAACTCTGTAGTTTACATAAAGGTGTATTGTGTAGAAAAGAATAGAATATTTTGGGTAAAACGTCAGTAAATGCTATATCACCATAAAAACATCCATAAAGTAGATATTCTCCTTCGTGGTTGTCATATAGTTCTGTGGCTGTTCATCTGAAAGGCAAGTCGTAGCAGCAGCCTATTTCAGAACAACCCCCCCCCCACCACCAGAAGTCGAGGTTCCCTCAGCTGCTGAAACAAGGCATCTCAGTTAACTGTGAATCAGTCTTTGCTTTTGAAAAACCATGACCCCAACTATATGTCCCTTCAGGTAGTTCAACCAAATCAACTGATGCTACATGGTGGTAAGTGTACTAAGGGTCCTAGGGAAAGAATGGGGGGCAGTGGTGGCTCAGTGGTAGGATGCTCACCTTCCATGCGGGAGGCCCAGGTTCGATTCCCAGCCAATGCACCTGATGCGCAGCCACCACCTACCTGTCTATCAGTGGAGGCTTACATGTAGCTATGATGCTGAACAGGTTTCCGTGGAACTTTCGAATGAAGATAGACTAGAAGGAAAGGCCTGGCAATCTACATCTGAAAATCAGCCAGTGAAAGGCCTATGGGCCACAATGCGCGACCCCATTGTGCGTGGGGTCACCATGAGTTGGGGGCCGACTCACCAGCAGCTGCAACAACAACAGGGAAAGTACAGTTTCTAGAAAAGAAAACGGAGTTATGGTCGTCGGTTGCTCAGTTGCTCAGTGTGTCCTGTCAGAAAGTGTAGCCACCAGAATCTCTTCTGGGTGGCATCACAGACCTTGCATAACCACAGGCCGGCGAGGGTTTTGAGTGTCCCTGGCCCTTCTGTTTGACTTCCTGTCGGAGCCACTCTGTAGCCTGGTTCTCCTCTGGTCCCTTTCAGAACATCTCATCCAATGTGCTGGAGGAGTCTGCAGTATCTGACGACACCCTGTCTCCCGACGAAGACGGCGTGTGCTCAGGCCGGTACTTCACCGAGAGCGGCCTGGTAGGCCTCCTGGAGCAGGCCGCTGAGCTCTTCAGCACGGTCAGTGCCCGCCTTGGTCTCCTGGGGCCTCCATCACGCCAAAGCGGGTGGCTTTGAAGAACCAGAACTGTATGGTCTCACAGTTCTGGAAGCTGGATGTCCATTCAGGACATCGGCTTTAGGGGAGGGTCCTTCCTCCGGAGTTCTTTGGTGTTCCTTCATGTCTGTCTTCCCCCGAGTGTGTTTGCATCTGTTCTGCTTTTTATAACTCAGGAGTGATGAGGCTTAGGACTCACACTATCCTGGTATGACTTCATTAACATAGCAAAATAAAACCCGTATTTCCAAATAGGGTCATATTTACAGGTACCTGTAAAAAAACTCATTGCCGTTGAGTCGATTGCGACTCATAGCAACCCTGTAGGACACAGTAGAAGTGCCCCACAGGGTTTCCAAGGAGTGGCTGGTGGATTCGAACTGCTGACGTTTTGATTAGCAGCTGAGGTCTCAGGGGTTAGGATTTCAACACATATTTTGGGGGGACTTAACGCAATCCTTAACAGTGCATGAAGCACCCACCCAGAGTGTGACCTCACGCATTCAGGCTGAGCTCCGGTTTCTGTGGTCTTCACCACCTGGTCAGCCACACTTCATGACGACAACCTGCCAGGCTGGGCGTGGAGGGCTTGGCTGGGCTGGGAAGTGGGTGATGTATGCAAATTGCGTCAGCTCCCTGAGGGAGGCACAGAGCCTTCATCCCTGTAACGTTCTGGTTCTCACTGCACGCTTGTCACTGGGCAATAATTTTACTGTATGATTTCCATGTAATAAGGGTGGAAAGGAAGCCACAGAGAGATGAAGTGACGTGCTCAGGGTTACACAATAAATGACAAGACGTGTTCGCACTCTCTCCTTTTCTGTCTCATGGCGAAAAAACTTGGAAAGGAGCCCCTGGGATTAGAGGGAAGACGTAACTAGACAGTGTCTATCTCAGAATTATTGCAACTCAGGACCAGCTCAGAGACATGTGGGCAACCACTGAGACCCTCAACTGAATAGCCCAGCACTGGGCCTTAACACTCCTGATGTGAGAAAACTTAGAGAGCTAAGTCACTGAGGTTCAGGGCAGGAGAGAAAGAGTCTCTTGCCCTTTTTCATTTTAATAATCCCCATTCCCCTAAATTTTAAGCCAAGTTAATATTTAATACAGAGCCCTGATGGCGTAGTGGTTAAACACCCAGCTGCTAACTGAAAGGTCAGTGGTTCAAACCCACCCAGAGGCTCTGTGGGAGAAAGACCTGGATATCTGTTCCTATAAAGATGACAGCCTAGAAAATCCTGTGGGGCAGTTGTGCTCTGTCACGTGGGGTTGCTACAAGTTGGAATCAACTCAACGGCACCTAACAGTGACAACAATATTTAATACTTTACTAAACTTAGCTGATCCAAGGTCATTTTCATCCTTATATTATTCTTTCTTTTCACTTTTCATTTCTCAGTTTCTTCCCTATAACCTCTGTGTATTTTATTTATTGTTTTAGCTATCCTCTCTCTTTCTCTTTTTTCCTACTTTTCTTTTCAGGAGTCAGAGAAAGTCTGATATACTCTTGTTTTGCCTGAAATTCAAGAAAATGAACTCCTTGGGATTCTTCTAACTCCTTCCAGGCAAATGCTAAGCACCCAGATGCAGGAGGCTCCCTGGTGAAATGTACACGCACTAAGGCTTCTTTTCTGAATTGCCCTTAGTCCCTGCTGCCAGTCTCCTCACCTCGTGTGATATTTTGTTTTCCGTGAAAACCCTTCTCCTACTGACAGCAGGGTACGGAGCCATTTAGCTCCGGCCTTGTTCAGCTTGACCTAAGGCCACCCCAAGACAAGAGTAGGTTCTGACATCACACCTGCCCTGTAAAGTCAGCGATGCCAGCAATAAACCTGCTCTCGCGTCCACTGCTTGGAAAATGAACTGTGCGTCCACTTCTTATGTTTCCAGTGCATTGAATTCTGTTGATCTTCTTCCTCTTTTTCCAAGGGGGGCTTGTACGAGACGGTTAATGAAGTGTACAAGCTGGTCATCCCCATCTTGGAAGCGCATCGAGACTTCCGGAAGCTGACCGCCACTCACAGCAAGCTGCAGAAGGCTTTTGACAGCATCATAAACAAGGTAGCTGCAGATCTTTACCAGCACTTCCTGTGACCTGAAGATGCTCGCTCCCCTTCCTCTCTAGCAAGCGATGTACCTTCAGCACATCATTACGTTAAGTGGGCAGGGGTTGTTCAGTGGCAGAGCTCTTGCCTTCCATGCCGGAGACCCTGGTTTGATTCCCGACCAACACACCTCGTGTACAGCCACCACCTGTCTGTCATTGGAGGCTTACACGTTGCTATGATGCTACCCAGGTTTCAGTGGAGCTTTCAGATTAAGACAGACTAGGAAGAAAGGCCTGGTGATCTACTTCTGTAAATTAGCCAGTGAAAACCCTGTGGAGCACAACAGTCTGATCCACAGCCAATCACAGAGATGGCACAGGACTGGGCAGTTCCATTACGCAGGGGTCATCATGAGTCGAGGGCCAACTTGATAACAATTAACAACACCATCATTACAGTAGCTCTCACCTACCAAACAGAGAAGGGCTGGGAGTAGACAGGGGGCCAGAATTCTGTGTATGAAAGAAAGAAGCCTGAATTACCTTATGACCAGGAAATGCGAGAATCACTTTAAATTCACTTAAAAGAAGTCCTAGAAACCTTTCGTGGGATTTCTCTGCTTATTATTTCCAAAGTTGATTCCATAATCATTATACTCTTTAAAGGAATGATTCTTGTTTATATTAACCATAGGGATAAAATGCTTGGTAACACAGCAAGAGAAGACTCCTGCCCTTTGCAACCCGATGGATCTTACGTAGCTAAGGGGAGATTTCTCATTTTGTTCATCAGGGACATAAGAGAATGTTTGGAACCTACTTCCGAGTTGGTTTCTATGGATCCAAATTTGGGGATTTGAATGGCCAGGAATTTGTGTACAAGGAGCCTGCAATTACCAAGCTTCCTGAAATCTCCCACAGGCTAGAGGTAAGCAAAGTGGTCTGTGTGCTTGACAATGTCTGTTTCAGAATAAACAAGGTACAGTGGGTCATCAGAGGTTGTGTTACAAAACACAAGTCACGGGTTCATCACTGACCTGCGTGAAATTTTTTCCACACTGAGTTTACTGTATGAAGGCACTAGCTGGGCTCACGTGGTAAAGCAATTTGGGTAGCTTTCCCCTAAGATCCCTGGGTCTGCTTTTCGACACTGGTAGATTTATATTGGGAGTATTTATTTTCCAGACTCTCGATCCAAAATTCCATGCATGTCTTGTGCTTTCTTATAACCCTGTCCAGATTTTAGTAATAATGTTTGCAGCTTTAAGGTTAGAATCAGGCCGAATTACTGAGTTACCCCTAGAAAAGGCTTCAGCAAATGTTGGTTTGTTGTCACTGCAGGATAGACCCCAATTCTGACACAGAGGAGATCTCAACAGTAGCGCACTCTGGGGCTGTAGGGTGGCGCTCTCGTCCTGCTGGTTCAAGGAGGCCGCTATTTGGACAATCAGAGCCAGTGTCCTCTTCGCGGGCTGGTGGCCCCAATTCCAACCTGCCATTTACATTAGATCCCTAATGTCCCAGAATAGAGAAGCATGTTCTTAGAGGAAAGGGTGGAAAAGATGGGGAAACAGAGAAACAGCATGGACGGGAGTCAGAGGAAGTGAGGCAGAAGTTGAAAGAGCCAAGCTCTAAGAACTCAGGAAGAAAGCCAAAGGGTACCCCCCAAACAAAACCCACTCAGGCAGGATGACTGGGGTCCCCTGAGCTGATACCCCCTGCTCTCTTGCTACTGCTTTAAATTTATCCTTTTTAAATTTATTGTTTAATTATTCTTGACACTATTCATCCATGCCAAATAAGACAAAGGACTTTTATCCTTACTTGACTGAAAAAAGAAGTCCCTGGGTGGTGTAAACGGTTAATGCATTCAGCTTCTAACTGAAAGGTTGAAGGTTCAAGTCCACCCAGGGACACCTCAGATGAAAGGCCTGGTGATCTACTTCTGAAAAGTCAGCCATCAAAAACCCTATGGAGCACAGGTCTACTCTGACACACACACAATCGCCTCGAGCTGGAGTCAACGAGACGGCAATTGGTTAGTCCTAAGTAGGGGAAATAATATCAGACAGAGAAACAAGTGGTTGGGGTCTGTTCCTAGGTCTCCTTCTCATGAGCTGAACAACTTTGGGCAAGTCACTCATCCACCCTGGACCACAGCTTGAGTCTAAAAAACAACAACAACCACAAAAAAAGGTTGCCGTCCAGTCAATTCCGACTCATGGTGACCCCGTGAGTCAGCGTAGAACTGTGCTGCATAGAGCTTTCAATAGCTGATTTTTTAGATGTAGATCGCCAGGCCTTTCTTCCAAGGCACCTCTGGCAGACTTGAACTTTAAACTTTGTTTAGCATCTGAGTACGTTAACTGTTTGCACCACCCAAGGACGCCTTACTAAGGCCTAGAGGCATCTACTTTGTCTCCGTGTGCACTGTGGTTTGCCATGTTACGGGAAATCTGGTGACCTCCAAGTTCCCACAGTACAAATGGCAAGAAGTAAATAATGCCATCTCAAAAGAGCCGCTTTAGAAGATATGATGACTTTCGTTGAAGTCGAGCTCAAGCCTACGTATTGTAGGAGGCGGTGCTACACTTCCTTCTAGCTTTATTTTTGTCTCAGGAAATGCTGAACTCTGCTCAGGAGCTCAGGGGCACTTTCAGTAATCAATGAGCAAATGCTACCTTATACTTATTCCAAATGGATTCTACTTCTGAGAAGACGAAGAGGTGCATTATATTACAATGACTTTAATAAACTCTTGCTTCCTCTTACCCAGGGGTTCTATGGGCAGTGTTTTGGTGCAGGATTTGTGGAAGTGATCAAAGACTCGACACCTGTGGACAAAGCTAAATTGGATCCTAACAAGGTATGGGAACAGTTTGCACAAAATGACCATCAGGTTCTGAGTCCCCTTATTCTACCCCCAAACATAAAATGACCTGCTCTGTCTGGGCTCTCCAAGTCATTCAAATGCAGCCAGACATTCTTGTCTAGGGCTCAACTACTATTTGGTTAGATCTTAAAGAAACCATACTCAAAGGCCGGACTCATGTGGGGCACCACCGGTTTTGCAACGGGTGGGAGGCCAGTCCTACAGTAGGCCCTCTGCATGGATCATTTCATTTCATCCACCAGCATCTCTTTGAAGTAGGTTTCCTTGTTCCCATTTTACAAATGAGAAAATCTGTCAGGTCAAGCAACTTTCCAAGCTCATGCAAGTGGTAGAGCCAGTACTCGAACTTCAGGTCTGTTGTCTCTAAACCTAGACCCTTAATCATCTCTGCCCTCCAATGCCTTCTACCAAACCTCTACGCTCTCAGTTGAAAGCGTGCTGTAGAGATGCAGGCTGTTCCCAGATAGCGAGCGTTCAGCAGCACCTTTCTTAGGCTGCAGGTGTTCTTTCCAGCCAGGTGAAGTGTCACTGTGATGTTGGGGGTACGATGGAAAGGGTTTGGGCTTCAGGGTGATGCCTGACTGCCCAGCCCACCTGCCATGGAAGAGCTTTCTCCGCTGCTGGAAACCATGCAAGTGCAAGGTATAATAAGGGGAAGGATGGAGGATCCGTCCCCCTCTGGCGGGCTTGTAAAATGCAGGCTCCAAGCTCCTCCCTCTGTTCTCTCCCCCAAGATATGATGAAAGTGATGCAAGCAGGGAGGACTGCACTAGACGGAGGGGTTTGTTTTCTGCACATTTCAGAGCACTTGCTCACTTTAGATGCATTCCCTAGTCAAGGCTTGAAAAGCAGTGACTGTTGTACAGTGGAGCTCAGCTTTAGACAAAACGCCCGAGGTCCTTGGAAGATAGGCTCTGCCATGCGTCATGGTGCTCGGTGCCCAGCACGTGCTGCGTAGGATCAGCTGTGACATCACCAGAACAGGTGGCCTTTTCCCCTCTTTTAAAATGCCCAAGGTAGGTGGTGAGAGCTTTGAATGAGGATCTGGACCCCAAATTCCAACCACATTTCATTACACTGATTCATGACTTTGGGACTGAGGCCAGTGACCCCACCCATGCCCTCAGAACTTGGATATCCCTGAGTCCATGGCCCTGGGCCAATCTTTTTTATGTTTTAAAGAGGACTTTTTCTTTTTGGTGAAAATACACACAGCAGAGCATACGCGCATTCATCAGTTTCTACATGTTCAGTGCAGTGACATTGGCCACGCTCTTCCCATTGGGACGCCATTCTCGCTGTCTCTACCCACCCTGTTCTACCACCTTGGCCTGGACTCCCTGCCCCTAAACTTCTCATCTATGCCTAAGGGTTACTGCAGACAACTGAATTTCATAAAGATAATTTCTGAAAAGAACGCAATGTTCATGGTGAACATTCTTTACTAGTTTAGCTAAACTTTTCCTAAAAGATGGCTTCAGGGGATAATTTTGGTTCATGGTTTGAAGATTTTCTCAGAGCGATAGATTCGGGAGCTCCTTCAGTCTCAATAGATCCAGTAAGTCTGGATTCTCTGAGATTCTGAAATTCTGTTCTACGTTTTTTTACCTTTTGATCAGGATTCATGTATTGATTTCATGATCAGAACGTTCAGTAATGGTAGCCGTGCACCATCCAGTTCTCCTGGCCTCATGGCTAAGGAGGCAGTAGTTCATAAAGGCAGTCAGACCTCCAGTCCAGTTTCTTCTCCGACTTCTGGGTCTCCTTTTTCTGCTGCTCCAGGTGAATAGAGACCAATTTTTGTATCTTGGATAAAGAGGGCTTTTATTATATTTTTGGAGTCCATGGGTGGTGCAAAATAGTTAACGCGCTTAGCTGTTAAATGAAAGGTTGGAATTTCAAGTCCACCCACAGGCACCTCAGAAGAAAGGCCCGGTGATCTGCTACCAAGACATCAACCATTGAAAACCCTGTGGAACACAGTTCTGTTCTGACACATATGGGGTTGCCATGAGTTGGAATCGATTCAATGGCAACTGGATTTCTTTTTCTTATATTTAATAAATACCCTTCTTCACACACAATAAAATTCACTCTTTTTGGTACTTAGTTCTAGGATTTTTAACAAACACGTGTAACCACCACCACAATCAAGATGTAGAACAGCTCCATCGCCCCAAAAAGTTTCCCTGTGTTCCTCTGTGGCTATTCCCTCCCTCTCCCCTCAACCCCTGACAGCTGATCTGTATTCTGTCTGAAGGTTTGCTCTTTCCAGAATGCCATATAAATGGAGCCCTGGTGGCACAGTGGTTAAGAACTCAGCTGCTAACCAAAAGATTGGTAGTTTGAATCCATCAGCCACTCTCTGGAAACCCCGTGGGGCAGTTCTACTCTGTCATATAGGGTCACTATGAGTCGAAGTCAACTCGACAGCAACAGGTTTGGCATTTTGTTTGGTTCTATAAATGGAATCGTACAGGAGCCTTTTGAGCCTGGTGTCTTTCACTTAACGTAATGCATTTGAGGTCCACCCATGTGTAGTAGCTCATTCTTTTTCATTGCTGAGCGGTACGACATTGTAGGGATGTACCTCCGTTTGGGGGACATTTGGGTTGTTTCTAGTTTTGTCAATTATGAATAAAGCTGCTATAAACGTTGGGGTCTGGGTTTCTGTGGAAACCTAAATTTTCATTTCTTTTGGACACGCACGTAGGAATGGAATTGCTGGGTTGTGTGGTTAGTGTATATTGAACTGTGAAAGGGACTGCCTTACCCTGTTCTGTAACGTGATGTACCATTTTGCATTCCCATCCCCAATGATGCATGCTCCAGCAGCTCCACCCTTGCTAGCACTTGGTATCGTCCATTTTCTTTAGCCCTTGTAATGAGTGTACAGCGCGGACTTGGTTGTCCTCAAAAGGAGAGTTTGTCCCTATGGAAGAGCAGCCTGCATGATTAAAAAAATGGAAGGCAACAGATGTTGGCAAGGATGTGGAGAAATGGGAACCCTGCTCCATGGCTGGTGGGACTGTAGGATGGTACAGCTGCTATGGAAAACAGTTTGGCAGTTCTCAAAAACTTAAACGTAGAACTACCATAGAATTTAGCAATTCCATGTCTAGAAATTTCAAAAGAATTGAAAGCAGGCATGTGAACAGATACTTGTACACTCATGTTCATTGCAGCACTTTTCACAATAGCTGAAAAGTGGAAGCGGCCTAAATGCCCGTCAACAGATGAATGAATCAATGAAATATGGTTCACACACACAATGGAATATTACTCAGCCATAGAGAGAAATGGAGGCCTGGTACATGCTGCAACATGGATAAACCTTGAAAACACTATGCTGAGTGCCAAGACACGAGAGGACAGCCAGTGTACGATCCCATTTCTATGAAATACATAGAACAAGCGGTGTGTAGAGGCCAGAGTTCATTAGTGGTCACCAGGGGCGGGAGGGAGGGGGGAAGGGGGGCTCATTGCTCAGGGGACACTGGGCTTCTGTTATGGGCAATGGTTTAATCTGGGAACAGATAAGAGTGGTGGTTGACCAACACGGTGAACATGATGTCACTGGACGGCCCACGGGAAGATTGTTGAAATGTCAAATGTTCTGTTACACTATGTTTACCACAACTTAAAAAAATGAAGAAAAGCAGTTTGCCGGCCTAAACGTCCAGTTGGCTGGGTTAGTTCTGGCAGACGGGCGGCTGGTAGCCTGACTTGACCTGTGCACCTGTCTCCGCTCCTGCCTCGTGGCGGAGGGAGATATGACTGCAGGGCTGGATTCCCGCAGATGCCCTCAGCTTCTGTGGCATTGGCAGGGCAGGGGTGTGCTGCACCCTGTCCCAGTGCGCCCTCAGGTGCATCATGGTGTGCTGTGCCTGGAGAACTCACCTTCTCCGTCCCCTCCCTTTCCCCCTCAGGCCTACATCCAGATCACCTTTGTGGAGCCCTACTTTGATGAGTATGAGATGAAAGACAGGGTGACCTACTTCGAGAAGAGCTTCAACCTGCGGAGGTTCATGTACACGACGCCCTTCACCCTGGAGGGGCGCCCCCGGGGGGATCTGCAGGAGCAGTACCAGCGCAACACTGTCCTGACCACCATGCACGCCTTCCCCTACATCAAGACCCGCATCAGAGTTATCCAGAAGGAGGAGGTAATGGCACCAGGGGGACCGGGCTCCAGCTTGGAGCCACCGCTGAGTGAGTGGACCGGGAGACTCCCCAGGGTGACCGCAAACCTGAGGGCTCCTTCCTGGTGGCCTGGAGTGGAAATATTGAAATGTTGTGATGGTGGTTACTTTCTTATTTCTGTGCTGCCAGGAGTCCCATTTAAAACTAAAAATCCTCTGCTGTTGAGTCGATTCTGACTCATAGCGACCCCATGTGACAGAGTGGAACTTCCCATAGAGCTTCCTAGGCCATAGTCTTTACAGAAGCAGACAGCCATGGTGCTGTTGGGTGAGTTTGAACTGCCAACCTTTCAGCTAGTAGCCAAGGGCAATCTGTGTGCGCTACCCAGGGACCTGGGATCTCATTTAGGCAGCTACATATTCTATGGCATGATTGTATATTTAAATATTTTTTATGTTAAACACATATGCTTAATATAAATACATAATTACAATACATAATATCAGATATTTCTATATTTAATTGGACTCCCTGGATGGTACAAATGGTTAACACACTCAACTGCTAACCAAAAAGTTAGAAATTTGAGTCCACCTAGAGGCACCTCAGAAGAAAGGCCTGGCAATCTCCATCCAAAATATCGGCCATTAAAAACCGTATCGAGCACAGTTCTACTGTGACACATGTGGGGTTGCCCTGAGTTGGAATCAACTCAAAGGCAGGTTTTTTTTTTTTAATGGTATATATTTAATGATTAACTTATATAGATTTTATATATTTAAATTTTCTCTATAAAATTTGTATATATTTAGAAGTGTTCAGGTGATTCAAGCATTGTTGTTAATTATCAGGGACAAGAGCAGCAAGTGAGTGGTCCCCAGGAACACTGGTATACCGTAGGCGGGGCCCCATGCAAGATGGCCAAGGAGACTGGCAGCTTTTACTCGTGACCTCATCCTGTGGCCCCCTACAAGCCACTTCAGTTTCCTCTTCTGTATGTTGACAGGAGGGGGCCCTGTGGCTTCTCTGATTTTATGTACAGTAGAGGACTTCCCAGCTACTGTTACAGGACTGATTAAGAAGGTCTCTCAAACCACAGGATCACTCAGAATTACACAGACCACGAACATTTTATTTTACATTAAAACACATGCCAGTCAACCAGCTGCCCTTGAGTGGGCTCCGAATCATAGCATTCCCATATGCATCAGAGCAGAGCTGTGTCTTAGTCAACTAGTGCTGTTATAATAGAAATATCACACGTGGATGGCTTTAACAGAGAGAAATTTATTCTCTCACAGTCGGAGAGGCTAGAAGTCAAATTCAGGGCGCCAGCTCCAGGGGAAGGCTTTCTCTGTCTCTGTCATTTCTTGGGGACATCCTTGTTATCAATCTTCCCGTGGTCTAGGAGTTTCTCAGCACAGGGCCCCCGGGTTCAAAGGACTCACTCCGCTCCAGGGTCTTCTTTCTTGGTGGTAGGGGGTCCTTCTCCTCTCCACTCACTTCTCTTTTTTACATGTCAAAAGAGATTGACTCAAGATACAATCTAATCCTGTGGATTTGAGTCCTGCCTCATTAACATAACTGCCTCTAACCCTGCTTCATTAACATCATAGAGGTTAAGATTTATAACACGTAGGATAATTACATCAGATCACAAAATGGAGGCCAACCACACAATACTGAGAGTCAGGGCCTAGGCAAGTTGACACATATTTTGGGGAGACACAATTCAATCCATGACAAACTGTGACTGATTTTTCAAAAGTAGGTCACCAGGCCTTTCTTTCGAGGCACCTCTGGGTGAACCTGAACCTCCAATTTTCAGTTAGTAGCTGAGCATATTAACCATTTGCACCTCCAGGGACTCCTAAAACACATACATGTACATTTATTTGTCACTCTTTTTGTACAGGGCCACAGCATTCTCTGTGATTGTGGTTCCCTGGTCACAGTTCAGCATTGTCTGTCTGGTATAAACTACACCCGTGATGCATTGTCTCTGATTTTCAGTTTTGGTTTCTGTAAAGCAGAGTGAGAGCTTCAAGGTACTTACTAAAAATGTAACAACAGAATCCTTCTAGATGTTAATGGTCCCCCCCTCCCCAGGCTTTTACAGTTGTCTTACTCATGCCTAATATAACAGGAATCTTTATAACGTCCTGCCCAAACATCCCGCTTGGTTTTCATAGGACCAATTCTTTTTTTTTCCCACACCCAGCGTCCATCAGATGACACATGATTTAATTAGATTAGGTCATTAAAATAACAAGTGTAACTGGCGTGATCAGGTTGGTGAACAATCAGGTTGGTGAACAATCAGGTTGGTAAACAATACGATGGGTCTTGGGGAATCTGCGCCTCATTGGGGAGGAGCAGAAAAGCCTGAGCTTATGCTGAGGAACCCACCAGCTGAGGGTTCAGCAGCCAACAGCCTCAGAGGGTGACTGTCACAGAGGGTAAAGGAGACCTGGCCAGGGAGCCAGGTACAAGGAGGTTGGTTAAGAAGGTATCTGCTCTATCTCTTATTGTTTTGGACTTTTAAGACTTAGGCATTCTATACATAGTGCAGAAATAAACTCATGGTCCCAAAAAGTATTAGCAAAACTTTTCTTGGCTATCTGTTATTCTTGGCCATCCTTCAGGAAGGACCCAACCCCAAACCAGCAGATCTTAGCAACTAGCAGATGGAGCCTTCAGAACAGTCTGTTTATTAGGAATTCACCTGCAGGTCGCGTTGAAGAAGGCACCAGGGATGCCACAAGTTGGTTACGGTAGGGAATTCAGTACCTTCCTTCTCATAGCTCCCCCAGGTGTGAGCCTATCACTCGTTGAGAATAGAAGGAAACCTCGCTACCAGGTTAAAAAGAGTACGGCTTTAAGTTTAGACAGAAATGGGATCAAATTCTGGCCTCCCACTTATTAACCGTGTCATTTTTGGGGACTTGTTAGCTGCTGTCCACTCAGCCCCCGATTCCTGGCGGCCCATGTGTTAGAGAGTACAACTATTCCATAGGGTTTTCTTGGTTGTAATCTTTATGGAGAAGCCCTGGTGGTGGAGTGGTTAAGAGCTACAGCTGCTAACCAAAAGGTCAGCAGTTAGAATCCACCAGCCGCTCCTTGGAAACCCTGTGGGGCCGTTCTACTCTGTCCTGTAGGGTCACTATGAGTCAGAATTGACTCGACGGCAATGGGTTTGATCTTTCTTTTTTTTTTTTTCTTTTTTGGTTCATCTTTCCGGAAGCAGTTTGCCAGGCCTTTTCTTCCATGGTGCTGCTGGGTGGGTTCAAACTGCCAGTCGCTGGGTTAGCAACCTCGAGTCACCCAGGCTCCTTGGAACTAACGTAGCCTTACAGATTCCCCTTTGACTGTAAAATGGGGAGAATCATGAGGTTGTTTAAGGGAGTAAGTGGTAACTGTGTGTGTAGTTCCTGGAACCTAGTAAGTTCCTAAGGAATACTAGGCCCTTCCCGCCTCTTTAACCTGTTCTGGTTATTTTGAATTACTCTGAAAGTCTTTCCTCAGCTGCTTCTTCAAATCCCGGTGCCCTCTGGGTCATAGCTCGAGGTGTGGCCATGGCTTCTGAGACAGGACCATGACACCTGCATTTGTGTTTTGTGTTCAGTTTGTGCTGACACCAATTGAAGTCGCCATTGAAGATATGAAGAAGAAGACCCTGCAGTTAGCTGTTGCCGTTAACCAGGAGCCCCCTGACGCAAAGATGCTTCAGATGGTGCTACAAGGCTCAGTGGGAACAACTGTAAACCAGGTGTGGAAAGCCTCTGACCCTCGTCATTGTAGTTATCAGGGAATTTCTACACCTTCCTTGGGGTCGGTGAAGAGTCCAATCTGCACGCAGACGACACTCCTACACTTAGATTGTGTGAGATTTAGAAGACTTCTACTGGCTCCTTCTTCTTCATGTAACAACTCGAGGCAGAATAGAAATCCTGGAGATGAGCGGACCAGGTCTCAGGAGCTCCGTCTTCCTGGAGGAGTCTTCATGTTGGGACCAGACTTGGCAATAGGGTGTAGATCTGGGGTCCTGCTGGGGAATGCTTATCCGTACCCAGTGGAGACAAAGGGGTTGCAGAGCTTGAGAATAACCTAAGCGTGCCTGTAGCAGAGAAGGGTCTAGGAGAGAGGGTCTAGAACACCCAGCCACTAGGTCACTTCCAGATGATCCCAGCATGCCAGGGATTGCTAAGCAGGAGTGGTCAGCCATGTGACCTCAGCTGACCAGGCTTCTTGGGCCCCTTTAGACCAGGCTAGATGGTCTCAGACTCAGAATCCTAACTGCCGAGCTCAGTAAGGAACAAAACCACTCTCAGGTGGCTGGAGGAACTAGCCCAGCAGTCTCTGCCCAGGAGGCCTCTTTGGTTTCATTTCCGGGCCAGCCCTTGTCCACAAATTCCCACTCAGAATTTAAATGAGCCTCTGACTCTTTGCTTGCTCAGCGCAACTGAATTTCCCCAGAAGAATTCTGAGCCCACTTAACATCAGGGGAGCAGAAATAGCAGAGAGGGAAAATGACTATTTTCCAAATCGAAAGAAAGGAGGAAGGTTTTGCTGTAAAACCCCAGTCCTTTGATGAAAATAGAAGATTTGGTGAGCCCACAGCCTTGGACTGCTTAGATACCGACGCCTCTCTCTGTCTTATGTCAGGAATTATGCAAACGGGTGTTCTTCAGTAGGGCAGCTAGACAGGTAAATATGAATGGATGGATCAAGGCAATCCCCACGTTAGAGAAGCAACTCAAAGCACATACCTTTTAGTGCAGTTGTTTTAACTTTATATATGAAGGAAAGCTTGTGAGTAGTGGTGTTTCCCTGAGAAAATACATTTTTACTTCCAAGTATTCTCCTAAAACTCCAGACTCCTCCTCAGAATTCAGAGTTCCCTGAGAAAGCCAAGACCTTCCTTGATTTCTTGTTTTAATCACACCAACTACAGACTTGAATGTTCAAACTAAGAAGTCACTCCAATACTTTCTGCCAAATGATCTAACTTTCCTTCCGGTATCAGTATTTTTTTTTTTTATTTTCCGACCAGGGACCCCTGGAAGTGGCCCAAGTGTTCCTGGCCGAGATCCCAGCTGACCCCAAACTCTATCGACACCACAACAAGCTAAGGCTATGCTTTAAGGAGTTCATCATGCGGTAAGACGGGAGATGGCTGGGCATCCCGTACGGCGGTGGCTCTCAGACACGGTCCCTGGGCCAGAGCTTCAGCATCACCTGGGACCGAACTGTCTGCCCTTGAGGCCACACCGACTCACCGACCCGTGGTGACCCCATGTGTCGGGGAAGAACTGTGCTCCATGGAGTTTTCAATGGCTGATTGTTTGGAAGTAGGTTGCCAGGCCTTTCTTTCCAGGCACCCCTGGGTGGACTCGAACTTCCAACCTTTTGGATAGCAGCTGAGTGTGTTAACAGTCTATACCACCCAGGGACTCCAAGAACTTGCTAGAAAGGCAGAGTCTCAACCCTGTCCAACTGAGTCAGAAAGCCTGGGGGCAGGGCCCAGTAGTCTCTGCTTTCACAAGCCCTTCAGGTACATCCAAAATTTGGGACGCCAGGCATTACAGCCAGCTACTTGTATTACTAATAAGTAACTGACCTTCAACTGCAAAGTGTCGTCGTGTTTATCATCTCTCCTGTGCCTCACGAAGGAGCCCCGGTGGCGCAGTGGTTAAGCACTCAGCTGCTGACTGAAAGGTCAGCAGTTCAAACCAACCACCTGCTCTGTGGGAGAAAGATGTGGCTGTCTGCTTCCGTAACGATTACAGCCTTGGAAACTCTACGGGGCAGTTCTCCTCTGTCCCGTAGGGTCAGTATGAATCGGGATCAACTCAGTGGCAGTGAGTCTGGTTTGGTTTTGTGTCTCACGGTCACACTGTAAGAGTTATTATCATGGTCATCCTCACTTAGAAAAGTCCCTGGATAGTGCAAACAGTTAACACACTCAGCTGCTCATCAAAAGGTTGGAGGTTCGAGTCCACCCAGAGGCACATCTGAAGAAAGGCCTGGCTATCTACTTGCAAAAAATCAGCCATCGAAAACCCTATGGAGCACAGTCTACTTTGACACATATGGGGTCTCAGTGAGTTGGAGTCGACCCAATAGCAACAGTTTTTTGCTTGTTGGTTTTGTTTTGTTTTTTCATTTTTCAAAGGAGGAATTGGCAGTTCAGAGAAGGGAGATGATTTAACTTAAGGTCAGACAGTCTGTAACCCGCAGAGTCAAGTGCAAGCCGAGATGTTCTGAGCCCAGATAGCCCGTACCCTCATCGACGTGGCTGATCTCCCGCTGATGCATTAGTTGTCCGGAAGTTCTTGGCCTTGGCAGTCTTTGTAATTTGCCATATCATATAATAACTTACTTTTAGGACTGTAAAAATAGACGCAGCTTCAAGATGAGAGAGAAAGGCAAGATTCTAAAACCAGGCTTTTACAAAGGTATCACGTTATCACTGTTCCCAGGGTGAGACAAGCCTCCTCTCTGCTCCTTAACTCTGCGTTGGAGTGGCCTTCACCAGCACCCTTTTCAGCCCGGGTATGAATGGCAAGATCTTGTCTCTGGGCAAGATCTTACAGTCTGTTATTGTAATACAGACGGGTATATCGGGGTTCCTGGGGTCCTAAAAAGAATGTTTATGAAGGATATAGTGGCATTTCACCTCTGAGAGAAACGGGCATTAGAAAACCCCCCTCCCATATTTTGTTTCATCTGGAATTAACTCAATGACAACTAACAACAACAGAACCTTAGAGTGTCGTATAAAGAATAGGGATGTTCTCACCTGGCAGATGGGGATGAAGGAAGATAAAAGCTGTAAGGGTTGCCAAGTTTAGTGAAAACGTATCAGAATGCAGACTGTCTTAGTCTCCTAGTGCTGCTGTAACAGAAATACCCCAAGCGGGTGGCTTTAATGAACAGACATTTTTTTTCTCACAGTTTGTTGTTGGGTACAGTTGAGTTGATTCCAACTCATAGTGACCCTTCATGACAGAACAGAGCTGCCCCGTAGTGTTTTCTAGGCTGCAGTCTTTACAGGAGCAGATCGCCAGGTCTTTTCTCCCGTCAGCCACTGGTCGGTTTGAACCACTGACCTTTCAGTTAGCGGCTGAGCTACTTAACCATTGCATCACCAGGGCTCCTTTCTGACGTTGAGAAGATGAGAAGTCTGAATCCAGGGCACCAGCTCTAGAGGAAGGCGCTCTTTCTGTCAGCTCTGGGGGAAGATTCTTCTCTTTCAGCTTCTGTAACCCCAGCGTTCCTCGGTTCTTGGTGGTCTTTACGTGGCCTATCTCTTCCCCTGTTTATGCCCTCTCCTTTGTCTAATCTGCCCTCTTTATAACTCACGAGCAAGTAGGTTCAGGACACACCCTACACTGATATATATGGTCTTACTAACATAACAGAGAAAACTCTCTTTCCAAATGGAATCACATCCACAGATACAGGGGTTAGGATTCCCACACATATTTTGAGGGATGAGGGGGACGCAATGCAATCCCATAATATTGGTTTTGCGTGAGGTTAGGGACATCTCTTCTCTGACAGCTTTGGTGAGAGGTATGTAGCGGGGTGGTGTTTAGCGGAGGCACACTTTGCCCCGCAGGGAATCACAGCTGCTTGGTGGTTGAATGGGTGTGTGTGTCTCTGTGTGTCTGCCTGTGTATGTGTGTGTATACACAGTAGAATGGGTGTGTGTGTCTCTGTGTGTCTGCCTGTGTATGTGTGTATATACAGAGACATGCACACACAGAGACTGTGTTTACTCATGTGTGGGTGTTTGACTGGCTTCCTGTATTAGATAGCAGTTCTGATATTACACCAAAGCTAGATTTTTTTCAGTAAGTAGTAACATTTGCCCAGAACAGAGGGCTGAAAATATTTGGGGAAATTATTTAGACCTATTTGCTTTTTCACGTATCTTCGTTTAAAATTTTGATTGAAGGCTCCCAAAGTTGGCAGTGGCCTGACCTCTTTGGCCTCTGAGGGGACCTGTAAGAGGTCTCCTAGGCACTCTGTGACCCAGGTACAACAGAGGTTATAGGACAGCAAAGAGCCCTGCTCTTGACAACAGAACAGATACAAAACCCAACACCAACCCCTTGCTGTCACGTCAGTTCCAACTCATGGCTAACCCAGTGTGTCAGAGGAGAACTGCTCCATAGGGTTTTCAGTGGCTGATTTTTTCGGAGGTGGTTCACCAGGCCTTTCTTCCAAGGCATCTCTGGGTGGGCTCGAACCTCCAATCTTTGGGTTAGTAGGCGAGAACATTCACTGTTTGTACCGCTCCCGGCCTCCATGGCTCACTTACCTTCCACTTCGTCTCACATAAATCAGCAATCATGGGGGAGATGGTGGTGCTGGCTGCACGCCTGTCTAACTTCACTAAAACTCATCAAGCTGTACACTTAAAAAGGGGGGATTTTATGGTGTGAAAAGTATACCTCCGTACAAGTGGCAAGTGAGGAAAGCTTCCCTCTCCCACTGCTTCATTGCGTCTCGGGTTCAGTCAGCACCTTGCAACTTTTTCTTTTTTTTCCTTTTTCCCTTTTATTGAAAAAAGTAATTTACTTTTGTCGTCGTTGTTGAAGATACACACAGCAGAACATACGCCAATTCAGCCATTTCTACATGTACAATTCCGTGGCATTGACTGCATTCTTCACGTTGTGCGACCGTTCCCACCCTCCTGCCCTTGCAGCTTTTTAATGGAAAGAACAACTGCTTGGTCAAGTTGTTTGCACCAGTTCTTTTTTTCCTCCTGATGCTGCCTTCAGACAGCAGAGCTGGACAGCGTTTGGGGGGACAAGCTCTCAGCCTCTCCCTTAGTGAGTTCTACTTGGGCTGCAGGTCAGTAAGCCCATTCCCGAGGTGACAGGAGTGAGCCTTCTGATGGTGACCACTAATAGTGGCGTTGCACGCTTGCCAGGGACACGGCGGCCAGGGTTCCGCCCCCAGTAGCACCTTCCTGACTCAGCCGCAGCGGCCTTAAAGAACCTGGCAGCCACCACACATGCACACAGACAGCCCTGCAGCTCTCAGGAGGTTGCCAAGTTGGGACCTCAGTCCCTCCTGCCTTTTCCTGCAATAAGAAAAAACACCTCAGGGTTTCCAAAGCCAAGATGGGAAGGTACAAGGCCCTGTTTCCCTCCCCTGCACCCCAAAGCACCAGACCATTTTAGGTACCACAATCTGTTTCTAAATTTCCTTCATCTTCTCTGAAATTTCTTGTTTCTATAAAGAATATGTGATTGTAAAACACACTTTTATATTTTAATAAAAGACAGCAGGGCTCCATGGCACCTGTGCAGGTCCCCTTGCAGGGAAGATACAACGGAAGAGGGCTCTGCTGCCTACATGGCCATGGAGTTGAACACAGGGTGTCGAGCAGTGGTGGTCGTAAGCTGAAGTTGGGGTCTGGAAAGAGGAAGGAGAGGGGACTTGCCCAAAGTGGCCAAAGGAAAGACAAACATGTGTCACCTGAGAGAAGCAGTGTGTGGAAAGAGATCTGAGAACAAAGCCTGCTTAGGCCTTAAATTTCATGAGGGGTTTCTCAAGAGCAGGTCAACAGTGGGGACATGTGACCTTTGTCATTTTGCCAGGGTCACAGAACCTTGTGTTAGGGGGCCAAGGATGCTGGGCAGAAAACTGAGCACTAAGTAGAGCACCACCCATACACATTACACACTCCATACACATACCACACACACACACCCACACACACATACACACCACGTACACACCATACATACACACCTCACACATATAGTTCGTACACCATACATACACATACCCATACCACACACAAGCCACACATACACAAACCCGTACACACGCACACACCATATGTGTTGTTGGGTGCCATCGAGTCAACTCCGACGCATAGCGACCCTATGTACAACAGAACAAAACACTGCCCATTCCTGCACCATCCTCATGAACGCTGTTACGCTTGAGCCCATTTGTGTAGTCACTGTGTCAATCCATCTCCCTGAGGGTCTTCTCTTTTTCACTGACCCTCCACTTTACGAAGCATGATGTCCTTCTCCAGGGACTAATCTCTCCTGATAACATGTCCAAAGTACAGGAGATGAAGCCTATCCATCCTTGCTTCTAAGGAGCGTTCTGGTTGTACTTCTTCCAAGACAGATTTGTTCATTCTTTTGGCAGGCCATGGTATGTTCGATATTCTTCACTAACACCATAATTCAAAGGTGTCAATTCTTCTGTCTTCCTTTTTCATTGTTCAGCTTTCACACGCATATAAGGGGATTGAAAACACTGTTTTGGGTCAGGCACACCTTAGTCCTCAAAGTGACATCTTTGCTTTTCAACACTCTAAAGAGGTCTTTTGCAGCAGATTTGCCCAATGCAACGCATTGTTTGCTTTCCTGACTGCTGCCTCCATGGGGTGATCATGGAGCCAAGTAAAATGAAATCCTTGACCACTTCAGTATTTTCTCCATTTATCATGATGTTGCTTATTGGTCCAGTTGTGAGGATTTATGGGTGTACATGCATATACCCATACACACACACAACACCATACATGCACCCCACACATACACACCACACACACATCATATATACACATACATATACCACACACATGCCCATACCACATCTACACCATGCACACACCACACACACACACTACACACATACCATACACACACCACATACACACACACCACACACAGGTACAGATACCACATACACACACACCACCCCCAGGCACATGCAGACACCTGGGCCCCTCCTTCCTCCCATCTCACCTGCGTTATAAAATCCACTTCTGCTGCAGTGGGACTCTGTCCTCCCCTACCTTGCTCCACCCCCACCCCCTTGGTCGGATCTTGGTCCTCACAGCGTGTCAGTGCTCTGTGGCTTTGGGGAAGGGGCACCATGCAGGGAGGGGTGCTGGGGCTGGAGATGAATTAACCAATCAGTTTCTGTCAAGTCAACTTTGACTCATGGCGACCCGTGTGTGTCAGAGACACCAGAGGTGCCTTGGAAGAAATGCCAGGCAATCTACTTCCTAAAAAATTAGCCACTGAAAACTCTGTGGAGCTCAGTTCAACTCATGGGGTTGCCGTGAGTCAGAGCCAACTTGATGGCAACTGGTTTAATGTCAGACTTAAAAGACAGGTGAGAATCCAGTTAAGTGAGTCCTTCTGGCTTCTGGGTGAGTTAAATCAAGTCCTCTATCTACAGCAGATTAATTCCATGGTGAAGATTCATTCCATGACGAGCTGAGGCCAGAGGGTTAATTTTGCCTTGGCCAGGCACCTTTCGCCTGCCCCACAGCCACATGCCCTTCTTCGCTGAAAGTGTTCAGTGGTAATTGGATTTGGTAACGAGGCCTGGAATCTCCATGACTTAACCCAAATCAGGCACCAGGAAAACAATTCAAACCACATTGATCACCAGCATCTTATAGTTTGACAGATGACAGAATTATTACTTACTGCCTGTCAGCCTAATTTCAGCCATTTTATTGCTCTTTTTAAGGTTTGTTGACTTGTAAGTTCCCTTGGGTAGAACGGTGTAAAATAAAAGGCAAGACTTCATGGTCTTTTAAGAACATGATTTTCTTCTTGGAGATTCACCACACACTGAGTGGAAGCCTATGAAAATATTAGGTCTCAGGGCCCACAAACCACAAAGTCACAATGAGGTTTAAAGATTGTCTCTTTGTCTTTAACCCTTTCAAGGCCTAACTTTTTCTGCTCTGAAATTTGTGTTGATACCATGTGTTTTCATTAATGGAAGCATGCCGAATTGTTTAGCGTGTTGTTGAATTTTTGGTGGGTAGTATGGATTTTTTTTTTTTTTTTTTTTTTTGCCCCTACCACCAATCCTACCCTCTGAGTTCGGAGAGACTTGGGTGGCTTTCTGTAAGCAGCTAAGCACTTAACCATTATACCACCAAGGCTCTTTATTTCAGTGACTACATTTTTTATTTCTAGAAGTTCTATTTGATTTGTTTTCAAATTTTCCTGGCCTCTTTTTTCATACTGTCCTGTTCTAATAGATTTTATGCCTTCTTTTTATCTCTTTATTAACTTGGGTTTTTTTTCATTGCTCTATTGTCTCTAATTTTTATCAGACTGATTGTTCTGCTTTTTGCAACTGTTGGCTCTCCCTCATGGTGGTTGGCTTCCTTGCGTGGTTTGTAATTTTGTCGTCATGGTTGTTGTGAGCTTATCTTTGGTGGAGTTTGGTGCTTCTATAGGAGACCTGAGTGCCCTGATTCAAAAAATGTTCCTACAAAGCAACTTTACAATTGTTTCTGTGTGAACCCAGGAATTTCAATAATCTTAGACTGATTTTTAAGTTTATTTCCCACCTTGGAGTAGCTACAATGTTGTTGTTGTTAGCTGCCATCAAATTGGCCCCTGACTCATGGCGACCCCTTGTACAATGGGATTGGACCATTGTGATCCACGGGGTTTTCACTGGGTGATTTCTCAGAAGTAGATTGCCAGGCCTTCCTTTTCACTCTGTCTCAATCCAGAAGCTCCACTGAAACCTGTTCAGCGTCACGGCCACAGGAAAACCTCCGCGGACAGACAGGTGGTGGCTGCGTTTGAGGTGCACTGACCAGGACTCGAACCCCAGTCTCTCATAGGACAGCCAAGAATTCTACTACTGAACCTCTGCTGTCCTAAGTAGCACCCATAGGGGGATATACCGTACTTTATGCAAGTAACGCGTGCCTTCGCCACTTTTTTGGCACAGCAGCACTTATGAAAATACCTTGCAGGGGGAAGGAGTGAGCCGCTGGCAAACGAACCTAGAAGGTGCTCGTTATTTGCATAAAATCTGGTGAATGTGTAACTCACATCCGCGTGTGGTGCAGGCTCAGAACTTCAGTTTCTCAAGGCGATTTTCTCATTAATGGCCTCAGGCTTCCACTCACCTGTCTGGACGATGTACGGCATTTTCCTAGGTCCCTTGCATAGATGGGGCAGCTTTAAAAGACTCTGACTAATATGTCGGTAACATGGACCAGACCATACTCTGCCCTTCCCAAGGCTACATCACTGCTCCTCTGTGGGCACTGAGACCCCTCCACCAGCCTCTGGGACCTACATGCAGTCATCCCACATACTTTGGACATGTCGTCAGGAGCGACCTGTCCCTGGGGAAGGACATCATGCTGGTAAAGTGAGGGTCAGCGAAAAGAAGAAGACCCTCAACGAGATGGATTGACACAGTGGCAGCAACGATGGGCTCAGGCACAGCAAGGACCATGAGGGTGGTGCAGGACCAGGCAGGGCTCTGTTGTACATGGGGTCACTATGAGTTGGAGCCCACTTGATGGCACCCAGCCACAGCAATAACAAGTGGCCACTGTCATGGTATCAACACCTGCTATCACTCTGGCCTTGATTGTTCTCTTCCTTCCTGGCACCTGGGGGGGGGGTCTCGCTTTCTCTCCTAGCAAGTGGTTGCTGTGCTTTCCCAGCGCTCCCACGTGGATGTAGCGGGAGGGAGCTGAGTGGCATCTGCTCCATCTACCATGTTGGCCCTAAATCACAGCGAGCTGTTTGTAAGAACAACAGGCCCTAATCTGCATGACCTGGGTTTGAATCTAAGACGCACTGCTTCCTCACAGTGTTACCTTAGGCAAGCGACTTAACACTTCTGAGCGACAGAGACAAAACCAAACAAAAACCTCATGGTATTGAGTCAATTCTGACTCCTAGCTGCCCTACAGGACAGAGTAGACCTGCCCTATAGGGTTTCCAAAGCTGTGATCATTATGGAAGCAGACTGCCACATCTTTCTACCGCAGAGCACCTGATGGTTTTCAAGGCCAGCCTTTCAGTGGGCAGCCAAGCACTTACACCAGGGCTCCTTCAACAGAGATAAAACTAAGATAGAAATAGACTTTGCAGGGTTGTTATAAAGATTTGTTGTTGTCAAATCGATTCCGACTCATGGCGACCTTACGTATGGCAACAGAAGAAGACATTGCCCCGTCCTGGGCCGTCTTCATAATCTTTGATATGTTCGAGCGTGTGGTTGCAGCTCCTGTGTCAAGCCGTCTCATGGAAGGTTTCCCTCGTTTTCGCTGACCCTCTACTTCACCAACCATGACATCCTTCTCTAGTGGTTGGTCTCCCCTGAAGACGTGTCCTGGAGCCCTGGTGGCGCAGTGGTTAAAGCATTCCACTGCTAACCGAAAGGTTGGCACTTTGAAACCACCAGTGGCCCCAGAGAAGAACGATACGTCAGTCTGCTTCTGTACAGATTTACAGCCTTGGAAACCCTATGGGGTCACTATGAGATGGAATCGACAGCAATGGGTAGGATGACGTATCCAAAATAAGTGAGTCGAAGTCTCACCATCCTCATTTCTAAGGAACTTTCTGGTTGTATTTCTTCTAAGACTGGTTTGTTCATTCTTCTGGCAGTGCGTGGTATAGTCAGCGTTATTCACCACAGATAATAAGACGTGTAAAACTCTGCCTGCTGCATACTAAGCCAGAAGTTCTCAGTTCTGGCTAGTTAGGCATTGATGTTCCCTGGGAAACTGTTCAAAAACAGAGATTCATGGGCGCTGACCCTCAGAGATTCTGACATCTGGGATGGGGCCCAGAAAGCTGTAGTTTGAAAAGCCTCACAGGTCATCCTGATTGTTACCAGCTTTGGAAACACTCTCAGAGGTACTCACGAGTGTTGTTGTTGTTGTTGGGTGCTGTCAAATCAGCTCCAACTCATAGCGACCCCACGTGACAGAGTAGAACCACCCCATAGGGTTTTCTAGGGTATAATCTTTACAGGAGCAGATTGCCAGGCCTTTCTTCCGCAGAGCTACTGGGTGGTTTCGAACCGCCAACTTTTAGTTAGCAGCTGAATGCTTACTCAAGAATAAAACCCATAGAACTGCCCCACAGGGTTTCCAAGGAGTGGCTGGTAGATTGAAACCGGGCTCTTAACCACTTCAACCACCAGGGCTCCTACTTAAGAATAGACGTATCATTATCTCCAAACTTCTGACAAACACATTTGAAATGAATCCGTGTTTTGCCCCCACCCTTATATTTTTAACTCAGATGTGGTGAGGCCGTGGAGAAAAACAAGCGCCTCATCACTGCCGACCAGAGGGAGTATCAGCAGGAACTCAAAAAGAACTACAGCAAGCTGAGAGAGAACCTCAGGCCCATGATGGAGCGGAAAATTCCAGAGCTCTACAAGCCGATATTCCGAGTGGAGAGTCAAAAGAGGTAAGAGCAGGCAGGGGGGTGTCTTCCTAGGGACAGAGAGTGAGCACGTGGGGCCCGTAATCAGGGAATACCTAGCTGTACTGTCATCTGCAGACCCTCCAGGGTGGGAGCGGGCACTTGGAATCAGAGCCACAGCCAGAGTGTGATCCCCCGGCACCTGCCCATGACCGCGTGGGGACCCCTGTGCGTTGGCCCCCTGCCAGCAGTCTTCCCAGGGTAGATGGCCGCCTGTGTTGTTCCTGGCATCCGCGAGGGGGTCCCAGCCCCTTCCCTCTTTTCCTCTATGACTGATTTCTTCTCCTGGTGGGTGATTTTTCCTCTCTCTCCTTCTCTGTAAAAGGCTCACTGATCTTACTCACCTCTGCTTTTGTTTTTGTTTTCTTTTTCTCTCTCCCTCTTCTTCGTTTCAGAGACTCCTTCCACAGATCCAGTTTCAGGAAATGTGAGACCCAGTTGTCACAGGACAGCTAAGAAAAGCCATCTTCACCCTTGGAGGCGCTGGGGCCCTGGAGAGATAGGACATTTCCACCCAGGACAGCCCGCAAGCTCCCTAAAACCAAGTCTGAGAGCTTTGGGGTCTATGGGACCACGGGAATTAGACCCAATGGACTTTGACCCGAAGTGGGCCATACTGGATTGAGGGTGCCTGTGTATTTATTAAAACATGTTTTCACAAGGTTGTACCACATGGGGCCTAAGTGGCTTATCCTGCTAAGTGGTCACTCACCATCTGCATGGCAAGATGACTTCCTCTGGCTTGGATTGGGACTTACAAGATAAATTGCCTAGGCAAAAATTGGAAAATTGGCCCACCAACTTATTCCAAATGAACTCACTCATCCCCTCTTTCAGGGAAGGAAGAAGGAGCTTGAGGGAGGGGCAACATTTTCCATACACTTGTGAGAGGACAAGAGGGCTACACTAGAAATCTAAAACTCCTGATGGCTACAAGTTTAGGGGTACATTCGTTACCTGCAGGGTTCTTACCCTTTTGGTAATGGTGGACTCGTTGCATGGTTATTTTTGCTTTATTGTTAAGTTAAATGCATGTGTGTTTATAGAGCAACACACCAGAAACATTGACTTCGGAGACACATGGTACTCTGAGCCCTCAGCCAAAGCTTGTGGATGTTGCAATCACTTAAATTGAATCAGTTCCCAGTGCTTTGCGTTTTTTCTTTTCACGCGCTCGCTCTCACTCACTCTCCCTTTTTTCCGCCCACTCTGGGACCAGGTTTGTTCTATGAAAGGATAATATCTCTGCTTTCTTTTCAGAACACTGTGCCGAGTGTCTGCCTATGTACAAAATGATATCCAGCTTTGCATTCTTTTTGGACAACATATTTCAGAAAACAGATGAACGAAGTTATTATTTGAGAATTAAATTATATATTTTTAATATGACTATCTTGACTTATACTAACAATGTAATAAGAATTACAAACAAAACGTTTCCCCTTTTGACTGATTTTTTTTTTTTTTTAGAACTCGTAACTTTTTTTTTTAAAATCACTTCAGAGAGGAAAGAGGCATAATCATGGCCTTGGTCAAAGAGTGTTTTCTAGACTGCTCCTCTTGTTCAGTAATTAGTCTTTGTGGCCACGAGGGAGAATGTAGTTTGGACATTACAGAGCTTTTTTTTTGTTTGTTTGTTTATGGCATCAGGTATGCATGAATTTATATTCTTGAAAGAGGGCATTTTTTAAAAAGTAACCAAAGCTTACTAGTTTCAGTGCCTTTTTTTAGTCATTGGGGGAAGAACTCTTTCTAAAATACATTATACATTTAACTGATTAAATGAGCAGACAGAGCAAAATTTTATTCCACGTGTATTTTCATATGTATTAAGCACCTTCTGTGTGGGATATACTGTCTGAGACATGTGGTCATAAAACATTGTTGCTGCCCGCCAGTGCCTCTCAGTTCATATGTGTGTGTCCGTAACACAAGACAGAGCAGAGCAGAGCCCATAGAAAGGAACCTTTTCTGAGTGACTCAGGGATGCCTGTCATTGTCAACACCTAACTATATTCTGCCTGAAAACAGAAGGGGCTCTGAGTTATGTAGAAGTCCCTGGGTGGTACAAATGGTTAAGTGCTCGGCTGCTAACTGAAGAGTTGGTGTTTTGAGCCCACCAGAGGTGCCTTGGAAGAAAGGCCTGGCTATCCCTTCTAAAAAACCAACCATTGAAAACCCTATGGAGCACAGTTCTACTCTGACCCACATGGGGTTGCCATGGGTTGGAATTGACTGGGTGGCAACTGGGGTGGTTTGGTTTTTAAGCTGTGTAAGTCTGGCTATAAACCCTCATGACCAAAAAAAATGATCTAAAATGTTCCTGATTAAATGTCCCCTATGTTTAGATCCCTGGTGGTACTTTTTTGTTTTTGTGTTATTTTTTTGTTTTCTCTCTTATACCACGGTGGGTGCCGCTTGCTGCTTAAGTGAAGAACCGTGTTCATTGTCATGTTCCTGTCCCTTAGCCCAGTGCTCAACACACAGAAAATCCATTGCTGTCAAGTCAATTCTGGCTCATAGCAACCCTATAGGACAGAGTAGAACTGACCCATAGGGTTTCCAAGGAGCGGCTGGTGGATTCAAACTGCAGACCTTTTGGTTAGCAGCCGTAGCCCTTAACCACTGCACCGTCGGGGCTCCCAGCACACAGAAGACAATAAATATCTGCTGCATGAGCAAATGATTGAATGAAGTGTAAATGAATGGAAGGTGCGTCTGCCTGCTTCTACAACATCGCCATTCGACAGAACGAAAATGCAAGCCACGTACTCAATTTGAAATTTTCTAGTAAAAAGAAATAGGTAAAATTACTTTTAATAATATATTTTATTTAACCCAATATATATATATAATATTATTTCCACATGTAACCAACATAATAATTATTAATGAGACATCTTACATTCTTTTTTTATACTAAGTCTTCGGAATCTGGTATTTTACACGTACACAGCACATCTCCATGGGAACTGGCCACATTTCAAGTGCTCAATAGCCACATATGCCTAGGGACTATCATATTGGATAGAGCAGTTCCAGAAGGTTCCGGATTTTCAGACTTGATGCCTGTGATCTGTTGGCTCAGCATATAGATAACCAAAGTAGGAGGGAGGGTATCTAAATAAAGCAAGAATGACAGGGTCTCAGTGAGAGCCCGTGGGCTTGCCTAGGAAGGAAGTTCATGGCATTGGGGAGTACGGACGAGTCAATATTGACTTTGGCTGCTCTTACGCTCTCTGGGCTAACACCACCCCACCCCACCCCCACTCTTTCCTCAATTCCACGTAGTTTAGGTGTCCTTTAAGCATCTGTTGCCCAGCAGTCAATTCCAATTCATGTTGACCCCATGTGACAAAGTAGAACTGCTCCATGGGGTTTGCTAAGCTATAATCTTTATGGAATCAGATTGCCAGGTCTTTCTTCCATGGCACTGCTGGACGGGTTTGATCTGCCAAGCTTTAGGTTAATAGTCCAGGATGCAAACCATATGCGCCACCCAAGGGCCCGTTCTTTAAGTAATAGTTATAAAGTGGGGGCATTGCTGCACTTGTTTAAATAATGACACGAGCAAAGATCTTGGGCATTGGTCATCTGATTTTGTATTTTAAATATGGGGTGAGGAAGGAAGCATTTTACACATTCCTAAGGAAAACCCTCAATGAGATGGATTGATACAGCGGCAGCCACAATGGACTTAGGCATAATGACAATTGTGAGGATGGTGCAGGACCGGGCAGTGTTTCATTCTGTTGTACATAGGGTCGCTGTGAGTCGGAACTGACTTGAAGGCACCTAACAACAACAACAAGGGTAAAGCAAATGAAGGCTTTTGTCTCCTGAAAATGACAGCAACTTATAGGCCATAATAGCCATCTTGACTTGACTTTGGAAACCCCTTCTACCATAGCTTATAGAAGGGACCCTTCTGATGAGCTCCATGACTCACCTTCCACGAGGTCATGACCGCCACTCTGTCTCCTAACATCTCAGGAAAACGGAACGTGGGTATGCTACACAGATCTGATGGGGCTTCCATGCCACACGTTGTCCGAAATGCCATCATCCTATTCTGTAAGGGATGCTTCCGACGACAATAGATTTATTTGAAAAAAAAAAACCTTTTAGAAAAGCCATTGGTAATTGCAACTGCAAGTATGTTTCCAAAGACAGGGAATCTTTGCTTTCCTTTGAATGTATTTTTAAGTGCTTGTGATCCCAAATGTTGTAAAGCTACCATTGTTTAAGTACCGTTTTACAAAAAACAAACAACAAAAAAACTAAAGGCTCTAGTACATTTCCAGAATGCCGGGCAAGTCCACAAGTGTCCCATGTCTTCTTTCTTGGGCTCAAGGCAACGTTTCCCAATCTTTTTTATATCATGGGTGTAAATACATCTACTGCTGCATAACAAATTACCCCAAAACTCAGCATCTTAAAAAGGCGATAAACATTTGTTATCTTACCCGGTTTCTTAGCTGGGTGGTCGGACTTGAGGTCTTAGCTATCTAGTGCTGTTATAACAGAAATACCACAAGTGGGTGGCTTTAACAAACAGAAATTTATTCTCTCACAGTCTAGGAGGCTAGAAGACTGGATTCAGGGTGCCAGCTCCAGGGAAAGGCTTTCTCTGTCAGCTCTGGGGGAAGGTCCTTGTCATCAATCTTCTCCTGGATTAGGAGCTTCTCAGCTCAGTGACCCCAGGTCCAAAGGATGCGCTCTGCTTCTGGCACTACTTTCTTGGTGGTACGAGGTCCCCCTGTCTCTCTGCTCATTTCTCTCTTTTGTATCTCAAAAGAGATTGGCTTAAGACAAAACCTGATCTTGTAGATTGAGTCCTGCCTCATTAACATAACTGCCACTAATCCCAACTCATTAACACCGTAGAGGTAGGATCTACAACACATGGGAACATCACATCAGATGACAAAATGGTAGACCACCACACAATACTGAGAATCACGGCCTAGCCAAGTTGACACACATTTTGGGGGGACACAATTCAATCCGTAACAAGGCATTTTATGGGGCTGCAGTCAAGATGCTAGCCAGAGCTGCAGCTGTCTGAGGGCATGACTGGGGCTGGAGGATCTTGGAATCAGGTGGTTCATTTACATGGCTGGAAAGTTGATGCTGGCCATTGATGGGAGACCTCAGTTTCTCTCCATGTGGGCTTCTCCCCAGACTGCTTGAGTTCCCTCAAGGGGAGGCAGCTGACCTCTCCTAGCGGGGGTGATCCAAAGAGGTGGCAGTATAGTTCCTGACCTAGCCTCAGAGGCCATACACTCCCATGTCCACCATATTCTGTTTTGTACAAGGGGGTCACCTCATCCAGCCCACATTGAAGGGGAGGGGAAATAGGCTCTACATTTTGAACAGAGGAGTGTCAAAGAACTTTTGGACATTTTAAAAACACCATGTTGTTGTTAGTTGCCGTCAAGTCGAACTCCAACTCATGATGACCCCATGTGTGCAGAGAACTGTATTCCACAGGGTTTTCAAGGCTATGACCTTTCAGAAGCAGATTGCCAGGCCTGTCTTCCGAGGTGCCTCTGGATGAACTCAAAACAATAGCCTTTCAGCTGGTAGTTGAGTGTTTAACCATTCACATGGGTATGTGCTAAAAATTTGTGTTTTTGTTATCTGACTGGGGTAAGTGGACAAGGCTATCTGCTGCTGGAGATAACCACCCTGGCTGCCCCAGTCCTTCCTAGAGGGACGGGTGGTCAACATCACGGAATATCTATAACCCAGCACACTGGTGCACCAGGGCATACCACTTGGGAAGTACTAGCCTAAGGGCAGGTCTCAGCTGGGAATGTTTTGTGAGTGACAGAAACCCAAACTCAGGTTGGTATTTCGGGAGGCAGTGATAGAGTTTATTGGATCACTTAACAGAACCATCCCGAGGTAGTGCTGGCTCAGGGCCAGTTTGATTCAGGATGCACACAATAATATCCTGGGCCCAGTTTCATCTCTACTTCTTTTGGTTGGTTCTGTCTTCAGACTTTCCATAGTGGTCCATGGAAATTCAAGGCTCTCCCTTCAAGGCAAAGGCAGACCTCAGTGTCACACCCTCGCACCACCAAGTCCCACAAAGAAGAGAAGGTCTCCCAGTGTTCCTAGTGGAACTCATTGGGTGCACACTGATTGGAGAGCTTCGTGCCAATCAGGGTTCTCCCCTGGAGCTAGATGTGGGATTGATATCACTCAAACCACATGGTTGAGGGTAGGGGACTAGAGGTTAATCAGGGAACCAGGAAGAAAGGGGAAAGGAAGCTAACCACTGGCCTCACTGCAAGGCAGCTGGCTTTAAAGCAGCCTGCCTTCAGAAGAGTGGAGACCAGGATTACAGCTTATGGAATAGAATGTTCTCGACAACTGGCCTGGCAGGACCCTCCCTAGAGGAGGACATGCAGTATATGAAGGAGGAGTTTTCTGTTAGATGCTACTGAGCTGGCTCTGGCTCACGGAGACCCCACATACAACAGAAGGAAACATTGCCCAGTCCTCGGCCATCTCCATGATACTTGGTATCTTTGAGCTCATTGTTGTGGCTATTGTGTTGATCCATCTCATTGAGGGTTTCCCCTCATTGCCACTGACCCTCTACCAAATATGATGTCCTTTTCTAGCAGTTAGTCTTTCCTGATGACGTGTCCAAAGTAAGCAAGCTGAAGTCTTGCCATCCTCGCTTCTAAGGAGCATTCTGGTTGTATTTCTTCTAAGACTGATACGTTCTTTCTTTTAGCAGTCCATGGTATATTCCAATATTCTTTGCCAGCATCGCAGTTGGAATGCATCCATTCTTCCTCTGTCTTCCTTTTTCTTTGTCTGGCTGTACATGCATACGAGATGATTGAAAAGGCCATGGCTTGGGGTGGGGACAGGAATAGATGCAGGGAGGGGTGTCCTTGTTGAACCAGTAATTCATCTTCTAGAATGTCCTGCCAGAAATGGAGCCAATGATCAGGAGTCACAACTATAGAGCTGAAGGGGGAGTGGCGGCGGGAGACGAGAGAGGATAACAGGAAATGAAGAACATTGGGCTGAGAGGGAAAAGTCAGGTGTCAGGACTGTCTCTTGCTCATCATTGTCTCCCCAGTGCCTGACTCACAGCAGGTACTCAAGGAATGTTTGTAAATGACAAAAGTAATGAGTGAAGGTGGCCATCGGTGACACTTCATGCCGGACTATTCCGTTCCTGCACCTCTGAGGTAAGAGCAGCACCTAACAGAGGGTAGGAGTCCCTAGGTGGTGCAAATGGTTAAGCATTCAGTTCCTAACTGAAATGTTGGCGGTTCGAGTCCACCTATAGGTACCTTGGAAGAAAGCCCTGATGATCAAGTTTCTGAAAAATCAGTCATGGTGTACGTATGGAGCACAGTCCTACTCTGACACACGTGGGGTCTCTGTGAGTCAGAGTTGACCTGCCAGCAACTGGTTATCATTTTTACAATGGTGGATAGGCTACTAGGATCAATTGGCTCCAGAAGAACGGCTTTCCATTCACTGTTGACTTTGCCTATTACCAGGGCGTTGGCCAGAATTAAGAGGATTTCCCCTTTTTCTGCTACTTTCCCTTGAGCCATGCTATTTGTAGTAAGTCTTCCTCTTCTCTGTAATCTTAAACCCAGCTTCATGGAGCCTGATTGAACAGCAAGCTCTCTGATGATCAGTAGATGTCCAGCCATGAGATGAGTGGAGGAAGCGATGCATAGCCTTGGTTGAAAACACCTGGAGAGCGGTCCACATTCCCTGATCCTGGGGTCCTCATGGCTCCCCTGGAATGGTGCTTCTGAACCCAGTTCTGCTCCTACATTGATGGTGATTTTTGTGGTATCACTTGACAGCTCCATGGCTTCACTTTTACTATTTTTCCCACAAATCGGAAGATTGCAAATCACTGGTACAAGGACAAAACCAAACCAAACCCGTTGCCATCAAGCTGATTCCCGTTCACAACAACCCTATAGGACAGAGTAGAATTGCCACATAGGGTTTCCAAGGAGCGCCTGGTGGATTTGGACTGCCAATATTAACCACTGCAGTAGCAAGGATAAGGAAGCAATTTTTAAGGGGTTAAATGGTAGAACGCTTGACTGCTTTAAAGGTTGGATGTTCATATTCACTCAGATGTGCCTCAGAAGAAAGGGCTGGTAATCTGCATCCAAAAGGTCACAGCCTTGAAAACCCTGCAGAGCACAGTCCTATTCTGCAACACATGGGATCACCATGAGTCAGAATTGTCTCGACTGCTGGGATAGCTCTGAACCACCATCCATCTGTCAGTGTGTTGTCCTGTGGTGGCTTGCATGTTGCTATGATGCTGAAAGCTATGCCAGCAGTATTTCAGATACCAGCAGGGTCACCCATGGTGAACAGGTTTTGATGGAGCTTCTAGACTAAGACACACTAGGAAGAAAGGCCTGGCAATCTACGTCTGAAAATCAGCAAGAGAAAACCCTATGGATCAACCCAAACCAAACCACTGCCATTGAGTGGATTCCAGCTCATAGTGACCCTATAGGATTTCCAAGGCTGTAAATCTTTACAGAAGCAGACTGCCAAATCTTTCTCACATGGAGCCGCTGGTGGTTTCGACCTTTTGGTGAGCAGTCGAATGCTTTAACCGCTATGCCACGAGGGCTCCATCTATGGATCACAACTGAGTACTAACTAATACTGTGCTGGCAGAGAGCCCCCTGGGTTGGAATACACAGTGGTGGTAACAATGGACTTGAGCATACCAAGGATGGTGAAGACGGCACGGGATCGGGCAGTGTTTCATTCTGTTGTACGAGGGGTCTCTATGAGTCGGAGCCAAGTGGACAGCAACTAACAACAGTAACAGCATAGCTCCAAAGATTAGGATTCAGAAACCAGCTCCTCCACCCCATCTCTGCTCAGCTCCTTTATGCAATGAGAGAACATGGCATGGGTAAATAAATTGTTCTGTCATCCAACAGGATTATCAGTGACATTAGCGAGATAATGAAGAAGACTCTAACTGCTCAAAGCCTCTGGTCCTCGGTCTCTTTTTCTCCCATCCTCCAGCCCTCTAATTTGCCTGGTCTCTACCTCGCTGAGCGTCGGGTTTTTCACGGTGAAATAGCCATGAGTCGCTCTTTCTTTCTTCTGGTGGATTCTAACTGCCGACCTTTTAGTTAGCAGCTGAGCTCTTAACCACTGTGCCACTAGGCTCCTCCCGGTTAATAGGAAGAAAGAGAGGACAGGGCAGCCATTGCAGAGTTACTGTAAGGAAGCTGACGTTGCTCGTGTAGAAGCCAGGTTTGTCTGCAGCCTGCCTGCTGCACTCCATTGGCTCCAACTTAGTACCCAGGAGGTGAACGTCTCTAGGTGCATATTAAGAAAAAGTTTCTAAAGAGGATTGTATGGATCCAGGGCCGGATCACCCAATAAGCAAGGTACATGTGGGCCCAATTGTGCCTTCCCACCAATCTGCACTGCACAATTTCACCTGTAGCCCACTACTTCGTTAAAGATGTGGTGAAACCTGTGTGAAATTGCTCACCACAGATTAGCAAGTAAATACAATTAAGCCCTTGTGTGCCTTGCTCGGAAACCCTGGTGGCATAGTGGTTAAGGGTCAGCAGTTTGAATCCGCCAGGCACTCCTTGGAAACTCTATGGGGCAGTTCTACTCTGTCCTATAGGGTCGCTATGAGTCGGAACCGACTCGACGGCACTGGGCTGGGTTGGGTGCCTTGCTCAGTGCAAGCCTCTGGTTATTCCGCTCCTGCAAGGGTCCCAACTATTAAGAAACCCAATGACCCCATTCCACCAAGAATTGAGCGAGGGTTACCTCAGGCAGCACCACAGTTAAATGGGGTTCCAGGTCACGGGGTTCCCTGCAGTGCTCTCTGCTTTCAGCCTATCATCAGCGAGCGGCTGGCAATCAGGGAAACTGAGGCTTTGCACAGCAGGAGCCCAGAGATTCCGGCAAGCTGGGGCGAAGCTTCTCCCAAGAGTTGTGAAGCTGCAGGAAAAGGAGTTGAAGCGGGAATCAAATTGTGGTTGTTGTTGTTAGTGACCATAGAGCCGATTCCACCTCATGGTGCCCCGAGTGTGCACAGAACCGCTCCATAGGGTTTTCAAGGCTGTGACCTTTCAGAAGCAGATCACCAGGCCTTTCCTGTGAGGTGCCTCTGGGTGGGTTGAACTGGCAAACTTTCAGCTAGTAGTTGAGCACTTAACTGTTTGCACCATTCAGGAACTCCTGGGAATCAAGTAAAACCCACTAAAGCTCTGTATGGCAGGTGGATATAGTTCTAAAATCCCTTTCCTGGGCCCCTCCAGTTGGGAACCCAGACCGGTACCACTTGCTGTCAAGTTGACTCTGACTCATGGTGACCCTGTGTGTGTCAGACTAGAACTATAGGGTTTTCAATGGCTGGTTTTTCTGAAGTGGGTTGCCAGGCCTTTCTTTCTAGGTACCTCTGTGTGGGCCAGAATCTCCAGCGTTTCGGTTAGCAGCTGAGTGTGTTAATTGTTTATACCACTCATGGAATCCTGGGAACCCAGAAATGGCGGCTAAACGTGTACCTGGAGTGAAACGGAATGGAGGTGAAGTGGATGGTCAAAAGGTTTTCCTGGTCCTCGCCTTGATTTTGGGGGTGAGCTTAAGAATTGCTTCGGCCAAGAGCGTGTGGCAGAAGTGATGCTGTGATGTTCCAGCCTAGACCTTAAGAAGTCTCATAGCTTGGGAACAGCCTTTCCAAGGTAAACCAATTGTTCTATATTCACCTGGAGCAGCAGAGAAAGGAGACCAAGGAGTCAGAGGAGAAACTGGACTGCAGGTCTAACTGCCTTCATGAACTACTGCCTCCTTAGCTGTGAGACCAGAAGAGCTGGGTGGTGCCTGGATTCCATTACTGAACATTCTGATCAATGAATCAATAGATGAATCCTGATTAAAAGGAGAAAAATATGTGAAACAGAATTTCAGAATCTTGCAGAATCCAGGCTTACTGGATCTATTGAGGCTGGAGGAACTCCCAAATCTGTCGCTCTGAGAAAATCTTCAAACCATGAACCAAAATTATCCCCTGAAGCCATCTTTAAACTAATGAAATGTTTAGCTAAACTAGTAAAGAATGTTCACCATGAGCATTGTGGTCTTTTCAGGAATTATTTTTATGAGATTCAGTTGTCCCCAGTAACTCTTAGGCATAGATGAGAAGTTTAGGGACAGGGAGTCTAAGCTGAGGTGGTGGAACAGGGTGGGTAGAGACAGCGAAAATGGTGACCCAATGGGAAGAGTGTGGCCAGTGTCACTGAACTGAACATGCAGAAATTGATGAAGGCACATATGCTCTGCTGTGTGTATTTTCACTAAAGTTAAAATAAAAAAAGAAGGCAGCTGCTAGCTGTATTCACCCTCTTGGAGCTCTGAGCCACCGTGGAAAGAGGTCCAGCTACAATAGCTCGCTGTATAAGTTGCAGGGGCTGGTACAAACTGGAAGGAGCCCTGGTGGTACAGTGGTTAAGTGCCCCGTTGTTAACCGAAAGGTTTGAACCCACCTGCCGCCCCACGGGACAAAGACATGGCAGTGTTCTTCCCTAAAGACTTACAGCCTCGGAAGCCCTATGGGGCAGGTCTACTCTGTCACATGGGGTCACTATGAGTCAGAATCGACACTACAGCAACACGTTTAGTACAAAATGAGGATGCAGGGAACCAACTCTGAAAATAGTATGAGGCCCAGGGTGTGCACATCTAGAACTTTCTCTATCCTCTGCCTCAGGTCACACAGCCATCAGCCTAGGACACCAAGACACCATGTTGGAAAGGAGGGCAGAGAACAATAAAAGAAAATAAATAAATAAATAGAAAGGAAGACTCTTTAAACCAAACCCTCTTTCATACTCAGAGACTAAGATACAGTTAGTGGTGAATACGGAGAGAGCCCCTGAGGAAGACTTGGTGGGTTGTGGAAAACAAGTCAGTGACACACACTCAGCACAGCTGAACGTAGTTTGATAAACTTTGACCCCATTATATGAAGGCAGTTCTACTCTGTCCTGTGGGGTTGCTATGAGTCAGAAACGATCAACGGCAACAAGTATATGAAGGGGAAACAAACGGGCAACAACGACAGCAAGAAAAATAGAACTCATCCATAACCCTAACACGCTAAACAACCACTGCATTTTTAAGGTATTTCCTTTCTACTTGGTTTGCATACCCATTGCTGTTAAGTACGTTCCAACTCATAGCGACCCTGTAGGACAGAGTAGAACTGCCCCATAAGGTTTCCAAGGCTGTAAATCTTTACGGAAGCAGACTGCCATATCTTTCTCCCATGGAGCAGCTGGTGGGTTCAAATAACCAACCTTTCAGTTAGCGGCCTAGAGCTTAACCCCTAGGCCACCTGGGTTCCCTACTAGTAATGCATGTTAGATAGTTGTAACCATACCACTCACATAATTGTATATCATGCTGTAGTTAAAATTCACCCAAGTAGTTTTCCATGCTGCTGTTGTGTCTTCTTGATCATCAGTGTTAATAGATGGATGAGCTGATGGTCAAAACTCTGAGGGCTGCAAGTCACATAAGCCCAACTTCAGCTGGCTTAAGGAAAGGGGGGATTTCAAGGAAGAATACCAGCATTGTCCACTGAACGGAATGAGAACTCCAGGAGCCAGACGGCCCTGTGGGCCTGAGTGCTGGGATTGAGGGCTGGATGTCACCAGGGCTCCTCAGGGCTCATGAGTCTTCCAGGTCCTCCACATGATGAGGGCCACGTTCACCTGCAAAGCTGACATCTCTGTCACTCAGCTCTCCACTGGAAAGGAAGACAAAATCTAAGGGGAGGCCCTTTGGCTGGCTTGGAGCATGTGCTGTCCTGGCCCAATCACTGTGGCTGAAGGGACGGATGCTATGGCCTTTTCTGAGTTGATTTTCTACCCCTTTGATGGGCAGAAGCCCTGAGCCCTAGTGGCACAGTGGCTAAGAGTTCGGCTGCTAACCAAAAGGTCAGCAGTTCGAATCCATCAGCCACTCGTTAAAAATCCTATAGGGCAGTTCTACTCTGTCCTATAGGGTCACCCTAAGTTGGAATTGACTGAATGGCAATGAGTTTGGTTTGGTTCTTCATGAGCACAAGGGAGAAGGTGGAATCTGTTAATAGAAAGATATTATCTAAATGTTGGGTCTCCCACACATAAATGTTCCATAATTTCTTTAAACATTCTATTGCTTAATATTTAGGTCATTGTTGTTGTTGTTAGGTGCCATCGAGTCGGTTCCAACTCACAGTGACCCAGTGTACAACAGAATGAAACGCTGCCCAGTCCTGAGCCATCCTCACAACTGTTGCTACGCTTGAACCCATTGTGTTGCAGCCACTGTGTCAATCCATCTCGATGAGGTTCTTCCTCTTTTTCGCTGACGCTCTGCTTTACGGAGTATGATGTCCTTCTCCAGGGACTGGTCCCCCCTGATAACATGGCCAAAGTATGTGAGACGTACTCTCGCCATCCTTGCTTCCAAGGTTGTACTTCAGGTTGGATTCGATTATTTTCCGATTTAAAGTTATTTAGATATAGACCGCCTCTTCTCTTGGACTCATTACTTACACGAGAAGGGAATTCCATATTAATTGATCACCTCTGTACCAAGAAGTTAGCCCTGCTGCTCATATTTCCACTAGTCACTTTTTACAAACGGAAGCAGAGGCTAAAGGCGCTGGACGACACGTTTAAAGTTGTCCAGGAATGAGTGACATGGCCAGAACATGAACCTGAGTCTCTGACTTGAAAATCTGCATCTCAGGATTAATGGGTCGGTGCAAATTGCAAAGGACAACAGTTTTCAGAATTATACATAGGCTATACTGTCAGTTAGCACCGAGTCGAGTCTGACTCATGGCGACCCAGGGGTGCTGAGTAGAACTGCTCCGTAGGGTTTTCAAGGCTGTGACCTTTAAGAAGCAGATCACCAGACCTGTCTTCTGAGTCCCCTTTCAGTGGGTTTGAACTGCCAGCCTTTCGGCTAATTGTCGAATGCTTAACCGTTTGCTCTACTCGGGGACTCCATTTTAAAAAGCTGGGTAGGATAAAAACATATTTAATTTTGTATTACAATTGAGTAAAGTTGTGATATTTATTTACAGCTCAAGGAGAAAAGAAAAAATTCAAAAGATCTTCCATTTCTGCCATTCCAGCAAGTCCTTTTTCTCAGACTAGCCTGGGGCCTTCCCAACCTTTGGTGTTCCCACAAGCAAGTCCATGACGATACTGCTTTCGGGAGCCAATACCATATCCTCCTGTCTCTGCTTGCAAGAAAACCACAGGGCCCCGTAAGTATAGTTGGTGTTGGTGTTAGCAGTGATTTATTATACAGCCAGTTCTCCAGATGGCCCTTCCTAGGGTGATCGTTTTTCCTAAAAACAGAAAAATCTCAATTTTTTTTTTTTCCCCTCATCAGGTTATAAGAGATCTACAAACCACTCAGGCAAAACTAGAACCGAAAACTTTGACAGAGTTCCTTTAAGACAGAGAGCAGCTCCGAGACAGCATTCCACCTGGTAAATAATTGCTGGGGTTGCATTCCTGTGCGTTCAGGCAGGCGCTAACATCTATGTGGCAAGCTGTGAAAATGTCTGGGCCTGGTGGGGCCATGGGCGATAAGATCTCCTGAGATCCATCATATTCTCCCAGCGCCGACTTCTGCAGTGCTGGTGCCTCCCCGACTCTGAAAACGCCCCCAGCCAGGCTAGCCAAGACGAACATAAGATTATTCCAAGATGACAGAGAAATTTCCTTCTTAAGGACAAAAGGTTGAATGGACTCACGCAGCCCTTCTTCCAGAAAAGTGAAGAGGCTGTTGGCCAACGTCATTTTTAAATAGCTGTAGCTGAAGAACAAAGCCAAATGTGATCCAGGTTACCTGCCTTTTTCCCAAAGAGCAAGTTGGGAAAGGCATCCACATGTACACAGTTGAGATACTTGCATAATATAAAGATGCATGTAACTATATCTTTAATGTTGATTAAAGGCTTAAATCAACTTTGTGCTTGAATGCTCAGGGGTGGGACAAGCCTTAAGTAGTGAAGCATGAGCCACCAAAAGGATTTAAAGAAGTTAATGTGGAACAGGTTGGTTTCAGCTGGTTGTCTGTGAAGTACCATTTCCATCTGGGAAGAACTTTTTTTTACTATTGTGGTAAATGGTAAAAGTATCTGTAGCAAATATTTGCCATTTCAATATTCTTCTCATGTACAATTCAGTGTGATTCATTGTGTTTATCATGTTGGCTAACCAACACCATTATCTGTTTCCAAATTTTTCCATCACCCTTAATAGAAGGTAGTGCCCAGAAGCAATGAGTCTCCTTTTTTCCCTCCCTTCTACCTGCCCCTACCCAAAAAACCAAACCCACTGCCATCAAGTCGATTCCAAATCATAGTGACCCTATAGGACTCTATAGAAGTAGAACTGCCCCACAGGATTTCCAAGGCTGTAAGCTTCAAGAGAGCAGATTGCCACACCTTTCTCCTGCGGAGCAGCTGGTGGATTCCAACCACCGACCTTTCAGTTAGCAGCCGAGTGCTTAACCACTGTACCACCAGGACTCTTCCCCCTGCTGCTGGTGACCACTAATAAACTTTGGTCTCTATCCTCCTGCCTATTGTAGCTCTTTCTTGTAAATGGGATGGTATAAGATTTGTCCTTCGTGACCAACTTTTGAGGCCACTTCTAGGAAAATTACACTTGCCGCTGAACCACCAAGGCAAGTGAACTCAATTTTTAAGTGAAGAGGGTTAATTCTAAAAACCAGGTGATCAGAAGTGAGGAAGCAGAATCCCCTTAGGAGTTTGAGTTTCTCTTCCAGACGACTTGGTATTTGCAGTACGCACTCGTCATTGGTGGCGGTGGAGGCAGCCCTCAGTAGCTGAGGAGAATAATTGCTCCCGGGATCCGTGCTGAGCTCAGTACATGCATGTCCTCACTCGTCTCTGCACAACAGCCTCTGAGGTGGGGTCCATTATCATCCCCACTTTAGAGATTAGCAAACTGAGGCTCAGAGGACTTAAAGAACATATGTGCCCAGAGTCATAGAGCTAACGAGGGTGGGAGAAGCAAACCCCTGTCCTCTTTACCTTTTTTTTTCCTTTTTGATTTTTGTGTTGTGGTAAAATGTATATAACATAAAACTGACCACTTTAACCACGTGTGTGTGGCATTCCATGTGTAAACACAGACTGCAGTACCCAGAGCTCTGCCCTTTCCCTTTGATGTGCACCCCGGCTGCCCAAGCAAAGCTCCCAGTTGATGTGTGTGAATTTGTATCACCCGTTGTTACAGATTTGTGCCCCCCAAAAATATGTGTTGTAAATCCTAATCCCTGTACCTGTGGTAAAGGAGCCCTGGCGGCACAGTGGTTAAGCGCTCGGCTACTAACTGAAGAGTCGGAGGTTTGAACTCACCAGCTGCTCCTCGGGAGGAAGACGTGGCAGTCTGCTTCCCTAAAGATTACAGCCTTGGAAACCCTATAGGGCAGGTTGGAACTGACTCCCCAGCAATGGGTTTGGTTTTGGTTATACCTGTGGCTATAATCCCATCTGAGAATAAATTTTCTTTGTTATGTTAATGAGGCAGTATTAGAGTACGCTGTCTCTTAAAGAGATCGCTTTTGAGATATAAAAGATCAGATTAAGCAAACAGCAAGAAAGCAGACATGGCAGAAGATAGATGCCACCCCACATGAAGTTCACCAAGGACCTGAGAGCCAGAAGCTGAAAAGAGACTAGGACCTTCCCCTAGAGCTGATAGAGTTGACCCGGAGAGAGAGACAGCCTTCCCCTAGAGCCGATAGAGTTGACCCGGAGAGAGAGACAGCCTTCCCCTAGAGCCGGCGCCCTGAATTCAGACTTCTAACCTCCTGACCTGTGAGAGAAGAAATTTCTGTCTGTGGTATTTCTGTTACAGCAGCGCTGAAGTACTAAGATACCCACTCTTCAAATTGTTAGTGAGGCATTCTCACCACAGTAGCGTGACCTGGGGCGCTTAAACAAACAAAAACTCCCCAGGTCCCAGCACACCCCCAGCAGGGAGCTGGGTTTAATAGGTTTGGGTTTGGACCAGAGATGGTGTGCTCTTGAGAGGCCTTGGGCTCTAGCGTGAGGCGGAGTGAGGACACCGGCAGTGAGTGGGGCTGAGGGCCAGCGCTTGGGCTGACTGTCACCTCTTTGAGCCTTAGCCTCCTACCTGTAATATGGGGGTGAGAGCCGTGTCTGCCTTACAGGGCTGATGCGAGGACTGAGCTAGGCGGGAATGAGGGTGTGCAGCCATGGTTAGGCCCTGGTCTGCTTTCACAGCCTTGTTGCTCCACAGTGAAATCAAAGTTCACGTGGAAAGACCATGTGTTTGCGTGAGAAGATCTATCCCCTGCTCGTTTGTCTGTTTGCTTTTTATTTTTTTGCTGTTGTTTTTCATAGTTTGATTTTTTAAATTGTTATTGTGGTGAAATATGTCACAAAAAGTTCGCCATCTTAACCATTTTTTAGCGTATAACTCAGTACATTGACTACATTCCCCGTGCTGTGTAACCATTACCACTATCTATCTCCAAAACTTTTTCATGGCCCTAAACAGAAACTGGGGCCCTGGTGGCAGAGTGGTTAAGCACTTGGCTGCTAACCAAGAGGCCTGCAGTTCAAATCCACCAGCTGAAAACCCTATGGGGCAATTCTACTCTGTCCTGTAGGGTTGCTATGAGTTGGAATCGACTCAACGGCAATGGGATTTTAAACAGAACTTCAGTACCCCTTAAGCAGTAACTCCCTAGGGAATTGCTGGTGGTATAGTGGTTAAGAAGTATGGTTCCCAACCAAAAGGTCGGCAGTTTGAATCCACCAGGTGCTCTTTGGAAACTCTATAGGGCAGTTCTACTCTGTCGGATAGGGTCACTATGAGTCAGAATCGACTTGATGGCAACAGGTTTGGGTTTTTTTTTTTATCCCCTCCCTCCAGCCCCTGGCGACCACTAATAAACTTTGGTCTCTATGCATTTGCTTATTCTAGATATTTTATATAAATGGTTGTTGTTGTTAGGTGCCTTCAGGTCGGTTCTGACTCATAGCCGCCCTACATACAGCAGAATTAAACCCTGCCTGGTCCTGCGCCATCCTCACAATCGTTGTTATGTTTGAGCCTATCGTTGCAGTCACTGTGTCAATCCATCTTGTTGAGAGTCTTCCTCTTTTTCCATATAAGTGGGGTCATATAAAATTTGTCATTTTGTCTGACTTATTTCAGTTAGCTTCATGTTTTCAAGGTTCTTCCTGGTTTTGACAGTGGGGTGGAGGAGGCGGTTGTGCAGACATTCTTGGTAACTTGCTAGCCTCCCCCCCACACACTGTTTCAGAGTCATGAAGACAAATGCCTTTCAGAGCCAGGCAGGTAACAGGCGTGAAGTAGCTGAGATAACTATAGAATAAGGAGAGCTGAAAGCAGGCATGGAGAGAAGATGCCTGGATGAAGCGCATTCAAATTCATTAATAATGGCCATCGCCACCACCATGGTGCTGGCCCAACGGTTCCACCTCCTCCAAATGCAGCAGGTGCGCTAGCAGTTTGTACCTCCAGGAGCTCCATCTGTAGCTTTGCTGCCAACAGTGACATGTATCCAGGTCAGACTCCTCCCTGCTTCTGCACAGGTGATCCAAGAGCAGTGCTTCCCCTTCGATCCGTCCCTGTGAATGGTCCTGCAGCCAATCCACAGACTTTTTACCCATTGCCGTCAAGTGGATTCCAGCACATGGTGACCCCAGGTGTGTTAGAGTAAACCTGTGCTCCATTAGAGGCTTCAATGGCTGATTTTTCAGAGGGAGAACACCAGGCCTTTCTTCTACAGTGCCTTGGGTGCGTTTGAACCGCCAACCTTCTGCTTAGCAGCTGAGAACACACCATTAACACACCTAGGTCCCTGTAGACTTGTTCGAGGTAGACAAACAGCCTGGTGGTTGAAAGCTCACACATTGCAGACAGACCCGGCCCCCAGTCTGACTCTACCCCAGACAAGCTGTGCAGCCTTATTTAACTTCCTTCAGCCACAGTGTCCTCACACATAAATGCGGGCAACAAGACTATCCAGTGTTCAGAGTGGTGGCGAGGATTAAAAGAACAATGATGTAGAGCACTTAGCACATACCTAGCTCTTAGGAGGCACCTGGATATTTTGTGGTGATTTTGCCATCCTTTAAGAAAGAAGAGCCTGCAGCACCGTTTCTCCCTGTGCCCTGGAAAATCAGGTAAGCTGGAGCCATATTGTCACCCTGCCCCATTACCTCTGCCCTCCTTTGACCCATGGTCCCAAGCAGTGGGAATCAAGCCTGAAAGAGACAGTGAGAGATGTGATAAAAAAAAAAAATAGAGGGTATAAAATGACAGCAAACAAAGGTGCTGATTTGTCTCTCCCATAGGGCTCCTCTCATAGCTCACCTGTGGGCCCCACGGGTCACTGGGCAGCACCGAGCCTCAGACAACACAGCAGGAAGGGCTGAGGTGTTTAAGTCCCGAGAGAAGGACCTTCTGGATTTATGTGTGGATTGCTACTCTCTGTATTTCAAAGAACAAAATTCCAGCATGGTTCATCCCACCTTCACTGGCCTTTTTTTTTTTTTTCCTTTTGTCTCATTGCCTTTTTTAAATTCCTTTATTGCAGTACAATATCTATAACATAAAATTTGCCATTCCAACCATGTTTCAAAATTGTGCTTTAGGTGAAAGTTTACAGTGCAAATTAGTTTCTCGTTCAAACATTTATACACAGATTGTTTTGTGACATTGGTTGCAATCCCCACAATGTGCCAACACTCTCTGCCTTTCCAACCTGGGTTTGTCCTGTCCATTTGTCCAGGGTTCCTGTCCCTCCCTGCCTTCTTGGCTTTGCTTTTGGGCAGGTGTTGCCCATCTGGTCTCGCACACTCGGTTGAACTAAGAAGCAGGTTCTTCACCTGTGCTGTTTGTTTTTTAGGTCTGTCTTTTTTTTTTTTTTTTAATCTTTGGCTGAAACGTGGACTTCAGGAGTAGCTTCAGTTCTCAGTTAGCAGGGCATCCGGGGGCCATGGTCTCAGGGGCTCCTCCAGTCTCTTTCAGACCAGTGAATTTGGTCTTTCCTTTTAACCATTTTTAAGTGTACAATTCAGTGACATTAATTATATTCACAGTGTTGTACACCCAACTCCGCTACTGGTTCCTGAAACTTTTTCATCCCCTCAAACAGAAACTCAGGGCCCCTTAAGCAATCACTCCCTCCCCCTCCCCACAGCCCCTGGGAACCACTAATAAGCTTTGGCCTCTATGCATTTGCCTATTCCAGATACTTCATGTAAGTGAGATCATATAATATTACTCCTTTTGTGTCTGGCTTATTAGCTTAGTATAATAATGTTTTTAAGGTTTTCATCCATGTCATAGTATGTATTAGAACTTCATTCCTTTTATGGCTGAATAATGCTCCGCTGCAGGGATAGGCCATGTTGTGTTCATCCATTCATCTGTTGATGGACACTCGGGTTGTTTCCACCTTTCAGCTTTTGTGAACCACGCTGCAATGAACATTGACATACAAACATCTGTTTGAGTCCCTGTTTTCGCCTCTTTTGGGGTATATACTTAGGAGTAGAATTGTTGGGTCATATGGTGATTCTATGATTAACTTTTTTTTGTTTTATTTTTGAGTAGAATTTTTTTTTTATTGTTGTACTTTAGATTAAGGTTTATAGAACAAGCTAGCTTCTCGTTAAACAGTACACATATTGTTTTATGACATTGGTTAACAACCCCACAACATGTCAACACTCTCCCTTCTCAACCTTGAGTTCCCTGTTACCACTTTCCAGGCCCTTCCTGCCTTCTAGTCCTTGTCCCTGGGCTGGTGTGCCCCTTTAGTCTCATTTTGTTTTATGGGTCTGTCTAATCTTTGGATGAAGGGTGAACCTCAGGAGTGACTTTACTACTGAACTAAAAGGGTGTCCAGGGTCCATACTCTTCGGGTTTCTCCAGTCCTTGTCAGGCCAGTAAGTGTGGTCTTTTTTTGTGAGTTAGAATTTTGTTCTACATTTTTCTCCACCTCTGCCTGGGACCCTCTATTGTGATCCCTATCAGAGCAGTCAGCAGTGGTAGCCGGGTACCATCTAGTTCTGCTGGACTCAGTCTGGTGGTAGTTGTGGTCCATCAGTCCTTTGGACTAATCTTTCCCTCGTGCCTTTGGTTTTCCTCATTCTTCCTCGCTCCCGAAGGGGTGAGACCAGTGGATTATCTTGATCACACCAAACCTGAAGCGGGCGCTTCTCCTTAATTTTTCAGTTACACTAGCCAAGAAATCCACCCTTGTCTTAAGCCATTTTGACTTGGGGTTTCCATCTCTTGCAATGGGAAGAATTTCAACTGACTCCAAAAATTATTGATCCATCTCTAATGACTAGAGTTGGAACCTTTATTAACTGGTTATTCAGCTGGGAGAGCCACCCCCAGATCTCTTGTTGTCACAGATTTGTTTGATATATGATCACAGAGGCTCTTTTACAAAGATTCAGTCCTGCAGAGGCACGTACATTGTGTAGCCAGGATTCATAGCTGAACTTGGACAAGGCTTCGGCTCTCTGTGACCTGAGTTTCATCCTGTCTTTCTCTCCTCAAATAATAATAATAATTATAGCCATTTCCTTTTATAAAATGCTTAATATATGGCAGACCCTGTTCTAAGTATTTTGCTAACATTAACTCATTTACTGTTCTCAACCACTCCATGGGCTGGTGTTTTTATCATCCCCATTTTACAGATGAGAAAACAGAGGTCTAAAGAGGTTAGCTTGTCCAAGGTCATACAACTGGAAAGTACCAGAACCCAGATTTTGTACAGGTTCCAGAGTCCATGCATTTCCTGCCTCCTGTCAATAAGAAGCAGCCTTACATCACATAGTAATCAGACTTCCATTGGCTTTTCATTCAGAGACAACACCTTTTTCTGAACTTAGACTTTATTCACTATAAAAATATAAAACAAGTACTTTACATATTTGACAAGCCCTTCTAATTATATAAAACCATTTTTTCATGGAATCAAACAACTTGTTTGCAGTTCTAATTGCACCTTTGTGTTTCCTACAACTTTTATTTTCAACATCCAGTGCGAACAAGGACCAATGGTGGCAAAAGTCTTATTTTTTATTCCTGCCTGGGTGGTGCAAATGGTTTGCCATCAGCGAGCTGCTAACCTTAAGGCTCGCAGCTTGAATCCACCTAGATGCTCCATGGAAAAAAGGTCTGGCAAAGTGCTTTTGTAATTACAGTAATAACAATGATAATAATAATAGCCCTAGGGAGCACAATTCTACTCTGAAACACATGGGCGTGCCCTGAGTCAGAACTGACTTGATGACAACAGATTTGGTTTGGTTTTGGGTTTGTGATGTAAAATGGATGACTTCTCTGCCTTATTAATTTTAATTGGTATTTTATAGGAGATGGTAATTGATATTTAATATCATAATTTAGTAAGCATCTTAAAATTTCATCAAAAAAGTACAAGACCTGATTCACATTCAAGAAATTAGCAGCCTACTTAGAGAAACAAGATTAAAAAAAAAAAACAAACCTGTTGTTGTCAAGTTGATTCCGACTCATAGCAACCCTATAGGACAGAGTAGAACTGCCCCATAGGATTTCTAAGAGCAGTGGCTGGATTCTAACCGCCAACCTTTTGGTTAGCAGTAGACCTCTTAACCACTGCGCTACCAGGGCTCCAAAAACAAGATTTACATGTGTTAAAAAAGGAAAATAACACATCTGCCCTTCCTGGCTGGGTTCTCGGAATTAAACAAGACACATGAAGTGCTTCGCGCTCTGGGAAATGCTGTATGGATGTCATGTAATATCCTCTTCAAATGGTTTTCACTGACATTGTCTCCTTTGATCCTTACCTAAGCACTGTGGTGGGCCAGGAATTAGCAGGTGAATAAGCATTGTTGTTATAATGCAGTACCACCGTGGAAGTCTGTTATGCAGGAAAGGCCATGGTAAAAGTAGTGGAAAATTCAGCTTGTGGATGTATACAGGATGGCGTGGGGGTTTAGGGAGTTGGCCAGGTGGGTTTGTAGGTGGGGAGAGCGGTTTGCAAAATTGCTTTTGCAATACTTCAAAATATAATTATTTAACATACGGGGTCTGCACCAGTACTTGAGCGTGACTTGGACCCTAGGTACAACAGAACTTTGTTCCACATTCTAATGCCATTGTTGAAATCAGTACTCATCATCAGGGCATTGGAAATAATTGAGCTAAAGGGATAGATAGATAACCTGGAAAACAGTGGGATGAGTGTGTGGAGGGCTGGAGTGTGGAATGAAGAAACTAACGCTGAGACCTGGGAAAATGACCGTGGCTATTCCTCAAACGATGGAGGTGGGCTAGAGCTGGGCTTCTCAAACCCTCCAGAGCTTTGTCACTGCAGAAGGTAGCCTGGTACCCACAGGAGCCTAGGGCCACAGCTGTCAGCAGCCTCTTTCAGTTTTATTTTAAAAATTCAAGTGGAGTTTATTTCACTCCCTGATAAGCGGTATGCCTGCGTTGGGGGTACTTGAAAATTTAACAAGGAGTAAACATCTTCCCATCAACGGGGACATCATGGTTGTTAAAGTAGGAGGTCAATGAAAACAAGGAAACCCTCCACAAGATGCTCTGACACAGTGGCCCCAACAATGGACTCAAACATACCAATGATCATGAAGATGGCGCAGGACCAGGCAACGTTTTTTTCTGTTGCCTATAAGGTCGCCATGAGTTAGAACTTGCTGGACAGCAACTAGCGACAATAGCAAACATCCTCTCGATTAACCCAAGCTCTCACTTCCTGGTTTTTTCTTCCCTGTCCTAGTACAATTTCATACCTATCTGTGGGAAAACTCTCCATCCTGGCCCTTACCTGTGCATTCAGTGTTTACTGGTTAATCTGCTCTGTTAATCCCTGCAAGTACTGGGGCCCCCTGGGGTGCAGCCCCTGGGTGACTTGCTTACATTTTAATTGAGGTTCTCTGCAATAAATGGCTTAGGCTGGATTCTCTAGAGAAGCAAAACCAGTGAAGCATATATCTATATATAGAGAGAGAGAAAGAGAGATTCATATCAAGGAAATGGCTTATGCGGTTGTACAGGCTGGAAAGTCCCAAGTCCATGGTTTAGGCTGGAGGCTCCTCCTGACTCACGTAGCTGCAGGGGCTGGTGAACCCAAGATCAGCAGATCAGACAGCAGGTTGCTGGCTCACAGGCTGTGGAGGTTGACGAGTCCCAAGATTGGAAGGTAAGTTGGTAGCTCAAGTCCCAAGAACCTGAGGTCAGATGACAAGCCAGCTGCAGGATCCGAGCAAGCAAAAGCCATTGAGCTTTGCAGGGAAGAACACACATATTGGATGCAGGCCATAGCCCCAAGGAAACTCCCTTTCAACTGATTGCTCGTAGCAGATTTCGTTATGGAGATGGTTACATCATGTCAGATCTCATTATGGAGATGATTACATCATTACATAGCTGCCAAACTACATCACAACTGCCAAACCACTGAGAATCAGGACCCAGCCAAGCTGACACATAACCTTAACCATCGCAATGGCCTATCCTCAACATGTCCAATTTGGTGGGAATGTGTAGCCTGAGAGGAGGACAGAGCTGCTGGCAAAAGAGAGGCCTTGGCACATGAGGGGACGTTCATGCCTGGAAAGTAACTACAGGTTTCTTCCACCTTTGTGGCAGGTGCTTTGTCGCCCATTCATGCTGGAAGAGGAAGAAAAACACATAAGCTGAAATTCTTATTTGCCCTCAGATTATTTCATTCCAATATATGGAGACAGAAAACCTGGATTTCAGTCCGTGTCTGCCATGTGTATGAATTGTTTGAACTTGAACTTGTCAGTGAATCTCAGGTACATCAACAGTAAAAGAGCAGTTACGACGGTATCCCTCCCCGTGTCATTGATGAAAGGAATGAATGAGGTCCTGTCCATGAACTATGAGCACGCATACCACATAGGCCGTTACAGCTACATCTTAATGAAGCTAGCCCCAACAATGACTGCCTCCTTCATTTGGGGTCAGGATTCTCTGCCACTACTCTCTGTTAACATCTGTGATCCCAGTCAGGGTGCCATGGTGACAAGAGAGAGCCCCAAGCAGTATTAAATTTCTTTAGTTGTTAAGGATAGTCAGAATCGACTCAGCGGCACTGGGTTTGCTGGGTTTAAGGATAGCATAGCTTTTGAGTTCATATTTTGCAAACCAAAGATTGTAATTTTAAGGACAATGCCAGTGGCCATTGATTCTGACTCATGGCAAGCCCATGTGAGTCAACATAAAACTGTGCTCCACAGGGTTTTTAATGGCTGTTTTTTCCAAAGTAGACTGCCAGGCCTTACTTTCGAGGCACCTCAGGGTGGACTTGAACCTCCAACCTTTTGGTTAGCAGTTGAGCATGTTGTTTGCATCATCCAGGGTCTCCTTGGGGGATAATGGACTATTTTAAAAGGGGAGTATTCTGGAAAATTGAGGACATATGGTCAACAGGGAGACATTTAAAAAAAAAAAATTACTGGACTAGGAGTTAAGAGAATCGATCTCCAGGCCCTTCTCTTTCAGTGACTTTGAGCTATAATGTCATCGTTCCGGGCCTCAGGTCTCCCAATCTGTAAAATTATGGTGGCTGATCAGTTGTTTCTTAATCGGGATGAGTTTGGGAATCACCTGGGAAACTGCGCAAGGTTAGAATTTATTCATTTTGTTTTGATTCTCCCTGTGTCTGCAGACCTAGAAAAACACTCAGCACAGAATACCGGTGCCTGTTGCCGTTGAGCCTATTCCGACTTGTGATTTGATGAACCATGGCCAGTCATGGTGACTTTCTTGTTGCATGCCCCTTACGCCAACTCCTCTGAAAAGAACCAACTTGATACTTTAGGATATTAGAAACCATTGTAGCAAATGGTTTCTTTTTGTTGTTGATGTTGTTCTAATCATCATATAGAATGCATAGAATGAAAAGCCAATCAGGAGGCAAGTTTCATCAACAAATGAAGGATAAACAAAATGTTGCATATCCACACAATGGTTATTATTCAGGCATAAAGAGAAATGAAGTCCTGATAGATGCTATGACATAGACAAACCTGGAGATCATTTATACCAAGTGGAACAAGTCAGGTACAAAAGGTATGCTTTGTACGATCCCACTTGTATGAATTATCTAGAATATAGACAAATGCAGAGAGACTGAGGTCTATTAGCGGTTACCAGGGGCAGGAGGGAAGAAGGAACGGGAAGGTATTGCTTAAGGTGTACTTAGTTTCTGCATTTTGGGGTGATATAAAACTCATGGAAGCAGATAGTGGTGATGGGAACAACATAAAAAAACCAAAACCAAACCCATTGCCATCCAGTCGATTCTGACTCATAGCGACCCTACAGGACAGAGTAGAACTGCCCCATAGAGTTTCCAAGGAGCACCTGGTGGACTCGAACTGCCGGCCTTTTCGTTAGCAGCCCTAACATTTAATCACTACACCACCAGGGTTTCCGACACAACATGGTGAATGTAATTAACGTCACTGGATTGTACACTTTAAAATGGTTAAAATAAAATAAAAAAATAATGGTTAAAATGGCCAACATTTGTTATAGATATTTCACCACAATAAAATGTTTAATTAAAAAGATTTAATTATGATGTATTCACATAACGGAATACTATGCAACAATTAAGAACAACGATGAATCTGTGAACCATCTCATAACATGGAGGACTCTGGAAGCCATTATGCTGAGTGAAAATAAAAAAAAAAAAAACCCATTGCTGTCGAGTTGATCCCTATAGCGACCCTATAGGACAGAGTAGAACTGCCCCATAGAGTTTCCAAGGAGCGCCTGGTGGATTCAAACTGCCAACTTTTTGGTTAGGAGCCATAGCTCTTAACCACTAGGCCACCAGGGTTTCCAATTAGTCAGTTGGAAAAGGACAAATACTGTATGAGACCTGATTATAAGAACTCACGAAAAAGTTTAAACAGAAGAAAATATTCTTTAATGGTTACAAGGGTAGGGAGCACGGGAGAGGGGTATTTACTAATTAGATAGTAGACAGGAACTATTTTAGGTGAAGGGAAAGACAACACACAATGCAGACGAGGTCAACACAACTAGACTAAACCAAAAGCAAAGAAGTTTCCTGAATACAACCAAATGCTTCGAAGGCCAGAGTAGCAGGGGCGGGGGTTTGGGGACCATGGTTTCAGGGGACATCTGGGTCAACTGGCATAACAAAACGTATCAAGGAACAGTCTGCATCCCGCTTTGGTGAGTGACATCTGGGGTCTTAAATGCTAGCAAGTGGCCATCTAAGATGCATCAATTGTTTTCAACCCACATGGAACAAAAGAAAATGAAGAACACCAAAGACATAAGGTAAAGCTGAGCCCAAGGGACAGAAAGGGCCACAAAAACCAGAGACTACATCAGCCTGAGACCGGAAGAACTAGATGGTGCCTGGTTACCACCAATGATTGCCCTGACAGGGAACACAACAGAGAATCCCAGATGGAGCAGGAGAATAACGGGATGCAGACCTCAAATTCTCGTAAAAAGGCCAGACTTAATGGTCTGAGAATAGAGGGACCCCCAAGGTTATGGTCCCAGGACCCTTAGTTAGCCCAAGACTGGTATCATTCCCAAAGCCAACTCTTCAGACAGGGATTTAGACTGGACTATAAGACAGAAAATGATACTGGTGAGGACTGAGCTTCTTGGCTCAAGTAGATGCACGAGGCTGTGTGGGCAGCTCCTGTCTGGAGGTGAGATGAGAAGGCAGAGGGGGTCAGAAGCTGGCCAAATGGACATGGAAATACAGGGTGGAGAGGAGGAGTGTGCTGTCTCATTAGGGGTAGAGCAGCTAGGAGTACATAGTAAGGCGTGTTTCAGTTTTTGTATGAGAGACTGACTTGATTCGTAAACTTTTACTTAAAGCACAATAAACAATTTTTTTTTTTTTTAATTAGGCCAATGGGAAGGCGTTGTGGATGGTTGTAGAGGTATGGTCCATTTCTAGGTCAAGAGTTACTACTATTCTTCAGTTAAGAATCTGCCTTGGATCTCCTGGAATCTATAGAAATCCAGCTGAAAAAGATTTCGCTGCTGCAATCTCGCGCATAGGCAAGACTGTCGCAGGAGAGAGGCTGGCTGCTGCCGCGAGTGCAAAGATAAATGGATGAGGCCACCGTTCAGGCTGCTGGACGGGGTTAGGGAGGCACATGCTGAAACTGGGATGGCCTTGGAATCAGACAGGTCACCTTAGTTTGTGTCTCTGCCTTGACCTTGTGATCTTAGCAACTTGCTTAACCTTCCTGGGTTTCAGTCATCTCCTGTGTGACCGAAGTATGTACACTATGTACAAGTATGAACAGTGTGTACAGTGCGTACAGCATGCTTTGAACTGGGAGACTTAGAGATAATGCGGGCATGCTGCCTAGCACTCGTTGCTGTTGTTGTCGTTGCTGTTAGGCGCTGTCAGGTGGATGTCAGCTCATAGCGACCCCGTGCACGACAGAACAAAACACTGCCTGGTCCTTGGCCACCCTCACGATCGTTGCTATGCTTGAGCCCATTGTTGCAGCCACTGTGTCAATCCATCTCATTGAATGTCTTCCTCTTTTTCACTGGCCCTGCATGATGTCCTTCTCCAGGGATTGACCCCTCCTGATAACTGTTAGTTTACCATCAAATCAGCCCTCCCTGACTCATGGCCACCTGTGTGGACCCTTGTGATCCATAGGTTTTTCATTGGCTGATTTTTGGAAGTAGATTGCCAGGCCTTTCTTCTTGGTCCATCATAGTCTGGAAGCTCCACGGAAACCAGGTCAGCATCCTAGCAACGTGCAGGCCTCTACTGACAGATGGGTGGTGACCACGCATGAGGTTCAACGGGCAGGAACTGAACCTACTTGGAAGGTGAGAATCCTACCACGGAACTACCAGGGCGTTTAGCTTTATTACTATAGCTGGTCTGTTAAGTTGGTTTGAAGAAAAATTCAGTATTAATGAGACCTTTGTTAAATACACTCTCAACTAGTAAATTGACACTCTGAAATGAGCAAGATGATAGTTAATAGTTCTAGGTAGAACTGGGCAAAGTTAGAACAGGTGCTAACTTTCTACCACACAATACCTCCTCTGTGTCTGGGGGAAGAAAACCATACTAAAAACTAGTAGATTATCCAGAGTAAATAAAGGAAGGAAGTTCTTTGATTTCATTCATTATGAAATATCATTTGCTCAAGTGAGTTTCCTGATGTCAAAGGTAAATAAATATTTGTTCAGGCTTTATAGGGTCACTAGACAGAATATGACTTGGCAGTAGAAACACTTTACTCCTGACTTGGTTTATCTCTCTGTTAAGTTAAAAGCGTCGTCTGTTTTCAGAACTTTTGTTTCTAGAAATTTTCATATCTTCTTTGGCTAATAAGTAAACATTGCAGCAAACGGGAAAATATTCTTTAAAAGGGGATAATCCTCTCCAGAAACATCTATTTGGACTAAGTCTCTTCATAGTTTCATTACCAAATTTCAAGTGGCATGGCTGGAAAATAAACTGACAATTAAATTTTCAACTGAGCTACTCTGATACCAAGATAATTTAAGGCCCCTATTGCTACTGGTAATCGGAATCAACTCAACGGCACTGGGTTTTGTTTTATTAGTACTGGGGAAACCCTGGTGGTGTAGTGGTTAAGAGCTACAGCTGCCAACCAAAAGGTTGACAGTTCGAATCCACCAGGTGCTCCTCGGAAGCCATATTGGGCGGTTCTACTCCGTCCTACAGGGTCGCTATGGGTTAGAATGGGTTTAGTTTTGGTTTTGGTATTGCTGCTGGGGAGCCCTGGTGGTGAAGTGGTTAAGGGGTCTATGGCTACTAACCAAGAGGTCAGCAGTTCAAATCCAGGAGCCGCTCCTTGGAAACCCTGTGAGGCAGATCTACTCTGCTATGAATCAGAATCGACTCCACGGCAATGGGTTTGGTTTCTTGTTATTTAATCATTTTATCCAGCACACACGTATCCACAAGCAGGGCAATTCCAGGCACTGTTCTAGGGTTAGGGATTCTCAGTGAACAAAGCAGGGGTCAGGAAGAAAAGAGACCAAAATCTTTGCCCTTGTGGCACTTACATTCTGGTGTTGGGAGACAAGCATGAACATGATAAATAAGGGAATTATGTAGGATATTTGTCTTTTGTCATTGAGTCGATTTCAACTCATGGCGACCCCGGGTGTGTCCGAGTAGAACTGTGCTCCACAGGGTTTTCAAACGCTGATTTTTCTGAAGTGGATCTCCAGGCCTTTCTTCTGAGGCACCTCTAGATGGACTCATGCCTCCAACCTCTCGGTGAGCAGCCAAGCCCATTAACCATTTGCACCACCCAGAGATTCCCACGTAGGATGTGGACGGTGATAAGTGCAGTGGGAAAGAGCAGGGGAAGGAAGGTGGGCCAGCCTGATAGGGGGAGTGTGATTTTAAATACCATGGTGAGGAGAGGCCTCTCCGAGGGGGTGACACTTGAGCTATGATGGTGGGTGAAGGGGCCATGCAGATCTGGGGGGACAGCTGGGGGACATGAAGCACAGCTGTCCTAAGACAGAAACACGCCTGGGGTGTTCTAAGAACAGCGAGAAGAGCAGTGGGGCTGGGGTGGGGAGAGGTGGGGGCAGAGTAATTATAGTGTCATCATCATCATGATAAAAGGCCCCAGGAGCCTCCCCTCCAGTTTGCAGTCATTTTCTCTGTGACCATAGAGACAGTCCAAACTATCAACGCGGAATCATGATTTCCTAGCTTGTAAATAAATAAAGAATTTATGGCACCGAAACCTATTTCCAAGGTCCCTGGGTGGCACAAACATTTTATGCTCAACTACTAACCTAAAGGTTGGCAGTTCAAAGCCAGCCAGCGGTGTCAAGGAGGAAAGGCCTGGTGATCTGCTTCTGTGTAGACCACAGTCAAGAAAATCCATGGAGCTCAGTTCCACTCTGTCACACATGGTGTCACCATGAGTTGAAATCAACTTGATGGCAACAGGTTTGTTTTTTTGTTTTTCATCCTTTATAAAGCCTAACCCAATGCCTTGAGCACAGTAGCACTCGGAAAATATTGTTAAATAAATAAATGTTCTAAAAATAGTGGGTCTGCAGGGACAGGTTGTACACATAATCCCTTCACTTAGGATCCCAGTAGACCGTCACACACTTTTGAATGTTCCGTAAATATTTTATAATAGTGACAATCGGATAATGAAGACTATCATGATGAATAAAGATTATTCACTCCTAAGCTCAAATTTCCTGAACTAGGGCCATATCCTTCAATAGCATAAAACTTACCCCTACAGGGTTCAGCTTCATGTAAACTGAACCCTAACTTACTTTTTTAATACTGTGGTCAGAATATATATAACATTTGCCAATTCAGCCATCTGCACATTTACAATTCAGTGAGGTTATGTTCATCATGTGTACAACCATCGCCACTATGCTTTTCTACATTGTTCCATCACCATCCGTGGAAATTCAGCACCCCCTAAGCAAAGGTCCCCCTTTCTCCCTCCCTCCCTTACTTTTGAAAGTAACTAAAACAAAGGAATCCAAGTCGCCTTTATCTTTCACATTTGTTTCCAGGAAAGGAGTGTGGGGCTTTCATGTTGTAGGTCAAAATAAATGGGGTCCTCTTTTCTTCTTCGATGGCAGCAGGGTTCCGGTTTTCTTCCTAGATTTAGGTAATGATTATCGTATGTGTTTTCTGAGACAGGCAGCAACTGGGTTATTTTATGTTTATTTCCTACGCTTTGTAGTGCTTATAACTAAGTGGCAAGCCAACTAGTGAAAGCTGAGTTCTGAGCTTTGGGGTGTAGAAAGGGGCAGAGCAGGCCTTCTGGATCATCCTCGTCTGGTCTCTCTCTGTTGCTCTCCAGAGGAGTGAGGCTGAAGCTGTTTGGTGTAGGGCCATGGGCAGTAGGTAGGAGAGTTCTCTAGGGTTCTGTAGTATTAATCAAAGTCCCTTGGAAAGAACTTGCCAGTGGGTGGTTTCAAACCTCCAACCTTTAATTTCATAAAAAAAGATTTAAAACAACAACAACAACAAAACAAAAAAATCCATCACAGTCGAATCAATTCTGACCAGTGGCATCACTAGGGTTGGCGTTGCCCAGTGGAGTAACTCATGGTGTCACCCTCTATGCTAATTACCACAGTATTGTAGCTGAAAACCAAAACCCAAACCTGTTGCCCTCAAGTCCATTCCGACTCATAGCGATGCTATAGTTCAGAGTAGAAGTGCCCCCATAGGGTTTCCAAGGAGCAGCTGGTGGATTTGAACTGCTGACCTTTTGGTTAGCAGCTGAGCTCTTAACCACTGCTCCACCAGGGCTCCATTGTAGCTTAAACACCAGAAATTTTGACGAAATCAGCGGCTACAAAAACATTGGCAGCAATGAAAACAACGGTGGTGCTTGTAGCTCCAGCAGACAAAACCTCGTGGTTGGAAGCGTCACTGTAATCGGGCGATAATGACAGCTCTGACCAGAGTGTGCTAGAAGGTTCAAAAAGTCAATCAGCACAAAGTTTTAGCCTTGTAGGTATATCCACACATGTAAGCTGGGCTTATAAAAATTTCTTTTGTTGTTCCATCTACGGGGATATTTTTATAAAAAGTAAGAAATTTCTGCTGAAATTTTATACAAAATTTTACAGATGTCATTTTGGTGTTACTCCTTCTAACAGTGTCACCCAGTGCAGTCTAGGCCCCTCACACCCCCTTAGTGAGACCACTGATTCTGACTCATAGTGACACTATAGGACAGAATCGAGCTGTCCCATAGGGTTTCCAAGGCTGGAATCTTTACTGAGCCTTTTAGTTAGCAGCTGAGCACTTTAACCACTGCACCACCAGGGCTCCTTTTTAGGCTAGTAACCAAACCCAACCATCGCCATTGAGTTGATTTCCATCTCATAGGTACCCTATAGGACAGAGTAGGTCTGCCTCATAGGGTTTCCAAGGAGCGCCTGTTGGATTCCAACTGCTGACCATTTTGCTCACAGCTGTGACTCTCAAGGACTGTGCCACCAATGTTTCCTTTAGCCTAGTAAAACCTGTTGCTGTCGAGTTGATTCTGACTCATTGCGACCCTACCCAACAGGGAAGGACTGCCCCATAGAGTTTCCAAGGAGCTCCTGGTGGACTCGAACTGCCCACCTTTTGGTTAGCAACAGTAGCTCTTAACCATTAGGACACCAGGGTTTCCTTTAGGCTAGTAGTCAAGTGCAAAATCTTTTCACCACCCAGGGACTTTTTGACTGGGCAATACCTGTTTGCCTGTTGTTGTTGTTTTTTTTAATTTAATAAGGTCAGTCCTCCTGGCCCAAGCTGTTTATTCAAACCGTCTTCAGAACTCAAGCCACAGCCTCTGGGTCCCTAATCATTTCACTTGCACTCACGGAGGCTGCTCTGAATCAGGCGTCTGGCTTCCCAGCTCGGTCCCGAGGAAGGACTGCGCCTTCCATGGAGTCCCCCCACCCCCGACTCTTTCCACCGAGACCTGGGTCCTGCAGCCAAGCTGGAGCGCACGCACGGCAGACACATGACCAGTCCCGGCTGGAGTGTTCCGGCCGCCCCAGGGAACGTCCTGCTGAGGCACCTGCAGGACATCAGTGCCCGCCCTCATGGGGGACAGAAGTCAAACCCTCAGCGCAGGGCACTGTCTCGGCGGCCTGGAGGGTGGGGACAGCTCCCGGCGCTGGCAGTGGGGTCCACCGTGCCAGCCTCCCGCGCCAGTCCCCTCCGAGGTGACAGGACCAACTGACGCAGGTTTGACGGGGGGAAGGACTCTTTCCCTCCCAGGGGAGACGTGCACACACGTGCGTAGGAGGCGCGCGCCAGAGCACAGGCGCGGGGGGCCGGGGTCAGAGTGGCGCCGGCCGGGCGGTGGCCTAGAGCGTAGCGGGCAGTCTGAGCCGCGCGCAGGCGCACTGGGTCGGCACGCCGCCCTACAAAGCCGCGCCGCCAAGAGTGGGGTGCGTCCAGGTTTGGGGGATCGCCTGGGGCCCCGCGCGCTGGAGCGTCCCGCCCCCGACCTCGAGGCTGGAGGAGGAAGGCGCGCAGCCACGCTCGTCCCTCACGCGGCCTCGGGGCTCGCTTGTCTCCCCAACTCTGCAGCGGCCATCGAGGGCACGGCACCGTGCACGCCGGGGTTCAATTCTGGCGCCGCGGCCCTCGCCCCGCCCCCGGCCCGCCCCGGCCCGCCCCCGGCCCGTCCCCTCCCCGGCCCTCGGAGCCGGGCGCTGGCTGCCGGCGTCCGGCGGTGCAGGTTGGAGCGGCGGCCCGAGGTGAGTGAGCGCGCGGCGCGCCTCCCCGCGGGGTCCCGGGCGCCGCGCTCCGAGCCCTCCCCTAGCCGGTCCAGCGCTCACACGGCAGACTCCGCGCGCGGTGGCCGTGGCCGTGGCGGAGGCGGCCCCAGGAGAGAGGCCGAGAGGGGCTCGGGCTCGGCGGCGGGCTCGGCGCCTGGAAGAGCGAGTGCGGCGCGCCGGGCTGCGGCCCCGGGAAAGTGCGGCCGCGCCGGCCGGCGAGAGGGTGCGGGCGCGCCGGCCCTGGGTACCCCGGGCCTCTGTTCGTCCGGGGCGTGGGGGGAACCCGTTCCGAGGCTCTCCCGGGAAGTTCGCGACTCCAGTCCTCAGGCAGGAGTGGGGTCAGGACCCTTTTATCCCTGAGTCCCGGAGCGGCAGGTGGCCTCGGGGCGCCCTCGGCCGACTCAGATGGCTCCAGCCAAGGCTGAAGGGGCTGAGAAGGCGGGGAGGGCGTGGGCCCTCCCGCGCTCCAGGGACAGAATGGGGTCTGCCGGATCCGTGGGGTCAGGAGAGGGAGGGTGCGAGCCCTCTGGGGTGGGCTTGGTCTCCGAACGGCCCCCTCTTTCTCGCCTCTTCGGCCAGCAGCAGGGAATCCCGTGCTCACCGCAGCCACCTTCCATGACCATCCATTCCCCACCACCTGAGTTTCCTTGGCACTTTCAGAGGCCACTCTTCCTGGTGGGACCTGCAGGTCAGCAAAGCTGTGCTACCCGGGGAGGGGGGACCTGGCGAGGCGGTATTGGCGATAAGAACAATCAGTGGCATTCCCCGCGCTGAAGCACTCCATCTGGCGCAGGTTCACCTCGTCTTGATGATGGTGTCCAGGTGGTTGGGCTGACCGAGCGCCTGAAACTAAGGAGGTCAGTCCCCTAGATCTGTAACCCTGCAGTGCCTTGGCCACCGTCACCCCCCGCCCCCTCCGGTAATGTCGGAAATTAGGGCCTGCCTCCTTATTTTAATTCATAGCTTTATTCTTGGTTTTTAGACCTAGTCTGCTCTTAGTTGTCCATCAGCTTGTTGCTCCTTCATCGCGTTTTCCCTACTAAACTGATACCCACTGCCTTCGAGTTGATTCGGACTCATAGCGATCCTATAGGACAAAGTAGAACTGCCCCGTAGAGTTTCCAAGGAGGGCCTGGCGTTCGAACTGCCGACCTTTTGGTTAGCAGCTGTAGCACTTGACTACTAGGCCACCAGGGTTTCCACTAAACTGATAAAAAAAAAAAAAAACTGATAGGCACTCCTTTATTTTATTTATTTTAAAAACTGAGAGATAAAAATCCCATGTCGTAAATGTATCCTTTTAAAATGTGCTCCAGGAGCCCTGGTGGTGAAAACTTGGCTGCTAACCCTGCCATCTGAAAGGTCAGAGGTTGGAACCTGTCCTGCAGCTCCTCGGGGGGAAAGACCTGGGGATTTGCTCAGGTAAAGATTACCGCCCGGAAAGCCTTGTGAGGCAGTTCTCTGTCACACGAGGTCGCTGTGAGTTGAAATCGACTCGAGGGCACCCAGCACCCACAGTGTGTGCACGTCACTGGTTTTTAGTGTATTCACAGATTACGCAGCCGTCACCACTCTCCAATCCAGAGCAGGCTCATCACCCCCGAAAGAAACGTGGACCCAGTGGCAGTCACTCCCACCTCCCCATCCTCCAGCCCTGCAGGCCCTCATTTCAAAGTAGCTATTTGTGAAGTTTTCCAAAGACACCGATGGAGTGACAACAATGAGAGATTATTAATTTAGATCCTTTTCTATTAATAGATTTGGGGCAAGGTGCTGTGTGTAGCAGTGGAAGGACAGTTAAGCTCGGACTATGCTGCTGTGAAAGTAAACATCCAATGGCAGAGGAGAAGCGCCAGTGGGGAGTAGTTACCTCCTTCTAGAGATACAAGAGCCGTGATGGCGCAGTGGTTAAGCACTTGGCTGCTAACCGAAAGGTGGGCAGTTCAAACCCACCAGCCAGCTCCATGGGAGAAAGATGTGGCAGTCAACTTCTTAAAGATTCACAGCCTCGGAAGTCCCATGGGGCAGTTGTACTCTGTCTTATAGGGTCTCTGTGAATCAGAATTGACTAGACCACAGTGGGTTTGGTTTGATTTGGTTTTCTAGAGATACACAGAGGGGCCCTGGTGGCACAGTGGTTAAGCACTTGGTTGCTAGCTGAAAGGTCAGTGGTTTGAACCGATTAGCCACTCTGAGGGAGAAAGATTTGGCAATATGATCCCATAAGGATTACAGCCACTGTGTTAGTCCATCTTGTGGAGGGTCTTCCTTTTTTTGGCTGACCTTCTACCAGTCTTGATGTCCTTCTCCCCAGGGACTGGTCCCTCCTGATAACATGTCCGAAGTAAGACAGTCTCGCCGTCCTCCTTCTGAGGAGCACTCTAGCTGTACTTCTTCAAAGACAGATTTAGTCATCCTTTTGGCAGTTCAGAGCCCTGATGGCAGTGGTTAAGAGATTGGCTGCTAACGGAAAAGTCAGCAGTTCGATTCCACCACCCACTCCTTGGAAACTTTGTGGGGCAGTTCTGTTCTGTCCTACAGGGTCACTATGATTTCATGAGTATCAATATCTGCTCTCAAATACAGTAGTCACATGAGTTAATGTGCTCATGGGTGGGCAAAAGGAGACAGAGGAGCAGGGTGGGTAAGGGTTCCTGTTGGAGGGAACCCAAGGAATGGGGGAGGGGAAGCTGCAGGAAGAGCAGATGAGGGGGGCTGTGCTCCCGGGAGCTAGGGCAGGAGCAGTACCTAGAGGGTGAGCTGCCTGGAAGCAGCACTGGGGGTTTCAGAGAAAAGTTGCACACACTTCACGGCCTTTTGTTGGAATGTTTGCATGTTTTCAGAGTCACATTTAGCGAGCTGACTTGAAGCAACCCGAATTATGCAACAGCCACTGTACTTCTCTTCCACCGCTAGCCAAATGGAGACATCAACTTGGTTTCAGATGTTCCTGGAGATTTTATGCCCATTCCGCTTGATTTGGGTGGATGTCCTGGCTTATGCGATTTTTTCAAAAGGAGTTTTTAATGGAAGTATAACATACATACAAACCTTAAGTGTACAAGTTGACATATTTTCACTAAGGGAACATCACATAACCAGCACCTCGATTAAGAAATGGAGTATTGCCAGCATCCCAGAAGACCCTTCATGCCCCCTCCCCAAGGGCACCACCATCCCAGCCACAGATCAGCTTTGCTTTTTCGTACTCTGTAGACATGGGATCATGCAGTATGTATTCTTTTGTATGTGGTTTCCCTCAAAATGTTTGTGAGCTTCGGCCATGTTGCATGTGGCTGTAGTTGAGACATTGTCACTGCTGTGTAATAGTCCACAATTTATCCATCCTAGGCCTGACGAGCATTGGAGTCGTTGTTAGGTACCATCGAGTTGGTTCTGACTCATAGCGACCCTGTGTACAACAATGAAATGCTGCCTGGTCCTAAGCCATCCTCGTAGTCGTTGTTAACGCTTGAGCCCATTGTCGTAGCCGCTGTGTCAGTCCATCACGTTGAGTGTCTTCCTCTTTTTCGCTGACCCTCTATCAAACATGATGTCCTTCTCCAGGGACTGGTCCCTCCTGATAACGTGTACAAAGTATGTGGGACGTAGTCTCACCATCCTTACTTCTAAGGAAGATTCTGGCTATACTTCTTCCAGGGTAGACTTGTTCGTTCTTCTGGCAGTCCACGGTATATTCAATATTCTTTACCAAAACCACAATTCAAAGGCATCGATTCTTCTTCAGTCTTCCTTATTCATGGTCCTGCTTTCACATGCATATGAAGCGACTGAAAACATTTGACTGGTTTCCAGTGTGGGGCTATGAGCATTTTAGTACATGTCCTGATAAACGTGTACGCATATGTATTGGGTACATACTTAGGAGTAGAATTGCTAAGCTCTAAACTTGTGCCGACTTGATGGCACCTAGCAACAACACACAACTTGGGTTCAAGGAGCCCTGGAGGCACAGCAGTTAAGTGCTCAGCTGCTAACTGAAAGGTTGGTGGTTCCAGCCCACCCAGTGTCTCCATGGGAGAAGAGACCTGGTGATTAGCTTCTGTGAAGATTGCAGCCTAGAAAACCCTATGCGGCAGCTCTGCCATGTCACATGGGATCGCCGTAAGTTGGAGTCAACTCAATGGCACTCAACAGTGACAAAAGCATATGAGTTCTGAGTCAGAAGAGGGGTCTTTCTTGTTTAGGAGGCTTCTCCAAAACGTAAGGCATGAGCCGCACTTCAAGGAAGCTTTAGAAATTGGCTAGGCCACAGGTATCGCTGAAGAGAGGAAGCCGGCCGAGCCATGCCAAGGGGAGAGGTTAGCAGTGCCCAGGGAGAGGGAGCCTCAGTTGGCCACCCTGGACAATGGAAATGGTGACGGAGTGACCCCGTGTGACAGAGCAGGACTGCCACATAGGGTTTTCTAGGCTGTAATAAAGTAGAAGTACTTGGAGCTTTTTGGGGGAGAACTGTTTTCTACATTCAGTCAGCATCACGGGCTTTGCTTGTGAGCACTTGCCAGAGAGGATCACAGCAGCGGGCCACTTCTTCACCTGGCTCCAGTTCTTAACTCTGCCCTCTTTCTTCTCTCATTCGGTAAGTCCATGTCAGTTAATCATAATAAACCTTAATAATTGATGGCACTGGGGTGTTTTTTAATCTTAATAAGCAATAATTGTGTTTTTATTACATGCCAGGCCCTGGGTGGGTAATTCAGAGATCCAGACCCTCGCTGAGGTCATAGCAAGCGGGGAGATAGAAAGATGACATTGTTAGCTGCTGTCGAGTTGGCCCTTGACTCATGGTGACCCCATGTGTTACAGAGTAGAACTGCCCCACAGGATTTTCTAGACTCATCTTTACGGAAGCAGATTGCCAGGCCTTTCTTCCTTGGTGCCACTGGGTGGGTTTGAACTGCCAACCTTTGGATTAGCAGCCAACTGCAAACTGCCTGCTCCTCTAATAGGAGGCAGAAGGACGGAAATTTCGTATGTGGATACAAATGGCTCATTCTGGAAATGTAGGGGCTGGATAAGTTAGTTCTCACAGGAGAGTTCTGGATGATCTTTAGGGGGTGGGGCTGTAAGAAGTGTGTGCCGGTGAGAATTGTCATGCAGGCCATTGTGGTTTGAGGCAATAGCTCTTGATGGGGAAGGTGGCCGTGCAGGGCTCGGCCCCTAAGAGTGTGGCCACATGCTTGGAGTCACAGGTGAATGGCAATTTGAGATTGTACCCTTTGTCCAGTGGCTCGTGACTGCGGGAGTTGTGTCGCTCTGAAGGCACTGGCTAGTTTGAATCGAGGCTTTTGCTGCTTACTGTGTGACCTCTAGCACAGCTGCTGGACCTCGCTGTGCCCCCATTTCCCATCTGTAACCTGGGGTAATAAAACCACCTACCTCATAGGGTTATTGTGAGGAGTACATAAGTTAACCCTCTAATAGTTACTAGTAGATAAACCTGGCACTCGCATTTTCCACACTTTCTGGGCCATGGGACCGACATGTTCTGTGTGTGTGCTGTGCTTCATGGAATGTGGGACCGATATGTCCCGCGTGTGTGCCATGCTTCATGGACCGTGGGACCGATATGTCCCGTGTATGTGCCGTGCTTCATGGAACGCGGGACCGATATGTCCCACGTGCGTGCCGTGCTTCATGGGACGCGGGACCGATATGTCCCGCGTGCGTGCCATGCGTCATGGGACGCGGGACCGATATGTCCCGCGTGCGTGCCGTGCTTCATGGGACGCGGGACCGATATGTCCCGCGTGTGTGCCATGCGTCATGGAACGTGGGACCGATATGTCCCGCATGTGTGCTGTGCATCATGGAACGTGGTACTGCCATGGCCTCCTCTAAATCAAACGGATAAGAATTATGTGCAGCAAGGGCAGTGCTTATTTAGCATTTCATGTGTATTTCTGGAAAGTTAAGAGTTTATGGCTCAAGTGTAACCAGGAAGTGTGTTGCAGCTCCTGGGCCACGGGACCCATATGTGCCATGTTTGTAGTATACTTTGTGGAACATGGTACCGGTATGACCTGCTTGCAGTTGGGCCCCCATTTTTTCAAATAACAAAAACCTACCAACAAACAATGATTCAGCATCCATCCCATTAGTGAAAAAACATACCACCAAAAAATTCCAAAACAAAAGTATGTGTGTATATATATATATATTTATTTCAGCCATGAAAGGGTTAAAAGACTAAGCATTTGAAACAGTGCCAGTTACACAGCAAGTCCTAAATATGTCTGCTGTTTTTTTGTTATATTTTTAAATTTTCTGAGTAGTTGCACACAGAAATTCTTGAGCCCAGAAGCTCACTCCTCACCGGTGTCATTTTCTGTCTTATAGTCCAGTCCCATCCCTGTCTGAAGAGTTGGCTTTGGGAATGGTTCCTGTCCTGGGCTAACAGAAGGTCTGGGGGCCATGACCTCTGGGGTCCTTCTAGGCTCAGCGAGACCATTAAGTCTGGTCTTTTTATGAGACTTTGAGGTCTGCATCCCACTGCTCTCCTGCTCCCTCTGTTGTGTTCCCTGTCAAGGCAGTCATCAGTTGTAGCTGGGCACCATCTAGTTCTTCTGGTCTCAGGCTGATGGAGTCTCTGGTTTACGTGGCCCTGTCTCTTGGGCTCGTAATTACCTTGTGTCTTTGGTGTTCTTCATTCGTGGCTGGAGTCTTTTAATGAGAGCCTCATTCAAGACAGTTCCGTTGCTCCGACTTCTGTCCCTCTCTGTCACTGTGCCCCCTCTCCCCCTGCACACACTCTTATAAACTTGAGTTTTGTACATCTCCATGGCCTTCTAAAGAGTAGAATGCTTTATTTAAGATTGTAAAGGTAACCAAAAGAAGAGAACTGAAAACAGGACATTTCTAATAAAAACTAGGAAGCGGAGGGGAGAGGAGAGGGAAGGAGGGGAGTAATAAATTTACCTCTTAGCCAGATAGTTAATAACCCCAAACCAAGCTAGTTGACACTGAGTCACTTCTGACTTACGGCGACCCCACATGGACAGAGTAGAACTATGGTGCACATAGTTTTCAAGGCTGTGACCTCTCAGAAGCAGATCACCAGACCTGATCCTGATCTAAGATGCTTCCGGGTGAACTCCAACCTCTACCCTTTCGGTTAGCTGCCAGGCACATTAATGTTTGCACCACCCAGGCATAGCAGGTGGCTTAATCCGATCCTTTGTTTTTTTTCTCTTTGGCTTTTAAACTTAGATACCTGTTTGCCTTTTACTCCTTGCACTTTGTGTTTAGATTATGGATGCTGGAAGCAAACGATATTCTCACTAATGAAGAATCATCTAACAGGCACACTGCTGAGTTGGGTGTTTGTGCACAGATGTATACGTTATAAAACCCTGTCCGAAATAAGTATCTTCAAGCTTTTTTCATTGTAGCACCAGCCAGTTAATTGGGAGCAATTAATATATTTCAGATGGCGTCAGGAGCCCTGTAACTCTGTTCAAGCCTTTTTTTAAAAATTCATTTAGTTAATGGACTTGAGCAACAGGGCTTAGTTTAACTCTCAGAAGACAAACTAATCCCTTTTCCTAATTATCTGATCCCCTGAGAAGCACACAAGTACCCCTGTTCTTGCTGTTTGCATTTATTGCACATGGAGGAAAGCCTCTCCTGGTGTTGATTTTATATACACTGTGGCTTGATCAGAGGCCAGACTGTAAGTTAGTATTTGATAGCTGCAGCACATTTTTGGCTAGAATTGTTTCCTCTTCTGGCCTTGGGGAAAAATATGAAAACAAATAATTAGAGCAAAAGTAGAGGTCAAGGGGAATGCTTTCACTTTCTCTTCCTCCCTTCTCCCACCCTCTCCTCCTCCTCCCCTTCCTGCTTCTCCTCTTCCCTCTCCCTCTTCCTACTTCCCTTTCCCTCTCCATCCTTCCTTCCTTTCCTCCTCCTCCCTCTCCATGCCCCTCCTCCTCGCCTTTAGTAGTCATCTCAAGAGAGCGTCTCTTCCCTGTAAAAGTAACCACTTAAGAATGCCCCTTCCCCAGGAGAGCAGTGGAATGCAGACCTCAAATTCTCCTAAAAAGACCAGACTTAATGGTCTGACTGAGACTAGAAGGACCACAGAGGTCATTGTCCCCAGACCTTCTGTTAGCCCAAGACAGGAACCGTTCCCAAAGCCAACTCTTCAGACAGGGATTGGATTGGACAATGGGATAGAAAATGATACTGGTCAGGGGTGAGCTTCTTGAATCAAGTAGATACATGAGGCTATGAGGGCAGCTCCTGTCTGGAGGGGGGATGAGAAGGCAGAGGGAGTCAGAAGCTGGCCGGATGGACACAAAAATGGAGAGTGGAGGGAATGAGAGTACTGCTTCATTAGGGAGAGAGCAACTAGGAGCATGTAGCAAGGTGTATATAAATTTTTGTGTAAGAGACTGACTTGATTTGTAAACTTTCACTTAAAGCACAAGAAAAATTAAAAAAAAAAAAAAAAAAAGTGCCCTTCCCGGGGTGTATGGTTGTCACTGCTGTGAAATTCCTTGATGATTTTTCTGCCCAGTACTTCCCTGTCTCCTTCCCCAAAACGGAGCCACAGACCCAATCTGATCATCCTTGTATTACCTCTTCCAGTTAGCGCCCCACTGCCAAGGGCATCCTTCTAATGTTGGAGATGAAGTCTATCTTTCAACTTTATATACGTGGAATTCACAGAACAGGCAGTTACAATGAACACTTATTCAGTGCATCGATTTTGTCTTCTCTTAGATGTTATCAGGGGTATCATTGACCAAAGGGTAGGTGCCATGTGGTCTTAAATACCTGAAAGATACTAAAAAATAAATAAACTTTGCTGTCGAGTCGATTTCGACCCATAGTCAACCCTGTAGGGTTTCCAAGGCTGTAAATCTCTACGGAAGCAGACTGCTCCATCTTTCTCCCGTGGAGCCACTGGTGGTTTTGAACTGCTGTCCTTTTGGTTAGCAGTTGATCGCCTTAACTGCTGTGCCACCAGGGCTCCATGTAAGGTACTTAGACGATGCCCTGTAGGACTGCGTGGCCCCGTAACGGTAAGATTAAATCCTGGATCACATCACCTATGGGATTTCAGGAGAATCCAGCCTTTGACCTTGAGAGCAGAATCAGATTTTTCTGCCTGCTGGGGCACTCTGCTCTTATCTCCTTCATGAGTTTTAACTCAGATAGGAGGAGCGTGTGCTGAGTCCTTATCTGGGCAGGAGGCTGGGAGAGTGCCTGAGTTTCCTGCAGCTGCCGGAACAAGATACCTCAAAGAGGCTTCTTTAAAGAACAGAAGTGTTTTGATGTATGGTCAGGGCATCCACTCTAGGGGAGGGCCCTTCCTTGTCAGCAGCCCCAGGCGTTCATGATCTTGTAGATGGCTGCTCACATGGTGTCCTTTCCCCGAGCGTGTCTGTGCTTTGCTGTATAAGGCACCACTCAGAAGGGATTAGATTTAGGACCCACCTTACTCCGTGCGGCACCCTGGTGGCTCAGTGGTTAAGAGCTCGGCTGCTAATGAAAAAGGTCAACAGTTCGAATCCACCAGCCGCTCCTTGGAAACCTTATAGGACAGTTCTACTCTGTCGCTTAGGGTTGCTATGAGTCAGAATCAACTCAACAGCAATGGATTTGGTTTGGTTTAATCCTTGTGACGTCATTAACATAACAAACGAGGATCACATCCACGGGAAGGGGGTTAGGGCTTCAACCTATCTTGTTTGGAGGGGACACAGTTTAAGGCATAACAGAGAGAAATGGTTGAGGTTATTTGCGTCAGCACAGGGTTTCTCAGCAGTGGCAGGAGGCAGGGTTTCAGTAGCAACCTGCAGAACTGATTCAAGTAATTTACTATGGATGCTGGTTTTTGCATATCGTTTTTGTTTTTTTAAAAAGTAGGAATTCAAGGTGAGTCCTCTAGGAATGCCACATGGACTTTCTTGTGATCTGACCTGTCTTATTGAGGGGGAAGGGGGAGTGTTTATGGCCACAGAGCAGGATCTGAGAATTGTGCGCTTGGAATTACGGGGATGTGGCTGGGAGGTCCAGTGCAGAGTCCCTGGCTGCAAGAATAGCAGAGACTTTTTATGGCATAGCCAGACCAGGGAAGCGGGAGCGGGTAGGGGAGAGCAGGTTGCGCTTCATTTACAACAGAGAAAAAAGCAGTCACCATCGAAGGTGACTTCAACTCGTGATGACCCCGTGTACGTCGGAGTAGAGCTGTGCTGCGTGGGGTTTTCAGTGGCTGTGATCTTTCAGAAGCAGATCGCCAGGCCCTTCTCCTGAGGCACCTCTGAGTGAATTCAAATTACCAACCTTTCAGTCAGTAGCCAAGCACTTAACTGTTTGTGCCAACCAGGGACTCCATAGGCTTTCAAAAATACATTTTGACTGGATGTGTGTAATTTTACCAGTAGAGTACTAAGTCCACCCAATCTGACTCACCCATGATCAATACAGCAGCTCAGATGACTGCTGCTTCGTGATGTAGCCTGGAGGTGGAATTTGGAATTTCATGCTTTCCTCCACTGCAGTTTATGAACATTTTGGTTGTGGAGAGGCCTGTCCTGTTTCGTCCTGAGACCTCCTTCCAGGTGTGCTCTGAGCCTGGTTAGCATCCTCCCCTCTTCTCCCCTCTACCTTCTTTCTCCCGTGAGCACAAAGAGTGAGGCTCTATAAGTCCTCCGAGAATTCAGTGGACTCGGTTTCATTCCAAAAACTTGTTGCCATCGAGTCGATCTGACTCATAGCGACCCTATAGGACAGCGTAGAACTGCCCCATAGAGTTTCCAAGGAATGCCTGGCGGACTTGAACTGCTGACTCTCTGGTTAGCAGCCATGGCACTTAACTACTATACCACCAGGGTTTCATTAGGACAGTTCTGATCAATTTTTAGGCTAGTAGAGTACTATTTCTTTTTGTTTGTTGTTTTTAGGTTTGTTCTGCCAACCCTGGGAAACAAACGGCTACTGTTGTTGGCTTGTTTAAGTCAGTTTGAGTTAAGTTTCTCCTTTTTGCAACTAAACCAAAAAATAAAAACCAACCTGTTGCTGTCCAGTCGATTCCGACTCAAAGCGACCCTAAAGGACAGAGTAGAACTGCCCCATAGGGTTTCCAAGGAATGGCTGGTGAAGTCAAACTGCTGAGCTTTTGGTTAGCAGCCGAACTCTTAACCACTGTGCCACCAAAGCTCCAATCCTTATGGGAGCAGATTGCCAGGTCTTTCTTTCGCAGAGCTGCTGGGTGGGTTCAAACCACTGACCTTTCAGTTGGCAGGTGAGCATGTTATGCCACCAGGGCTTCTTACTGCTTAGATACTTGTGGAAAAAAGAAAAATCTAATTAGAAGGCCTTTGTTGTCCCGTTAGTGACACCTCATGTGCCAATATACCTGGAGGCACAATGGTTAAGTGCTTGGCTGCTAACTGAAAGGTCAGCGGTTTGAACGTACCAGCCGCTCTGCAGGAGAAAAGACCTGGAGATCTGCTTCTGTTAAGATTTCAACCTAGGAACCTCTATGGGGATGGTTCTGCTCCATCACATAGGGTCACCCTGAGTTGGAACCGACCTGATGGCGCCAACAACATAGGGAACCCAAGTACCTCTCACTGAGAACTGGAGGTGATGTTCTGCGTGGGCTCAGTCCCGCCTGCTGTTGAGAGGGCCGGGCCAGCGGTTTGCCTCTTGAAGTCAAGGGTGAGTAATAAGACCTTGAGGCTGTTCAGCAGCCAAAGCGAGCCGTTAATGTAGCTTCAGTACAGTGGGAAAAGCAGTCAGTCTTTCCTGCTCTGTCAACTTTGCTCCTTATTGTTGCTGTTAGTTGCCGTTGAGTCAGCTCCAGCTCACAACAACGCCTTGCACAACAGTACGAAACGCTGCCCAGTCTTGTGGCACTTCTGTGATCTCTGGCTTGCTTGAGTTCATTTTTGCTTTCCAACCTAGGGGGCGCATCTTCCAGCACTATATTCACCCATGGTTTTCACTGGCTAACTTTTGGAAGTACATTGCCAGACCTTTCTTCCTATAGTCTGTCTTAGTATAGAAGCTCTGCTGAAACCTGTCCACCATGGGTGACCCTGTCGATATGTGAAATACTGGTGACATAGCCTCTAGCATCACGGCAACACGTAAGCCACCACAGTTGGCCAAGCTGACAGATGAGTGGTGGGTCACCTTTGCTAGCTTAGGCGAAGTGTTGAAATACTGCTCAAGAGGGTCAAAGTTTCTAGTTTATGACTCATTTTCTTGGGAACTTTCTCTTTAAAAGAGTGTTGTGAACCTCTGGCCTCACATCCAATTTGACCGAATATTTGCGCTTACCTCTTTACTAAGGAGTCCTGGTGGCATAACAGTTAAGTGCTCAGCTGCTAACTGAAAGGTTGATGGTTCAAGCCCACCAGGTGCTCCACTGGAGAAAGACCTGGCAATCTGCTTCCGTAAAGATTACAGCCTCAAACACCGTGAGAAGCTCAGTTCTTCTCTGTGACACATAGGGTCTCCATGAGTCAGAATGGACTAGTTGGCACCCAGCAACAACACCTGTTTACTATGCCTTTCTGACTTCAGTCCTGACCTAAGGCTGTGGGTCACATGTACGTAAATGTCTGTATTTAAGCTTGGGTCTTAGGGGATTGGAGGCACTGATTTGGATCCCTAGGGTTGGAGTAGCTTCCTCTCTCTCCTTGACCCTCAATGACCCAGGGCACCTCTTCCTTTTCCATTTCTTCCCTTTATTTCTAGGCTGGTCTAGTTGAGGAGTGGAGCCTGATGTAATAGAGAGCAGTGATTAGGAGCTTGCGTTCTAGAGTCTCAGCTGTCCTACTTCCTGCCAGCTCTGTGTTTCCTTTGCCTCTCGGTGGTGCAAAGAAACATTGATATCGTTATGCCATGGCGTTCAAGTGCATCTTAGTGTGTGTGTGAGAGAGAGAGTAGGGAGCACAGAGAGACCATAAGGGAAGATCCTCGGAGGTCATATTTCCTGCGTAGCAAACTTACCAGGAAAAGAATCTCAGGAGTGTTCTCCTCTTTGCTGATGGCCAGAGGAGCAAGAAGGCTGTTTCCCCAGGCAGCGCAGAGGTGGGACGGGAGAGGAAGAGCCTGGAAGGAAGTGAAGGAGAGGAAGCGGGCTCAGGGACCTGGTTCCAGCAAGAAACTCTGTGAAGGGCCACTGCCCTTCTCCCATCTCCTACCCAGTTTGGACCAAGCGACATAACCGTCTCTGCCTGTGCAATAGTGAGAACAAAAGCTGTCACACAGGGTGCCGCGGGCATCAGTGAGGTGGTGGATGTGAAGCCTGACACAAGGGTTGTCGCCGTCTGAATCCCTCCAGGAGCCTGTTCCTCCTCCTGCCCCAGGCCAAGGACACTCACTAGTTCTTTAGGATGAAGGGATTCCTGGTAATCCCCAGCGAGGGTTTGAGGTTGGTGCCCTTGTCTCCAGGGAGAGAGAGGTTCTTGGGATCCAAGTTGTCCTCTGAACATCTCTTCTGGAAAATTCCTTATGGGAATGCTGGAAGACGCAGTGGGAATTGGAAGGGCTGCTGGCGAACCCATTTACCACTTGTCACATTGTTTCCAGAACACAGTGTATAAACACACTTGACAAACTGTGGACACGTTACTGATTATTAAGTTGGTAATTTATTCCTTGTATCTGAAGCTTTGGGAAAGTGAGGGTAGTAACATTGTATTTATTGTCCGAGGTTTACAAAAAAAAAAAAAAAAACCCTTTTGCCTGTTCTCATGTTCATTAAAATTAAGAACTTTGATTCCCTAGTACAAACTAAGAGAGTAAAAAGGCAAATCACAAAGTAGAAGAAATTTCTAAAACATATGTCCAACAAACAATGTTTAGTCCAGAATATATAAAGAACAACTACAAATCAACAAGAAAGGGCCAAAAACCCATTTTTAAAACTGAGAAAAAGGGCATTCAACATCATCAGTCATCAAAATCCAGATTAAAACTATTGTAAAATACCATTTGAATGCTTAAAATTAAAGAACAAACTAAACCAAATGTTAGCAGAAATGTAGAAAAGCTTGACCTCTCATATCCTGTTGGTAGAAGTGTAAATTGGTGTAACCACTTTGGAAGGCCGTTTGGTATTGTCTACTGAAAGTTGAACAAACACATAGCCTTCGCTTCAGCCTTTCTTCTCCTGTATATGTATACATGCAGACATACACACAACCAACAGGAATGAGCACATGTGTGAACCAGAAGCGTTTTCAAGAATGTTCATAGTGCCCCCAAACTAGAAAAAATCCAAATGTCCTTGGGTGGGTAAGTAAATTGTGGTATGTCACGCAGTGGAATACTACACAGCAATAAAAAAGAACCAACTGCTACACAGACGAACACAAATGACTCTCAGAGACATCGTATTGAGTAAAATAAGCCAGACACAAGTACACACATGTATGAATTCACTGACATGAAAATGGCAAGAACTAATCAAGAAGAGACAGAACAAATCAATGATGACAGAAGTCAGAATAGGACAGGGCTGGGGAAGGGGGTTTATTAATTGAGACATTGCACAAAGAAGCTTCTGGGTCTTGGTAATGTTCTTTTAGATCTAGGTGGTGATTACATAGATGTGTTCATTTGTAAGAATTTGTCAAGAGAGACATTTAAGATTTGCGTACAGTAACGTATGCAAATCTTACTGTCGTTAGGTGCTGTCAAGTTGGTTTTGACTCATAGTAACCCCATGTGACAGCAGAACTGTCCCACAGGGTTTCTTGGCTGTAATCTTTGCAGAAGCAAATCACCAGGTCTTTCTCCCACGGAGCCGCTGGGTGGGTTCAAACCACCAACCTTTCAGTTAGCACCACGCTCTTAACCTTTAGGCCACCAGGGCTCCTTGTACACAAATCTTATTCTTCAGTAAAAAAAATTTACCGAGATCAAGCACTTTTAAAATGAAGACTTACTAGTTGCAAAAAGGAACCCAGGTGGTGCAGTGGTTAAGAATTTGGCTGCTAACCAAAAGGCAGTTCAAATCCACCAGCCACTCCTTAGAAACCCTATGGGACAGTTCTACTCTGTCCTATGGGGTTACTATCAGTTGGAATGATGGCAACGGGTTTGTTTTGTTTTGGTTTTGGTTTAGTTGCAAAAAGGAGAAACTTGCTCAAACTGGCTTAAACAAACCAGCATCAACAATAAGGAATTTGTTGGGAGGAACCCAGGAGAACCCAAGAGCATGGTAGCCCAGCCAGCGCCCTGAGAGCTGGGGAGTTAGGTGCAGAGGCTGTGATTTCTTTGGGCACCTTAGTGTCTTGTCTCTGGCTTCTGCCCCATTGTCTGCCTTCTCTCTGCAATCAGCCCTCTTTATCACGGTCTTCCATTTCAAGCTGACCCTTTTGTTATATACCTTATAGTTCAGTCAGAGTCCCTGGGTGCACAAATGGTTAAAGTGCTTTGCTGCTCACCAAAAGGTTGGAGGTTCGAGCCCAGCCAGCCCGAGGCACCCCGGAAGAAAAACCTAGTGATTTACTTCTGAACAATTACCTACTGAAAACCCAGTTAGCACAATTCCGCTCAGACACTTGAGAGGTCGCCATGAGTTGGAGTTGGCTCGAGAATGACTTTTTTTTTTAATAGTTTAAACTCTCCCAGTCAATCAATCTGAATATGAATCAGTCTCTCCTGTCTTTCTCTCACACACTCAATGATGACCAGACAGGCAAAGCTCATTTAAAAATAAAATAAAACAAAGAAGCCAAGGCTAAAGATGGGATTAAAACAAACGACTGTTGCTGTCGACTTGGTTCCAACTCCTAGCAGCCCTATAAGACAGAATAGAACTGCCCTGTAGGTTTCCCAAGGCTGTAGTTTTTACAGAAGCGGACTGCCATGTCTTTCTCCTGGGGCAGCTGCTGGGTTCAAACTGCTGATCTTTTGGTTAGCAGCTTAGTGCTTAACTACTGCACTACCAGGGCTCCTAAAGATGGGTAGAGTGTTCTAAAAAGGGAGCTGTGGGTGGGATGAAAAAGCTTAACCTCTTACTATTTGTTCTGTTGCCAAACGTCTGCTTCTTCTCATCTTTTCCAGTCACTGGATGTGTCAAGGAAGAGTCCCCAGGCATTCTTTGTTCCCTGCCAACCAAATGCCACGCTCTTAAGTCTTCTTCGGAACGGGTATCCTAGCCTAGCGTCTTGAGCCTCCTTGCTTGCTGGGTGTCCCTGAGTGTTGGTCCTACAAGATATACCACTAACCAGTCCTGCAGTGGGAGCCATTACGTTGTGTCATCTTGGAGTTCTGGGATAATTTCCCAAATGCATGAAGAATCACACCTTCTGGGTATCACTTTTTGTACCAAACTGTAGTCCCTGGGTGGCACAAATGGTTAACATACCCGGCTGCTGATAAAAATGGTTGGAGGTTCAAATCGACCCAGAGGTACCTTAGAAGAAAGGCCTGGCAATCTACTTCTGAGTATGGTAGGAAATAATGTTTCTAACTTGGTTTGAACATAGCAATGCAAATCACCTTCCCAATATCTTCCACGGGCTTGCTGACCTTAGCGGAGAGAACCGTGGGCCCAGATCCAGAACTTTCAAAGGCAGCATAGAGCAGCACCTTTCTTCCGGTCTTTAGGGGAAGCCGTGGACTGTCTGGAAACCTTGATGTGCCTTATGCTCACATCGGGTTTCTTAGCAGTGTCTCTGAGCTTCTCCAGGCACCTTCTTGCTGTACCTTTTTTCCCATTCTCCCAGTTAAAACCCACCGTCACCACCACCTCTGGATGGGACGACCTGTCAGCCTACTTCTGGTAAGTGTTCTGGGTTTCTCTGGACTTCCATTTTGTGAGACCTACCCCAGGAGTGCTGGTGGTGCAATGGTTAAGCTCCCGGCTGCTAACCCAAAGGTTGGCAGTTTGAGCCCACCCAGTGGCTTCACGGGCGGAATACCTGGCAATCTGCTTCAGTAAAGATTATAGCCAAGAAAACCCTACGGGACGTTTCTACTCTGTCACGTGGGGTCGCTATGAGTTGAAAATCGACTCGATGGCACCTACCAACAACCACAAATTTACAAAATGTGGTTTTGAACTTTTTCTCTCAGAACTTAAGTTTTTAAATGAATTCTTGTATGTTTTCATCAGAGAAGCTATCGGAGGCATCTTAACTTCAGGTGGTGGTGTTTTTCTTTGGATTCTAGAAAAAAAAGGTTTGAAAGATCTAGTAGTATTCATCAAGTTCTGCTTCACTTGATAGTTGAAAAGCTTTTAGTGCCATCTAAACTTATGTTGGGAAGATGTCTAGGAATACTACTAAAAAGCTGAAAAGAACTTGACATTTTTTGAATGATTTCTACATATCATGAAATTCCAGACAGCTACATTTCCGTGTCTTGCCAGGAGACTGGGATGCTGGTTAAGTTTATAACCTTGAGTCTTGTTTTACCAGCCCCCCCATCAGATACAGATTAATTACATGCCTGTGGACGGGTGAGCGGTTGAACCTTGTCTTTGAACCTACCATTGTTCTCCTCAAGGTCTTCGAAAGGTTACCTGAACGTGTAACTCAGGTTTTCCTCTTTCTTCTCAAAGCACATATTTATAGAGTAAAAATTTTAATTAGAAAAAGGCAGAAAATCTTTTCAGTCTATTTGTTTTCCAGATGGTTATTAGCTTGGAAGTTTACTGGCAGCAAGTCCCACACGTCTGTCTGGCTTCTCTAGACTGCTCCAGGTGTCGACTGTGGGGCAGTGCTGGCTGAGTGGTAGATTCTCACCTGCCGTGGGGAGAGGAGACCCGGGTTTGATTCCTGGTCACGGCACCTTGTACGCAGCCACCACCCGTCTGTCAGTGGAGGCTTGCACGTTGCTATGATGCTGACCAGGTTTCAGTGGAACTTCCAGACTAAGGTGGACTAGAAAGAAAGGCCTGGTGACCTACTTCTGAAAATTAGCCAGCGAGAACCCTATGGATCACAACAATGCAATCCAAAACCGATCCTGGGGATGGCACACAAATGGGCAGCAGTTGGTCTGTTGTGCGTGGAGTTGCTGTAAGTAGGGGCTGACTGAAGAGCAGTAACAACAACCGCCACCAAAAAATGATACCAGACCAGATGTCGTTGAGTCAATTGAGTGACAGAGTAGAACTGTGCTCCACAGGGTTCAATGGCTGACTTTTCTTTAGATTGCCGGGCCTTTCTTCCGAGGCACCTCTGCATCAAACGAGTTAACCGTTTGGACCACCCACAGACTCCACAACACCAACAATAGATGTTAATTACCCCATTAATCGTTAATGCAGTTTTAAAGGTGCAATAATCATTTTATCACTCAGTTTAGACTGGGTTACACTCAGTGGCTCGGAACATGACCCCACATGACCACACCTCTGTGGCTCCACTCCCACGGTCTTCTTTGTATTTAATGAACCACCACAGTCAGGGACATGGTCCATGGCAGAGAGCAAGAAAGGAAATGACCAGTCCAGCCACAGTAATTAGTGCTTCTGCTTCCAAACACATTCAGCTGGCTGAAGCCGACTCACAATGGGGTCGGGAGGTATGATTAACTCTTCCATCGGGAGACGATGTAAGTCACAGGACAGTGGGGGGTATAATCCGCTTATGGGCAGGGCAGCAAATACAGGTTTCCCCCGATATCTGAAGGCAGAGGGTTCCTATGAAACTTTGTAAGCCAAAATGGCGTAAAGCGAAGAAGCAATTACTGTTAATTTATATGGGAAAATTTTTTGACCATTCCCAGACCCCAGAAATAACTTACCAAATCATAGCAAATAACACATAAACCCTAAAATAACACTACCATATAGTAAAAGCAGGAATGATGTGATAAATACACAGCTTATATAAGGTAGAAACAATGTACTACAGTATAGTTCCCGGGGAAGGAGCTTGGTGACGTCAGTCTTGCTGTCAGGTCTTTAATGGACAGCTGCAAAACAAACGCTGAGCATGGGTTACGCCTTTTTTCGTAAAAGCGAAAATCCTCTTCATATTTCTTTCTGTTAGCAAAAACAGGTGCTAATGTAGGCCTTTCATAAAAGTGAAGTGATGTAAAGCGAACTTTCCGAAAAGTGTGGGGATACCTAGAGTTGGAAACAGTAATACCATCTGGCACAATGGAATACTGTATTTTTTTAATTCAAGCAGGTTTAAGGGCTTGTATGCTGATTCAGACACAGTTTTTAAAATTAAGCCTGTATTTGGGAGGTTTATTTTCGAAAAGGTTAGGCTTTAGAAACCTGTGTGGATATGGAAAACGAGTCTTGGTTTTGGGACAGAGCTGGTTAATCTTTTATGTGCTGAGAGCTGTACCAGGATTTGGTAACTTTCCACTCGTTCTTTTTCAAGGATCTAGATCTGTATTTTAACCAAGAAATTGCCCTTCTCTCTTGATTTTTTTATGCCTTTATTCTCCATGGTTGTTGCCGTCTTATTGGCTGGTTGGTTATTTTCTAATTGCTTGGCCAACCCTTTGGTTAGCAGCCAAGTGCTTAATAGTTGAGCCACCCGGGCTTCTTGTTGCCTATTACGGCTTAGTAAGTCTGCCCTGGTATTTTTCTTTCGAAAGTAAAATTGCTGAGCTGTTGCTAATATCCTTAAGAGGAAATTTCTGTCCTATTGTTTGTCATTGGTGTTAGTTGCCGTCAAGTGGGCTCTAACTCATGGCAACCCCATGTACAATGGAATGAAGCTCCATCAGCTCCTGCCCCATCTTCCCGACCGTTGGTATGTGTGAGTCCATTGTCTGCTATGAATTCTGAGTGCCTTCCCACCTAGGAGGCTCATCTTCCAGCACTATAGCAGACAGTGGTCTGTTGGAATCCATGTTGTTTCATTGGCTGATTTTCAGAAGCAGATTGCAGATATTTCTTCCTAACCTGTCTTAGTCTGGAAGCTCCACTGAAACCTGTCCACCATGGGTGACCCTACTTGTATTTGAAATACCCGTGGCTTAGCTTCCAGCATCACAGCAACGCATGAGCCCCCACAGTGAGACAAGTTGATGAGTGGTGGTAGCTCATGCTCCGATCTAGTCATTCCTACCCTGGGGAATCTAGTCACCCCTACCCTGGGGAATCTACTCATCCCTACCCTGGGGAATCTAGTCATCCCTACCCTGGGGAATCTAGTCATCCCTACCCTGGGGAATCTAGTCACCCCTACCCTGGGGAATCTACTCATCCCTACCCTGGGGAATCTAGTCATTCCTATCCTGGGGAATGTTGGTATCAGCCTCAGACCCTGTTTGTAGGACTCAAGGATGATCAGGGAGAGGGGAAGGCCAGGAATTGTACACACTCCCCACACAGGGGCTCCATGCCCCTTACTCCCTTTCTGACCAGGAGGCCAAGACTTTGTTCAGAACTGTAATCTGTCTTCTGGCACTTCTGACCTTCTTACTGGCTCTACCTTTTCTCCTTTTTTCCACAGCACAGATCAGCCTCTAACATATTCTATAACTTACCGATTATGTTTATTGTCCATTCACCCCCAGTAGAATATGAGCTTCCCAGGGCAGGGATCTTTATCTGGATGGTTGGTTGGTATATCCTAAGCTCCTAGAATAGAGCCTGGAAATATAGAAGGCACTTACTAGATACTTGTTGAATGGAGCCCAGGTGGTACAGTGGTTAAAAACTGTGGTGAGCTACAGCTGCTAACCAAAAGGTTGGCAGTTTGAATCCACCAGCTGCTACTTGGAAACCCCGTGGGGCAGTTCTCTGTCCTGTAATGTCACTATGAATCAGAATCGACTCACCGGCAACGGGTTTGGTTTTTGGTTTGTTGTTGAATGAGCTGCTGATGAGGTCTACCATGCTTTTCACTATCTGTCTTAGGAGGAAGTCTGTGTTTCAGTTCACTGTCAGGAGGCCATTTATTTCCTTCCTGAATAGGGAGTTCTCTCCCCCTTACCCCTCTGTAGTGAAAATCGTATGACTCATCGTATTTCCCTTTCTGTTTTGGCCACCAGGATGCCAGGAACTAAATTTTATACTCAATTGTGCTAGTGGTTCTCAGCATTAATATATTGGTAAGACAATACAGCCCCTTCCCCCCGTTCCTCTCTCCAGCCTTCAAGCTTCACTGCCGTTCTGTAGCTCTTTTCATTTATTTATTTAGTTTTTCCTTTTTTTTTTTTATTGTGGTTTAGGTGAAAGTTTCAGCTCAAGTTAATTTCTCATTCAAAAATTTATACACATTTTGTCCTGCGACATTAGTTGCAATGCCCACAATGTGACAGCACACTCCCCCTTTCCACCCCCGGTTTCCTGGGTCAGTTCGACCAGTTCCTGTCCCTTCCTGCCCTCTCATCCTGCTTTTGGGCAGGAGCTGCCCATTTGGTCTGGTGTATCTGATTGAACTAAGAAACACCTTCTCACGTGTATTATTTTTTGTTTTATAGCCCTGTCTAATCTTTGTCTGAAGAGTGGGCTTCAGAAATGGTTTCAGTGCTGGGTTAACAGCATCTGGGGGCCATAGTTTTCAGGGGTTCCTCTAGTCTCTGTCAAACCATTAAATCTGGTCTTTTTACATGAATTTGAATTCTGTTCTACATTTTTCTTCTGCTCCGTCCAGGACTGTCTGTTGTCTTCCCTGTCAGGGTGGTCACTGATGGTAGTCGGGCACCACCAAGTTTTTCTGGTCTCAGGTTGATAGAGTCTCTGGTTCATGTGGTCCTTTGGGCTAGTATTTTCCTTGTGTCTTTGGTTTTCTTCATTTTCCTTTGCTCCGAGTGGGATGGGAACAATAGATGTATCTTAGATGACCATTCGCAAGCTTTTAAGACCCCAGATGCTACTCACCAAAGTGGGATGTAGAACATTTTCTTTATAAGCTGTGTTGTGCCAGTTGACCTAGATGTCTAGGTCAAACTATGGCCACCAGGCCCCAGCCCCAGCTACGCTGTCCCTGAAAGTGTTTAGATGTGTCTAAGAAACAATGCAGGAGATTGAATTATAGAATTTTGCAAGAACAACGACTTCTTCATTGCAAATACCTTCTTTCACCAACATAAACAGCGACTATACACATGGACCTTGCCAGATGGAACACACAGAAATCAAACTGACTACATCTGTGGAAAAAGACGGTGGAAAAGCTCAATATCATCAGTCAGAACAAGGCCAGGGGCTGACCGTGGAACAGACCATCAATTGCTCATGTGCAAGTTAAAGCTGAAACTGAAGAAAATCAGAGCAAGTCCATGAGAGCCAAAATATAACCTTGAGTATATCCTACCTGAATTTAGAGACCATCTGAAGAACAGATTTAACGCACCGAACACTAGAGACCAAAGACCAGATGAGTTGTGGAATGACATCAAGGACATCATCCATGAAGAAAGCAAGAGGTCACTGAAAAGACAGGAAAGAAAGAAAAGACCAAGATGGATGTCAGAGGAGACTCTGAAGCTTTCTCTTGAGCATCGAGCAGCTAAAGCAAAAGGAAGAATTGATGAAGTAAAAGAACTGAACAGAAGATTTCAAAGGGCCTCTTGAGAAGACAAAGTAAAGTATTATAATGACATGTGCAAAGAGCTGGAGATGAAAAACCAAAAGGGAAGAACATGCTCAGCATTTCTAAAGCTGAAAGAACTGAAGAAAAAATTCAAGCCTCAAGTTGCAATAGTGAAGGATTCCATGGGGAAAATATTAAATGACGCAGGAAGCATCAAAAGAAGATGTAAAGAATACACAGAGCCATTATACCAAAAAGAATTAGTCGATATTCAACCATTTCAAGAGGTGGCATATGACCAGGAATCAATGGTAGTGAAGGAAGAAGTCCAAGCTGCTCTAAAGGCATTAGTGAAAGACAAGGCTTCGGGAACTGATGGAATATCAATTGAGATGTTTCAACAAACAGATGCAGCGCTGGAGGTGCTCACTCATCTATGCCAAGAAATATGGAAGACAGCTTGCTGACCAACTGACTGGAAGAGATCCATATTTATGCCTATTCCCCAGAAAGGTGATCCAACCGAAGGTGGAAATTGTAGAACAATATCGTTAATATCACATGCAAGCAAAATTTTGCTGAAGAGCATTCAAAAACGGCTGCAGCAGTGTATCGACAGGGAACTGCCAGAAATTCAGGCTGGTTTCAGAAGAGGATGTGGAACCAGGGATATCATTGCTGATGTCAGATGGATCCTGGCTGAAAGCAGAGAATACCAGAAGGATGTTTACCTGTGTTTTATTGACTATGCAAAGGCATTCGACTGTGTGGAGCATAACAAACTCTGGATAACACTGCGAAGAATGAGAATTCCAGAACACTTAATTGTGCTCATGAAGAACCTTTACATAGATCAAGAGGCAGTTGTTTAGACAGAACAAGGGGATACCGACTGGTTTAAAGTCAGGAAAGGTGTGCGTCAGGGTTGTATTCTTTCACCATACCTATTTAATCTGTATGCTGAACAAATAATCCAAGAAGCTGACTATATGAAGAAGAACGGGGCATCAGGATTGGAGGAAGATTTATTAACAACCTGCGTTATGCAGATGACACAACCTTGCTTGCTGAAAGTGAAGAGGACCTGAAGCACTTACTAATGAAGATCAAAGACCACAGCCTTCAGCATGGATTGCATCTCAACATAAAGAAAACAAAAATCCTCACAACTGGACCAATGAGCAACATCATGATAAACGGAGAAAAGACTGAAGTTGTCAAGGATTTCATTTTACTTGGATCCGCGATCAACAGCCATGGAAGCAGCAGTCAAGAAATCAAAAGATGCATTGCATTGGGCAGATCTGCTGCAAAGGACCTCTTTAAAGTGTTGAAGAGCAAAGATGTCACCTTGAAGACTAAGGTGCGCCTGACCTAAGGCCATGGTATTTTCAATCGCATCATATGTGTGTGAAAGCTGGACAATGAATGAGGAAGACTGAAGAAGAGTTGATGCCTTTGAATTGTGGTGTTGGTGAGGAATATTGAATATACCATGGACTGCCAAAAGGACAAACAAATCTGTCTTAGAAGAAGTACAGCCAGAATGCTCCTTAGAGGCAAGGATGGCGAAACTGCATCTTACATACTTTGGACATGTTGTCAGGAGGGATCAGTCCCTGGAGAAGGACATCATGCTTGGCAGAGTACAGGGTCAGCGGAAAAGAGGAAGACCCTCAATGAGGTGGATTGACACAATGAGCTCAAGCATAACAACGATTGTAAGGATGGCTCAGGACCGGGCAGCCTTTCGTTCTGTTGTGCATAGGGTCGCGATGAGTTGGAACCGACTCGATGGCACCTAACAACAACAACAACAACAAGAAACTTCTTTGCATTTGCTTTGGTCCAGTTGTGCTGGCTTCCCCTGTGTTGTGTGTTGTCATTCCCTTCACCAAAGTTGACCCTTGTCTCCTGCCCTTTTCGTTTATTTTTAAACAGTAACTGTGCCTTTTATTGTTAGTCCCTTCAAGGAACTTTTTGGAGTGAATGGTGTACAAGAATTCAAATCCAGCCTCCGCAGCAGGAGCTTACTACAGAGATGTGTTTGCCTTAGCTTATAGCTGGAGTTCTTTTGAGCTTTGCTGAGGTTAGCACTATTGTTTTGGGTTGTGTGTTATTTACCGGTTTGGTCAGTATTCTGAAGCCATAACTTTGGGTTTGCCATCTCTCTGTAAGCTTTTGTGTGATCGAATCTCACTTATACTAGCAGTAGCATACTTGTAAACTACAATTGTCTAGTTCTTTGGCTAGTCAATCCTAACCTCTTGCTTCTTAAACCCAAGGACTCTGATTTCTGACAGAATATCCTCTGAATTATTTCTTGTCACAGTTCAGTGAAAGGCATTGTTAGCTAAAACTCGAAAGGGTTAAATCGATGGTAGCCTATTGAGGCTGCAGGCATAAGAACCGATGTCATAGTGTGTACCTTTCAAATGGGGGTAGTCAGTAGGGGGCCTCCAAAGCCATAGGGTAAACATCTTCCTAGAACTTCAGTTTTGGTTGAAAATTTTGAGAGATCTCTTTTGAGTTTGGGCCATCTTAGAAAAAAAACAAAAAAAAAAACCAAACCCACTGCCATCAAGTCGATTTTGACTCATAGCGACCCTACAGGACAGAGTAGAACTGCCCCATAGAGTTTCCAAGGAGCACCTGCCGGATTTGAACTGCCAACCTCTTGGTTAGCAGCCCTAGCACTTAACCACTGTGCCACCAGGGTTTCTGCTTCTGTCACATAGATGCTTTAAAAAAATCCATAGGATTTCATATTTCTGAGTGGGCCAACTTTGAGTTAATGTCTCTAATGAACGTTGCACTTTTATTTAAGCAGGCATATGGCGACACTCACGCTGTGACCTGGGGGACAAAGCAACAGTGAAGCAATTGCTGTGGAGCCAACTCGGACTCACGGTGACCCCATGTGTGTCAGAGCAGAACTGTGCTCCACAGGGTTTTCAGTGGCTGAGTTTTCAGAAGTAGATTGCCAGGCCTTTCTTCTGAGGTTCTTGTGGGTGGACTTGAACCTCCAATCTTTCAGTAAGCAGCCGAGTGCATTAAACATAAAAAAAAATAGGCTGTGCCAAATTCCCTATTCTCTTGGGTGCTGCTTGCCCATTAGGGCTGGAATTGAGGGTTTCGCCATGTCTCCTTAAAACCACAGTTAGGTTTTTAATAAATTGAAACCTTCACCTTCAGTAGTTTCTGTTTGTTTTTAAAATCTGATTGCCGAAAGCATTGATTTCTTACAGATTAGTTCAGTTTCCTCTCCACGTTGCTTTTAATCCTGTGTTCTGCATACAAACATACCGTGTCCCTAAGTCCACCTCCCATGAGAATAAGTTGTTGGAGAACAGAAAAGTACTAGAAATTCTGATTTTATTTGGTGGCATGAAAATGGCAGCATTTGGAGGGAGCCTGGTCATACAGTGAGACCTGTGAGAGCCTGAACTCGATGGGACTGCCTTGCTTTTCTGGGTCTCACAAGTTTTCCACCTTTGACTGGGGGCAGTCTTAGCACTTTTTTCTCTCTCCTTTATGGGAAAATATTTGAGTTTGCCTTGTCTGACAGGTTTCCGCCTTACACAGTTTCCGGCTTTCCAGGTTTTACGGTAGTATAATTTCCTGATTTGTTTTTATCCAATTTTGGATATTATTTATAGTCTTAATACTGTGGAAGATGAAGATATTACTCTTAAACCTGCCCCAACATTTAGATGTAATATATCCTCTTAATATATAGTTTCTCATTTGATTAATATATGTTTATGTTATTGTGACTATGAAAATAATTCACAGCTGAGACATGTAATTTATAATAATGACATTTCGTTCCTCATACAGCTTTCTCTCCCCCAAAGTCAATAATTGTTTGTGTGTTTAGCATTATATACCTCTTACCAAAAAAAAAATTTTTTTTACTGAAACAAAACCCTCATCTGTTTACCTGTGAATACCCCGGACCCTCTTCTCTTTCCTTGTGAACAACCTAGAAAAACCCTTCACTCTTTGCCTGTGAACACCTCAGAGCCCTCCTCCTCTTTACCCGTGAACACCTCAGAGCCCTCCTCTCTTTGCCCGTGAACACCTCAGAGCCCTCCTCTCTTTACCCGTGAACACCTCGGAGCCCTCCTCTCTTTGCCCGTGAACACCTCAGAGCCCTCCTCTCTTTACCCGTGAACACCTCGGAGCCCTCTTCCCTTTACCTGTGAACACCTTGGAGCCCTCCTCTCTTTACCTGTGAACACCCTAGAGCCCTCTTCTCTTTAGCTGTGAACACCTCGGAGCCCTCCTCCCTTTACCCGTGAACACCTTGGAGCCCTCCTTTCTTTACCTGTGAACACCTTAGAGCCCTCCTCTCTTTAGCTGTGAACACCTTGGAGCCCTCCTCTCTTTACCCGTGAACACCTCAGAGCCCTCCTCTCTTTACCTGTGAACACCTCAGAGCCCTCCTCTCTTTACCTGTGAACACCTCAGAGCTCTCCTCCCTTTACCTGTGAACACCTTGGAGCCCTCCTCTCTTTACCTGTGAGCACCTCGGAATCCTCCCTCCTCTCTTTACCTGTGCACACCTCAGGGTGTTTCCGCCTGAAGGCAGCCCTTCTGGAATACCTGTGTTATCTCAGAAGTTCCCTCCATATCTTTTTCCTGGACCCCAAGGCATCCTCTTTCTTGGTGGTCCCTCTTGATCTCTTGTTTTGATGGAAGACATTGGTCAGCAACTTTTTGAGAAAGGTTATATAAGAGAAACATTTTTTGTGATTTTGCATATCCAAGTTGTCTTTCATTTTCACCTTCTTGACAGTTTAACCAGCTATCCAATATTAGGTTGGAAATCCTTTTCCTTCAGAACTTTGAAGAGATTGCTCCCTAAAACTCTAGCTTTGTTTGGAAGCTATGTTTTTTTCCTTCGTCTCTTTAAAAGCTTTTAGAATCTTCTCTTTGTCCCAAGTATTGGTTGATTTTTTTTTTTTCATTAATTTTTCTGGACACACAATGGGCTTTTTAATTTAGAAGCTTACATGTTTCAGCTCTTGCAGAAGTTCTTTAACTATCTCTGGTAACCTTCTTTTCTCTTTATCGAATTCCTGTTTTCAAATATTGTTTCCTCTGGAGTGATCCTCTGCTTTTCTTACCTTTTTCCTCCTATTTTCTATGTCTTTGTCTTTTTATTCTGTTTTCTGGTTGATTTCCTCAGCTCTACCTTACAATCATTCTATTGAATTAAAAAAATTAATTTTCACATAGTACCTGCCTTGAAATTAAAATATATAAGAGAGTATAGTTTATGACACAACCTTGCTTCCTGAAAGTGAAGAGGACTTGAAGCACTTACTGATGAAGATCAAAGACTACAGCCGTGAGTATGGATTACACCTCAAAATAAAGAAAACAGAAATCCTCACAACTGGACCAAAGCAATGTCATGATAAGTGGAGAAAAGATTGACGTTGTCAAAACATTTCATTTTACTTGGATTCATAATTAATGCTCATGGAAGCAGCAGTCAGGAAGTCAAACGAGTATTGCATTGGGCAAATCTGCCGCAAAAGACCTCTTTAAACTGTTAAAAAGCAAAGATGTCACCTTGAGGACTAAGATGCACCTGACCCAAGCCATGGTTTTTTTAATCACCTCAAAAGTGTGTGAAAGCTGGACAATGAATAAGGAGACTGGAGGATAATTGATACCTTTGAATTATGGTGTTGGCAAACAATATCGAATACACCATGGACTGCTGGAAGAAAGGACAAGCCTGTCTTGGAAGAAATACAGCCAGAATGCTCCTCAGAAGCAAGAATGGTGAGACTTCATCTCACATACTTTGGACATGTTATTGGGAGGTACCAGTCCGTGGAGAAGGACATCGTGCCTGGTAAAGTAGAGGGTCAGCGAAAAAGAAGATGACCCTCAACAAGGTGGATTGTCACAGGGGCTGCAACAGTGGGTTCAAGCATAACAACGTTCATGAGGATGGCGCAGGACTGGGCAGTGTTGCGTTCTGCTGTACACAGGGTCTCTCTGAGTCGGAACCGACTCGACGGCACCTAACAACAACGTAGCAGAAAAGCTTCAGTTCCTGCTGCCAGCCAATATATTCCCTCCTCAGAGACAGCTGGTGTTTCTCCTTTCAGAGATATTCTGTGCATATCTGTGTAGATATGAAAAAAGAGTATGTTTATGAACATTTTCCTCTTTTAAAAATCACAGGTGTTTACATACTTTCCATATTGTTGTGCACCTTGCTTTTTTTATATAATCATACATCTTGGAGATTCCTCTACACAGGTACAGTTTTTTGTATTTTATCGTTTTAAAAAGCAGCATACAACTTTTTTTTTATACCGGTACCAGTTGCTGTCGAATCAGTTGTGACTCATGTTGACCTCACGTGTGTCACAGTAGAACTGTGCTCTATAGGGTTTTAAGTGGCTGCTTTTTCGGAAGTAGCTCTCCAGGCCTTTCTTCCGAGGTCCCTCTGGGTGAACTTGAACCTCCAGCTTTTCAATTAGTAGCTGAGCACATTAACTGCTTGCATCACCCAGGGACTCCAAACGCACCATAGTTTAAGCTGTTTCATATTGATTTTGCTATTTCCAACACTGCTGCAAGGGTATAGCCTTGTACATACATTATTTTACACACGTGTAATAAAATCCTAACTGTGTAACTACTGGGTGAAAGGCTGCGTACACTTCTGCTTGTGGTAGATCTTGCCAAAAATGACTTCCATTGAAGCCGTGCTAGTATATAGCTCCACCAGCAAAGTACCTGTTCCTCCACGTCCTTGCCAACACAGTGTGTTGTGAAACTTTGCTCTTTGCCAATCTGATAAATAGAAAGTGGTGTCTCATGTGGTTTTAATTTGCATTGCTCTTAGGCGGTTGAATGTCTTTTCACCAGTCTCTAAGAGTCATTTTATTTACCTTTCTGTGACCTGTGCATATTCTTTGCGATGGAGCTGTTAGTTATCATGTTGTATCTCTTCCTATGTAAGGGAAATAAGGCCCTGGTCTCTGATAAGAAATGAAGTTGTTCCCAGTTTATTGTTTGTCTTTGAACTTGGATTTTGGTGCCCATTAACATGGAGATAAATTTATCAGCTGCTTATTTTAAGGCCTTTGGAGTTAATGGTTTGAAGAGAAACGCCTCCCCCACCCTAAATGCATTGTTTTCATTGTCCAGGGTTTCTCCTGGTACTTCTCTGGTTTCTGTTTTTTATGTTAAAATTTTATTTTTTGTTATTTTTTAATTTTTATTGTACTTTAGATAAAGGTTTACAGAGCAGATTAGTTTCTCATTAAACAATACACTTACTGGTTTTGTGACATTGGTTGCTAACCCCATGATATGTCAGCACTCTCCTTTTCTTGACCTTGGGTTCCCTGTTACCAGCTTTCCTGCCCCCTCCTGCCTTCTCGTCCTTGCCCCTGGGCTGGTGTGCCCCTTTAGTCTCGTTTTGTTTTATGGGCCTGTCCAATCTTTGGATGAAGGGTGGACCTCAGGAGTGACCTCAGTACTGAGCTATAAGGGTGTCTGGGGGCCGTACTCTCAGGGTTTCTCCAGTCTCTGTCAGGCCAGCAATTCTGGTCTTTCTTTGTGGGTTAGAATTTTGTTTTACATTTTTCTCTAGCTCTGTCTGATCTATTGGGCTCCCTGTCAGAGCAGTCGGTGGCGGTAGCCGGGCACTATCTGGTTGTGCTGGACTCAGTCTGATGGAGGCTGTGGTAGTTGTGGTCTGTTAGTCCTTCGGACTAGTGTTTCCCTGGTATCTTTGGTTTTCTTCATCCTCCACTGCTCCTGAAGGGGTGAAACAAGTGGAGCATCTTAGATGGCTGCTCACAGGCTTTTAATACCCCAGACTCTACTCATCAAAGTAGGATGTAGAACATTTTCTTTATCAACTTCATAATGCCAGTTGAGCTAGATGTACCTCAAGACCATGGTCCTCACAGCCCCCAGCCCAGTAACTCTGTCCTTCAGGGAGTTTGGATGTGTCATGAAGCTTCTGTGACCTTACCTTGGACAAGCTGTGCTGGTTTCCCCACCATTATGTACTGTCTTACCCTTCATCAAAGTTAAAAAAAAAAAAAAAAAAATTTTTTTTTTTAAATCAAAGTTACCACTTAACTTATTGCTAGTGTTTTTCCCTTCCCTCACCCCTCCCCTCCCTCATAACCTTCAAAGATGGTTTCTTTCTGTGTTTAAACCTTGTCGTGGGTTTTTATAATAATGGTCTCATACAGTATTTGTCCTTTTGTGCTTGACTTTATATTTAAATTATTGATCCAACTTGAATTCATTTTAGTGGGCATGGCTCCCAGTTTACTTTTGTTCTCCAGATGGCTACTGGTTTGCCTGATCATTTATTTAGTAAATCAATTTCTCCCCCTTTGATTGGAAATGCTGCCTTTCTCCTATACTAAATTCCGTAGGCCATTGTGTCTACATCTTGAGTTTCCTGTTCTGTTGCTCTGCCTAGAGAGGAGCCCTGTGGTGCAGTGGTTAAAGCGCTCGGCTGCTGACCAGAAGGTTGGCGATTCAGACCCACTAGTTGCTCCTCAGGAGAAAGATGTGGTGTCCTGCTCCTGTAAAGATTACAGCCTTGGAAACCTTATGGGGCAGTTCTTCTCTGCTCTATAGGGTCGCTGTGAGTTGAAATCGATTCCACAGCAACAGATTTGGTTTTTGGTGGTTGATCTGCTTAGCTGTTCATATTTTGCTAGCAACACTATTTTGATTGTTCAGGGTTTTCTAATATTTTTGTATTAGGGAGGACTAGGTTTATTTTATTTTATTATTGTTGTTACAAACTTTTTTAATTGTGGGTAAAGTTGATATGAGGAGGCCTGGTGGTACAAACAGTTAAGCACTCAGCTGCTAACAGAAAGATCCGTGGTTCGAACCCACCCAGCGGCTCCACAGGAGAAAAGACCTGGCAATCTGCCCCCGTAAGGATTATAGCCTCGGAAACCCTATGGAGCAATTCTACTCTGTCGTATGGGGTCACTATGTGCCAGAATTGACTCAAGGTACCTAACAATAACAAAATAGTTAGCACAAAAAATTTGCCATTTTAACCATTTTTAAGTTTACAGTTCAGTGGCATAAGTTATATGCGCTATGTTGTGCGGCCATCACAGCTATCCACTTTCAAAAGCTTTTCATCACCTCAGGCAGAAATCGGGTCCCCCATAAGCAGTAAGTCCCCTTTCCCTCTCGCTCCCGCCCCTGGTAACCACCCATAAACTTTGTCTCCATGCATTTGCCTATTCTAGAAATTTCATATAAGTAGGATCATATAATATTTATCCTTTTGTGTCTGGCTTATTTCACTCAGCATAATGTTTTCAAGGTTTCAACGTTGTAAACTTTCTCATCAATCTCGCAGTGACATTTAAAAATGAATGATGCAAATTTTAAAGGAAACCAATCCATTTTCTGTATGACTCAAAAGAGTCACAGGGCATGGAAAAGTTGCTGCATTGGCAGATATTTCGTTATATACCATTTTACCACAATATAACAGAAGAAGAAGTAGTATACTGACTTAACCTGGTAAGGGTCGGGGTTTTCTCCCTCAGGGTTTGCTGTTTTTAAGAAATGTTTTTCCAGTGAGGGGTAAACAAAATGCCAAAACAAGGGTAAGAAGTACTTAACTATCCACTTTTGGGATCCAGATGGGCTTACAAATCAGAACATTCAACCTTGGAGGAGGAAAAAAAGCTATTAACTAGGTCAACAGTTGCAAAACAAAACTTAAGTTTGAGAGTTGTACCAGGAGGCTTCATTGTGGGTCTCTGAGCCTTTTGAAATGAAAGGCTGAGTCCATTCTCAGGTGATGAAAATGTACTATCAGTAGCCAACTGAGGAGACCCTGGGTGGTGTAAAGGGTTAGTTAATGTACTCGGCTGCTAACTGAAGGTTGAAGGTCCACCTAGAGGTGCCTCAGAAGGAAGCTGTGGTGATCTTCTTCCAAAAATTCAGCCACTGAAAACACTGTGGATCACAGTTCTGCTCTGACACACACGGGGTTGCCATGAGTCAGAGCTGACTGGACGGCAGTTGGTGAGTCAGCTGAAAGGCAGCAGCGTTGGTGGAAGAGCTTCCATTTGCCTGAGATGGGAAGAGAGACTGTGGTAAACCAAGGCCCATGCCACTCTGAACTGTGGCAACCATGGCGTCTCTCTTCCGTGTCACCATGGAATAGTCCCATAAAGCATGGAAAAACCTGGCGCCACGCCTGTGCGTGTCCATCTGAGGATGATGGTCGCCATATTGTGCCACCAAGATGGAGACGAGAACTTGTTGTTGAGGAGCTTCCTGAGCTGTGGCCCCCAAACAGCATGCCAGTGAGTGAGGCATTGTGAAAATGTTTTTTTCTCCTGATGGTAACTAGTTTAAAATTTTATTTGAATATTAGCACAAACGCAGATACATTACGGGGAGTAGGCTGTAAAAATTGGTAAGTCCTTGTGCACTTCAGCCAAGTGAAGTCACTCAGTCACACAAGGACAGATATCATATTCGTATGATCCCACCTCAGTGAAATACAGTGAAACCTGTGAGACCTGGAACTCGAAGGGACTGCCTTGTTTTTCCAGGTCTTGCAAGTTTTCCGCCTTTGACGGGGCGCTTACCACTTTTCTGTCACTCTCTATTAAGAATCCTACCTCATTAATGCCCAGCGAGTTTTTGCTTCTCTGACAGGTTTCCGCCTTACACAGGTTCTGGCTTTCGCAGGTGTTCTCTATCTAGATAGGCAAGTATACAGAGACTATAGCTTATTGGTGGTTACCCGGGGGAGGCAGGAGGGCGGAAGGGGGAGCCATTGTTTAGGGGACACTGAGCTGCTGTTAAGGGGGATGGAAAAATTTGGAAATGGACAGTGGTGATGGTTGTGAGACACGATGAACCCAATGCTGCCAAATTGTACACGTGACGGATGTTGAAATGGCAAATGTTTTGTTACATGTAGATTTACCACACACATACACACACACACACACACACACACAAAGGCATTAAAACAAAGTTCAGAGCTCAGGCTGGTGGGCAGCTCCCTCTTGAGAGGAGTCTGAAGGGGATTTTGGTGCCGTTTAAACATACAGTGTATACCTAAAAAACAAATTAGAAAGTGACCCAAGAGCATTTTTCTTTAGGAGCGCTGGGCCTAAAATTCACGATGGAAGTCTTCCCGGCAGTGCCTAGAGTGGGTGTGCAAGATTGTTGAGGGATTTACTTTAAAAGATGCTGCGGCCTCGTTTCCCTTCAAGTGAGAAGTTTCAGAATGGAAGCATTCACCTGAATGTGCAATTATTTTTAAGTGTTAGCTATACAGTTGATACTCGGAAGCTAAGCGTTCCTTGTTTGAAAGTCTTAAGTAAATGACTTGGCTTGAGCATGCATTTTGCTGGGTAAGCCTTATCCTGTGACCTGTTTTAATCTCTGGTCTTGGAACATCTTAGAAGTGGGTAAAGAACGCTGCCTGAATTCATTCTTAAGAAATGCGCTTCCAGGCTTTTGGAATGGGTCTGATATTTGCTTACCGACAGCAGCATCCCAGTCAACTGTGTTTCTCTTATCTCTCGGCTGGTAAGGCAAGCCTAGGCGTTGTGGGACAATAAACCTTGTGTACACAGCTGCGGAGGGAGGAGGTAGGTGGCTGTGATTGAGGCTGGAGACTCACCCGGGATAATGGGGCATCTGGCACAATGAGCTGCTGATCAGGACAGTTTGGGAATTAGATTTTGTCCTGCAGTGATGGAGAACCTTTGAAGGAAGGGGAAGGCACTTTTGCGTATTTGCATTGCTTTGAAGCTGGGTGCCATGGAGACTTATTGCCAGTCAGAGGCAGAGCTGGGTGTGTGAGCTGTTCTGTGCAAGAACAAAGGTTGCAGGAAAAAAGGAGATTGTCATTAATTTTGTCAGTAAAATTTGTTGAACCCCAAGGGCAACTTGGAGGAGTCAGAACTGGCTTTAGAATCTGTTACTAATCATGGTAAATTATGTGCATTAATCCTGAGTTTTTAAGAACACGAGCTTGGTTCAGAGTTTAGGTCTGCCTGCTGGGTTGTGACTTGGGGCACGTGGTTTAACCTTTTTAAGCCTGAGTTTCATCATCTGAAGAATGATATGAAGAGAGTTATGCCTTTGTCATTAGGTTCTCCTCTAGGGTCGCTATGAGTCGGAATTGACTTGACAGCAATGGGTTTAAGTACTTAAGAGGTAGAAGGGCTTATGCCCGTGCATGGCCCAAAATGGAAATGTTGCATGTGCGCACACACACACACAGATTATCTATGTATTATACCAAACCAAACCAGTTGGCAGTGAGTTGATTCCAACTCATGGTGACCCCATGTGTTGCAGAGTAGCTCTGTGCTTCATAGGGTTTTCAAGTCTGTGACCTGTTGAAAGCAGATCGCCAGGCCTTCCTTCTGAGGTGCCTCTGGGTGGGTTCGAACTGCCAACCTTTCGGCTAGTATTTGAGCACTTAACCATTTGGACCACCCAGGGACTCCCTTATGTATGTATACATAAAAGTCATATAAAACCCACACCGCTGAATCGATTCCCACTCATAGCAACCCCACAGGGATTCTAAGACTGTAAATTTCTGTGGAAGCAGACTGCCACATCTTTCTTCCTGCGGAGCCACTGGTGGTTTTGAACCACTGACCTTTTGGTTACCAGTCGATTGCTTTAACCACTGCACCACCGGGGCTCCTTATATAGTACATATCCCCACCAAAACCACCTTTGAGATCATTCAGTCCTGAATTATTTGAATCCCAGAGAGTTTTTACGGGCTCACATCTGCTGCCTGAACCAGCTGGTGGGAAGCAAGTGCGCTCAGTGAGAAGTCAGTGGTTGGAGAGACTGGTTCTCGGGGCCTCCTCCATGCAGACTGGGCGGCATTCGGGGTTTCTGATAGGATAGGATGGGTGAGGCCGATGAAGAGGTCGGAGCTTTGAGCAGCTGCTGTGGCTTCATGTCGTTCTCTTCAAGCAGTAGGCTGGAACTTGCTTTCAGGAGCTGAGTTCATTATCTGCTTGTCCCCAGGCCGTGCCTCCCTGTCCCATGTGGATAAAAAGTAAATCAGAATCACATGGCACTCACACCATTCTTAGGAGCACCTAAGGATTCCTTGGTGGACACTCCCAGATTCCACAGGTTTGGGTACAGATGAGGAGAAAAGGAGCCCTGGTGGTGCAGAGGTTTATCACTCGGCTGCTAACTGAAAGGTTAGCGGTTCAAACCCACCAGCCGCTCCACAGAAGAAAGATGTGGCAGTCTGCTTCTGTAAAGATGACAGCCTTGGAAACCCATTGGGGCAGCTCTACTCTGTTCTGTAGGGTCACTGTGAGTCGAAATCACTCAGCGGCACCCAACAGCAACAACAATAAAGGGGAGAAGGCCCCTTCTACCCCTCGGCTTTTCTTTCAAGGGCTCAGCCGAGGTTTGCAGCGTATGGAGTAGGGAACCAGGGCGTGCAGAGATAAGATCAGTCTGTTGCCTTAGGCACCCAAGCCATCATCTGCTTTGAGAACCGCCTCTCTTGGCATCTGGGAAAGGACGTTGAGGAATGGTTAGTGCGAGTGTGAAGAATGGGCCTTTAGATTTACCCGAATGGCGGAAATTCAGAAAATGTAATGTATGCTCTTTCAGCTTGTGAATCCAAAACAATGGGATTGTTGGGAGAACTTAGGAAACTTGTTTGTTTTTTGTTTGTTTGAAAGCTTTTTGTCCTCAGAGGGGAGGGTACCTGTGCTTTGGTCACAAAAACGTGCTTTAATCACTTTACTGGGACAGCTGTGGATTTTACTATCAACAGAACGGACTGTAGGATGTGCTGTCTTCTAAGAAGACACTGGGGGATTTTCTGGACAGAAAGGGGAAAAGAAAACTGTCTGCTCTTCAGCAGAAAACGCTGACTGTGTTGGCATCTGTCTGTGCCTGGTCAGCTGCAGGGGAGAGTGAGTCAGTTTGATTCTTTGCCCCTTGGTTTTATCTTAATCATTCCTAGGGTGATTTTTTTGCCTCTTAGTTATGCAGTAGCCTGCTGGCTGGCACTTAACTATTGACTGTTTATGCTGGGGCATTAACTGTGGTAATTTAGAGTCAAGGCTAACCGTGTAAGGAGACAGATTGTTGTTGGGTGTGGTCAAGTCAATTCTGACTCCTGGCGACCCCCTATGACAGAGTAGAGCTGCCCCATAGGATTTTCCAGGTTTTTTTTTTTTTTTTTAATCTTTATGGGAACAAATTGCTGGGTCTTTCTCCCGAGGAGCTGCTGGGTGGGTTTGAACTGCCAGCCTTTCGATGGGCAGCCAGGATATTCAAATGCTTTTCATGCCGTTTTTCTTCCGCTGATGTCTTCTCCCGGAAACTTATGAAAACACCAAAGACGAAAAATGGTTACACATTGAAAAAAAGAAACAACCGTCATTCTTCCTAAGTAGAAAATTCTATGAGTTTCTGTGCAGTTTTTGCTTGGCCTTGCCCATTTAGGAACAATCGTGGCCTCTTTATTTCAGTTGTGTGTTAAAATTCCATGGATGGAGGTGGGTGGAGGCGGGGGAGAGGGAAGGCAGAGGTAGGAAGCCAGGCCAGAGAGTGAAAAATGATGGCTTTCTTTGAGGGTGTCCCCTTTACCCCCTCCCCACCCCCCCACCCCCGCTGGCTCCACAGCTGTGGGACTGGGCCACATCACTTCCTGTCCAAGTTGGCACTGATGTTTGTACAGCAACCCTGCCTGGTGTTCTCAAACTGCAGTGGGCAGGTTTCCAACATCAAGTCACCCAGAGAAAGCACCACCTTCTCCTTGTTCTATTTCTCTGCCGCCCTGGACAGCTACCCCAGTCCTCTCATTCTGGAAGAGCCCCGTTGAGTAGCCAGATCTTGCCCTTGACTTATGGAGTCCTGACTTCTAAACATCCCCCCGCCTCATTTGCTGTAGTCCCTAAGTCTTCCCCAGGGGAAGACTGGTCACGTGATTTCCTGTCCAATCATTTCCCCGTCTAGACAGGGTTAGAAAAGTAGCTCACAGTTTGGAGTGCCTACTGTGTACTGGGAAGCACTGATGGTTCAGGGGTAGAATTCTCACCTTCCATGAGGGAGATCTGGGTTCAGTTCCTAGTCAAGGCCTCTTATGCCCAGCCACCACCCATCTGTCAGTGGAGGCTTGTGTGTTGCTGTGATGCTGAACAATGGAGCTTTCAGACTAAAACAGACTAGGAAGAAAGGCCTGGTGATCTCCTTCCAAAAATCAGGGAATAAAAACCCTATCCATCACAGCAGTCCAGTGCTGCAACCAATCATGGGGATGGCGCAGGACTGGGCATTGTTCCCTGCCGTTGTGCTCGAGGTCACCATGAGTCAGGTGCCAACTTGCCGGTAGCTGTCAACAACACTGTATTGGACGCTGTCCTGAGAGTTTTTCATGCGTGATCTCATTTAATCCCCATAATGGTTTTATGAGATGGGACACAGTTTAATCAGAACACTGTTGTGAGGTGCAGCAGGTTATACAGTAGAGGTGCCGGGTAGCAGAATTGCCCCCTCTCCGGGTTTATCAGACCCCACTGGGTCTTCGCCTTCTCCTTGTACACTAGGCAGCATCTGGGCTGTAGGACCTTGGTATCTAAGATTTCCTCTCTTCTCCACAAATGTAGGTGTTCTCTAAGGAGGTTTATGTGTTCTCTACTGTGCTCCTCGCTTCCTTCTGAGTCCTCATCAGCAGAGTCTTTTTTTTTTTTTTAATAATTTTATTGTTTGTTGTTGTTGAGACTACACGGCAGGACATACACCAGTTCAACAATTTCCACATGTGCACTTCAGTGACATTGATTACATTCGTCAAGTAGTAGAACCATTCTCATCTTCTTTTTCCAAATTGTTCCTCTGGCATTAACATAAACTCACTGGCCCCTAAGCTTCCTGACTTTTCCTTCGAATTGCTGTTGTCCATTTGATCCCATATAGATAGTTCTTTAAAAGAGCACTGTGCTCAAGGCAGACATTCTTTACTGATTAAGCTAAACTGTCGTTGGGCTTAGAGAAGACTTCAGGGGATATTTTTGGTTTCAGGTTTAAAGGTTATCTCAGGCCAATAGTTTTGGGAGTTCATCCAGCCTCGGTGGCTCCAGACATTCTGGATTACATGAGAATTTGAAATTCTGTTCCTCATATTTCCGCTGTTTGATCAGTATTCTTTTGTAGAATTTTTGCTCAAATTTAATGTCCATATTTCTATTAACAATCTGTTCAAGGCGATCTAGGCTTTTTCTGTCATGCTTTGCAAAATTCTTCCAGGCTGTACCCCCTAGCCAATTCCAAAGTCACTTCTACGTTTTTCAGTATTTGTTAGAGTAGCACCTCACTTCCAGGCACCAAAGTCCGTTTTAGTTTTCTAATGCTGCTGAAACAAAGACCACGAAGTTAAAGCAACACAGTCATTATGTTATAGTTTTATAGGTCAGAAGTTCAACACGGGTCCTACGGGACAGAAATCAAGGTGTGTGCAGGGCTGTGTTCCTTCTGGAGGCTCCAGGAGTGAATATGTTTCCTTGCTGCTCCTAGCTTCTAGAGGCTGCCCGCATTCCTTGGCTTGTGGCCCCTTCCTCCATCTTCAGAGTCAGCAACAGGGAGCCAGGTTCTTCTCACTCTTTGAATTTCTCCTTCCTCTTCTGTCGCCCCAACTGTCTTTCTGTCTCTCTCTGATGGTAAAAAAAAAAAAAAAAAAAAAAAATTTTTTTTTTTTTGCCAGGGAAAATTCTTTGTTTTGGGGAAATTCAATTCAGGAAAATATCCCCATCGCAAGGTTCTTAACTTTAATCACATCTGCAAAGTCCCTGTTGCCACGTAAGTTACATGTTCACAGGTTTAAAAATTAGGGGTTGGACATCATTAAAAAAAAAAAACCACTCAAACCAGTTCCTATTGAGTTGGTGTTGACTCGGGGCGACCCCATGTGTGCTCCACAGGGTTTTCAACAGCTGATTTCTTGGAAGTTGATCACCAGGCCTTTCTTCCAAGGTACCTGTGGGTGAACTTGAATCGCCAACCTTTCAGTTAGCATCCGAGTGCTTGACCATGTTTACCTTGGGTGGGGGAGGGGCATTATTCTACCTACCAAACAAGGCAAAGTATAAATACATAATAAAATTCACTCTTTGGTCCTAATTTGCAACCCAGCATCCCCATATGCCTAGCATGTGATTTCTGATGCAACAAGCATTTTATTCAGGGCACATCAGTCCTGCATGGCTGGCAGCATCACCTTGCAGAACAGGTGTGAAATGAGAGACCCGTTGCAAACCTTGAACCTTCCTTCTTCCCTCTTTCAGTGAAATCAAGGGATGTAGAGAGGAAGGAGGCCACGTGGGTTGTAGTTGTCTTCCTTATTGTGAAACTAAGAAATAAACAACCATAAGAAGCTTTCCATAGTGAAATACTAGTGTTGGCATATGAAATTGGGCCATTTCCTAAAAGGCTCTTTCTCCCTTAGAGACAAAGCTGAGCCGCATTGCAGTTTGGACTTTCTTTCTCTTGTGGGAAAATTGGAACCCTACGTGGCATTTGGTGTGGCACTGACCTGGGTCCCCTTGGAGGGACAGGAATCCCCCTCTCAGTGCGCTGCCTGGAATGTGGTGCTGGTTGCGCTCCAACAGCTGGTTAGCACGGAGGGCCCTCGCAAGTTAAATCCTGTCTGAGGAAACAGTTTGCTGGGAGATCAAAGCAAGCATGGGGCCAATTAATTTTTCAACAAACCACAGGTTCAGGAGAATGTAAATGTTGTCTCCTAAGTGCATCGAATGTCTTTGATAAATGAGTGATTTTTTTTTTTTTGCGCTTCTTTTAAGATGAAAATTCTGCGTTTGATTCATGTCGTTATGTTGAAAAAGAACTCTGAGAATCTGTGCCTAAGATGGGGCCCTGAGATAGCCAGTTATTGATAAGTATTTCAGCTCCATCTCATTTACAGCAGTGGTTCACAGTGGCTTTGAGGAGGACTTTGCACCCAGGGGACATTTGACAATATTTAGAGTTTTTTTTTTTTTTGGACTTCTTTTTTTATTGTTGTAAATATATGTATGACACATTTGCCAATTTATCATTTTTCACCTGTACAGTTTTGTGATAGCAATGACACTAATCATGTTGTATAACCCTCAGTAATAATCCTTGCCAACTTTTCCACGACCATAAACAGTAACTCCACGCTTCCTGATCAACGCCTCTGGAGGCCACCGGTAAACTTTGGTCTGTTCCAGGTATTTCGCATGAATGAGATCACGCACTATCTGTCCTTTTAGGTCTGATATTTCACTTGGCATCATGTTTTCAAGGCTCATCAATGTCGTAGCATGTATCAAGACTTCATCTCTCTTCATGGCTGAGTCATAATCCATTGTGTGGCTAGACCAGAGTTTGTTTATCCCTGCGTCTGTGGATGGACGTTTTGGTTGGTTGTCTGGAGACATTTCTTTTTTTTTTTATTTGTAACTTTTAAAATTATTTGTTTTTGTTGTTGAAAGTATACACAGGAGAGCATACACCAACAATTTCTGTGTGTACACGTCAATGAGTGATTACCTCCTTCAAGTTGTGCGACCATTCTTACCTTTTCTGAATTGTTCCTCCCCCATTTGGGGACATTTTTCATTTGTCATGACTTAGGGGAAGGGATACTGTTTGCCATCTAGGAGCCCTGGTTGCACAGTGATTAAAGTGCTTGACTGCTAACTGAACCCACCAGTCACTCTGTGAGAGAAAGATATGCCACCCTGCTTCCATAAAGATTACAGCCTTGGAAACCCTATGGGGCAGTTCTACTCTGTCCTATAGGGTTTCTGTGAGTTGGAGTCAACTCAGTGGCAATGGGTTTTGTCCTTTCTATAAAGGAGCCCTGGTAGTACAATGGTTAAGTGCTCAGCTGCTAGCCGGCAGGTCAGTGAATCCAGCCGCTCCAAGGGAGAAAGATGTGGCAGTCTGCTTCCATAAAGATTACAGGGTTTAGTTTTTTGGTTTTGGGGTAGAGACCAGGGATGCTGTTCAACATTGTACAATGCCCAGGACAGCCCCCCAGCCGAGAATGATCCAGCCCCGGTGTCAGCAGTACTGCTATTGAGAAACCCTGATTTAGAGGGACCGTTTTCTATTTTTCAATTATTTGGACACAGCCTTGGCATAGTGGTTAAGAGCTTGGCTGCTAACCAGCAGGTCGGCAGTCTGAATCCACCAGCTGCTCCTTGGAAACCCTATGGGGCAGTTCTACTCACCATGAGTCGGAATCAACTTGACAGCAGTGGGTTTGGTTTGGAGGTAGCCTCACACTCCATCTGGATGTAATTCGTTGAGGAGTGGGCCCATTCCTTTTACTTTTTCTCGCTCAACCTGGCCACTTGCCTAGAGGAGGTGCAAACCTTCATCTGTTAATTTGATTTCTCCCCACTTTTACATGAAAAGAGCCCTGGTGGTGCAGTGGTTACTGCTTACCCACTATGCCACCAGGGCTCCTTAAGACCAAGGACAGTAACTATTAAAATATTGATTTAACTTACTTTCAATATGACTCATGGCGACCCCAAGTACAACAGTACAAAACATTGCCCAGTCCAGCACTATCTTCACGATCGTTGGTATGCCCGAGTCCATTGTTGTGGCCACTGTGAATTTTGAGTGCCTTCCAACCTAGGGGCTCATCTTTCAGCACTGTATTGGACAATATTGTGTTGTAATCCGTAGGGTTTTCATTGGCTAATTTTTAGAAGTAGATTGCTAAGCGTGTCATCCCATCTGGAAGCTCTACTGAAAACTGTCTACCACTGACCCTGCTGGTATTTGAAATATCTGTGTTGTAGCTTCCAGCATCACAGCAGCATGCAAGCCACCCCGGTGCGACACACTGACAGATGGGTGGTGGAAAATGGACTAAATGTCGTCTTGTCCCAGAGGCGTGGCAGTTGAACAGGAGACCTTGTGCAAAGTCCAGGGGGTCTAGGACCTCAGTCTTTGTACGGACTTGCATAAGGAGAGACAGACATCTTAGCATTCTGAGATTCTTCTCAGCTCTCCCAGAAGGAGAAGGAAAGCAAAAGAATTTATGGCTTTTCAGTGAGGGTTACTCCAGGGTTGATAAAACAATCCGAAGTACCTAAGAGGCACCCGTTGCCTGAGGCCAGCACTATTTTTAAAACTAAATTGACAGCAGCTAGTTCAAGTTGGAACATTCCTGACTTAATTATAGATACTTCAAAGGTGCCTTCAAACAGGTGGGTTCCAGCAAATCAGTGCTGCTTGGCAGAAAGGACTCCTTGCTTAGTTATCTGAGAGTTAGTTTAGAACTTAGGTTTAGGGGTCAGACTGGGGTGTGAGTTCTATCTTTGACTGGATTGGAGCCTCCATTTTCTCATTTTGTAAAATGGACCTAATAAAACTGTCTTCCGTGGATGGTTCTAAAACTCGAATGAGGCCATATTTGAGAGGTATCTCGCACAGTAAACAATACAAAACCATTTGCTGTCGCGCTGGTTCTGACTCATGGCAACCCGATGTGCATCAGAGTAGAACCGTGCCCCGTAGGGGTCTTAATGGCTGATTTTTTGGATGTAGATCACCAGGCCCTTCTTCCAAGATGCCTCTGGATAGACTCAAACTTTCAACCTTTCGGTTAGCTGCCAAGTGCGTTAGCTGCTTGTACCACCCAGGGACTCCCAGTAAGCACTTGATAAAACTTCCCTAAAACAGTTATTGCTTGAAATTTGCCAAGTTTTTTTTTTTTTTTTGGGTCCTGTACAAAGAGCAACTAGAAGTAACAAGAAGTTAACCTTTCACCCAACCCATTTATTAGTATTTCTATCCAAGTCTCTATTTTGAGAAAATTGGTGTTGAAAAACCTGGGGCCTTGGACACCCGCTTGTCCTTTCGTGGAGCATCGGCCCTGATCTCTGTGACCTGTAGTTCTCACGGCACCGTAGAATGACTGTTGCATTGTTGTGCTGTCAGGGCTTCCAGAAACACACAGAGGACTACTTACAAAGTTTACACTTAAAGAAAAAAAGATAAATTCAACTGATTAAAGAAAGTAATTGTTGCAAAATTGGGCATTTCTCTAGTTAATTTCTATGCCTGTCAGTTCTATGGAAACCCTGGTGGCATAGTGGTTAAGTGCTATGGCTGCTAACCAAAGGGTTGGCAATTCGAATCCACCAGGCGCTCCTTGGAAAGTCTATGGAGCAGTTCTACCCTGTCCTATAGCGTCGCTATGAGTCGGAATCGACTCGACGGCACTGGGTTGGGTCAGTTCTGTGCCTTCAAGAGCTGAGTCCAAATCCAGGGAGGCTGGGGATTGTCCCCCCTTAATCCCTAGTATTCTCATATTTTGCATCTTCAAAGTCCTGCGGAGCAGTTCTGCCCTGTAACCCGTAGGGCCTCTGTGAGTCGGAACCGACTGGACAGCAACAGGTCTTTCTTCATTTGTTTTTTTTTTTAAATCGACCTTCTCAGGCTGCCTTTATTAATCTGCATTTGCAGGCATATTGCTTAGTAAGTATAACATGTTATATCATTTCTTCACCTTGGCAAATTTCTTGAGGACTAGTGCTGTGTCAAGGAGCCCTGGTGGCACAGTGGTTAAGTGCATGGCTGCTGCTACCTGAAAAGTTGGCAGCTCAAACTCACCCAGCAAGCAGCTCCTTGGGAGAGAGAGCAGAGCTGGCCATCTGCTCCCATAAAGAAGACAGCCTATGGGGGCAGTTCTGCTTTGTCACAGGGGGTTGCTGTGAGTCGAATCGACCAATGAAACCCAACAACAACATCAGTTGTATGTCGTATATTTATTTGGTATCAGTATAGCAATGTTTTTTCGTTTTGGTTTGTTTTTATAGCACCTGGTGCCATGACGGCTTTCTGTGGTGCTGGTGATAAGGAGCCATAAAAAATCAGAGATTTGCAATTAGCAGAAGGACCAGCCTACACCATGTGGAGGAATAAATAAGGCGGAAGCTGGTGGGTGGGTTGTGGGAAGAGGAGGCGTGGGCGTTTAGTTGGGGATCAGGCAGCTAAGGTGGGCAGAGTGAGAGCTCTGATAGCAGAGGTACCCACTGTGTGGGCGTGTTAGTGGGGAGGTGGGGGTCAGAGAAGTTTAAGTTGAAACCTGTTGCGCGAGGCGAAATTAGCCAGGTGAAGTGGTAGATCTGGGGGGAGAATGTTCCAGACAGAAGAGGAAGAACACACTGTGTTCAGAGCCAAAGAGAGTTTAGTTTGCCATTTCAAATTGGAAGTAGGATTGGGGAGGTGTGTGGGTAGGCTTTGAAGGCTCTGGAAACAGTTAAGAAGCTTAAACTATCTCAGGGGCAGTGGGAGAGCATTGAAGAGGCTTGAGCCAGGTAGTGACATGATTAGATGTTGTTGTAGCTGGGTGCCATCGAGTCGATTCTGACTCACAGAGACCCCATGTGACAGAGTAGAACTGCCCCATAGGGTTTCCTAGGCTGTAATATTTATGGGAGCAGATCACCAAGTCTTTCTCCCACAGAGCCACTTGTTGTTAGGTTGGGCATTATTGAGTCGGTTCCAACTCATAGTGACCCATGTACAACAGAACGAACACTGCCCGGTCCTGCGCCATCCTCACAATCGTTGTTGTGCTTGAGCCCATTGTTCCAGCTACTGTGTCAGTCGATCTCTTTGAGGGTCTTCCTCTCTTCTGCTGACCCGGAGCCTCTGGGTGGGTTCAAACCGTCAAGCTTTCACTTCACAGTTGAGCGCTTAACCTCTGGCCTGGGTAGAGAGAGGCTGGCTGGAGAGCCATGAGGAGGAGCCCGAGTAATACCCAGGTGAGAGAGACGGTAGTCGGGACCAGTGGCCGTGGGAGGTCTGGAGTAGAGACCAGGAGCTGGGGGTAGGCTGGATGGAGAGGGAGAATCCAGTCTTGTGCCCAGGCTTCTGCGTGGACCCTGCTGCTGTTCTGTGAGAGGAAGGCCAGGAGTTGGAGCAGGTTTCTGGGGAAGACACCAATCTCAGCTTGGACAGGTTGAGTTCAAGGTATCTGCAGACCATTCAAAGGGAAAGAACAGTTGGAAACCTGCCTTTAAAGCTCAGGACGGAGACCAGTTCTTTGAATCCCCACCATGTAGCTGTGAGGTGGTAAGATCACCAAGTTAAAGGTAGGGGTGGAATGAGGGAGGGGAAGAGGGATAAGGGCCAGGGAGAAGCCAGACTGCCTGCAAAGGAGCTGGAGGAGGAGGAGCCGCCAGGGAGGTGGAGGGAAACTCACGGGAGTGAGCATCCAGGTGGGATTAGTAGCAGCGTCAGACCCTGCGGGGCAATGAGAATCGGGCTGTGTCTGGTGAATTTAGCAACAAGAAGTGCTTCGGGGGCTTGCTGGCAGCTGGACCCGGAGTAGGGGGGCAGGGGATGAGAAGTGAGAGGGACATGAGGAAAAAGAGACATCGTATGTGGACGATGCAGGCTTCTGCTGGCCTGTGCAGGCTTCGAAGGCATCAGACAACGGTGGACACAGCCACTGGCCATATGGCTTGGTGAGTGGACCATGAGTGGGACTTCGTTTCCATATGCATTTAAATTATGGTGTGGGTGAAGAATATTGAATACAACACCATGGACTGCCAGGACAACAAACCTGTCTGGGAAGAAGTGTAGCCAGAATGCCCCTTAGAAGCGAGGATGGCTAGACTTCGTCTCACTTACTTTGGACACATTATCAGGAGGGACCAGTCCCTGAAGAAAGACATTATGCTTGACAAGGTAGAGGGTCACCAAAAAGAGGAAGACCCTCAGCGAGATGGATCGATACAGTTGCTGCAACTAGGGGCTGATGACCCAGTAAGCAAGGTAAGCACACACTTACTTGTGCTTCCTTACTAATTTGTATTGAATGATTGCACGTGGGTATTACCACATCAAACCTTGTTCTCTGGGTAATCTGTCCCTGTCAGGGATTGTAAATTTGAAAAGAGGCTTTAATTCTGTAGAAAGGTTCTGTGGTGTTGGGAGAGAGACAGATGCCAGCCATACCTAGAAGCAGAGTCTTTGATGTGATGGAAAAAATGTGGAATTGTTCACTACAGATGATCTGATAAGCAAGGTGTTATGGATTGAATTATGTCCCCTCAAAATGTGTGTCAAGTTGGCTAGACCAAAAAAAAAAAAAAATTCCCAATATTGTGTGATTGTCCACCATTTTGTCATCTGATGTGCTTATCCTGTGTCATAAGTCCTACCTCTGTGATGTTAACGAGGCAGGATTAAAGGCAGTTGTGTTAATGAGGCAGGACTCAATCTACAGGATTAGATTGTATCTGAGTCAGTCTCTTTGAGATACAAAAGAGAGAATTAAGCAGAGAGATGGGGACCTCATACCACCAAGAAACAACAGCCAGGAGAATAGCATGTCCTTTGGACTTGGGGTCCCTGTGCTGCGAAGCTCCTCAACCAGTGAAGATTGATGACAAGGACCCTCCCCGAGAGGTGACAGAAAAAACCTTGCCCTGGAGCTGGCACCCTGAATTCGGACTTCTAGCCTCCTAGACTGAAAGAATAAGTTTCTCTTTGTTAAAGCTGTCAGTTTGTGGTATTTCTGTTATAGCAGCACTAGATGACTAAAACACAAGGTAAGCACTGTGCTTATCTTGCCTGTTGGATAATCCGCTCTGGCTGCAACAGTGGGTTCAAACATAGCAGTGATTGTGAGAATGGCACAGGGCTGGACAGTGTTTCATTCTGTTGTACATAGGGTTGCTTTGAGTTGAAACCCACTGACGGCACCTCACGACAAGGACAACAACATCCCGCTTTAGCTGGTGCCCTTGGTGTAGTATGCCTGCTGCGCCCGCATGCACAACAGGAAACCACCCCATGCTGGCGGCTAGGGTAGGCCAGAGGTTCACAGCCAGGGGCAGTTTTGCCCCCCAGGGTACATCTGGCAATGTCTGAAGATATTTTTGGTTGTGACAGTTGGCCTAGGAGGGAAGGCACCACTGTCTTCTAGTGGATGGAGGCCAGGGATGCTTCCAAAAACAGTTGCCATCAAGTTGATTCTGACTCAAGGCGACCCCATGTGTGTCAGGGTAGAACTGTGCTTCTTAGGGTTTTCAGTAGCGGAGTTTTCAAAAGTAGATTGCCAGACCTTTCTTCAAAGGCATTTCTAGGTGGGCTTGAACTTCCAACCTTTTGGTTAGCAGCTGAACACGGTTTGCACCACCCAGGGGCCCCAGGGTTGCTTGCCCAGCCCCAGATGTCTGTGGTGCCAAGGCTGAGAACCTGCTGAGGGTGAATCTTTCACCATCTTTGGCTGAGAAGTGGAGGGTCGGGAGGGCGGTGGCGAAGGTGGACCTGAGAACAGTGTGTTACAGACATTGCTGCAGTTCTCATCAGATGGTAGTTTTCTTACTGCCTCCCCCACGTGACTCCTGTTCATTGGGCTGTGGCTTTTCAACCAGCTGCTCCTCTGGCCTGGCCCTTTGCACTGTTTGTCTCCTCCTGGAGATGAGTACAGTAAGGCAAGAAAATCTTGCTCCTCATTTCCGCTGCTGGATTTGTTGGAAGACTTCTGTATTTGAATAGCATTCTTCAGGAAATTTTCCTTTGGCCCTCAGGCTGCCCTTGCTTTGGATAAGCCAAAATACCCATAGTTCAGCGTCGGACTGATAAGACTTTAAAGCAGGCTCAGCCGGCTTCTTGACTGTCAGGCTTGGAAAAAAGGCAGGAGGTATTCCTTGTCTTTGGAAGCAAGCCTCGCTCCTGGCTTTGGGGAGAATAGGGTTCAAGTGGTTCTCACCAGATAGGGTTGCAACGCCTCTCCCCGCATTTGGGGAACAAATGAAGTCATTATCTCAACAATGTCAAAACTGTGTTCCCAGATCAGTGGTGGTTTGAAACATTCGGGGCCAGTGTGGGGGAGAAGAATTCATTAGCAGCTCCTTCTGTGGGTGTCCTTTTTCAGCCTTCTCAGATTGCCTCATGAGAGCCCGTCAGACATGTTGGCTGGCCCTGGGATCATCGGGGTTTCAGACAGCACAGAGGGCTGCTGACTAACTTTTGTGTACCCCTCTCCCGTGGGGCTGACGGTGTCCTGGGTCCGATGAACAAGAAAATTGACTGCGAGGTGTCACTGATGGGGAGGCACTTGAGTTCACAGGACTGTCTTAGAAATTTCTGGGTGAGTTTGAAGAGCTAAGTTGCCTTTTCTGTTTTCTGGAATATTTTGCTCAGCCACTGTGGGTGAATCTAAAGCCCCTAAAATTTGGATGAAAACATGTTTTAATATTAAGTTTTGGCAAAGAGCGTTGGCAAGACGGTGAGAATATGTGGGTTGAGAACAGGAAATGCCTTACTTTAAAAATGGTGGTAGCCAAGATGGAGTAAAATGAGTTGCTGGCCCACTGTGTTGAAGGTGGGAAATGACTTGGTTAGGGGCAAGGTACATCTGAATTAGTGATTGTACATACAGGCATATTTTAGGCCCCTTTCTATGAAATGGTCTTTCATGTAGTTTAAAAGACAAGGCTGATATTAAGAATTCTCCTTGAGCATGGTACTTGAAAATGGTGAAGCATAGTTTCATGTGTCTGTGTGCATAGCTGAACTCAGAGCACAGCCCCACAAAATGTAACATACAAGGTGCTTTTAAATTTCTGGAGGGGAATGGGAAGTTTTTGGGCTAAAGAATGTTGATGCGAAGTCTTATTTCCAGTGTGGTGGAGTCTTAGATCATAGCGATAAAGAAGACGTTGAGGTCATCCTGCATTTCTTGTTTTTCCCGAGTCAGGACTGAGGGAAATGTTGGTAAACATCTATCCTGTTTTTCAAGTTCACCATGCAGTGAAATTCATAATGATCTTTAAGAGCCCTGGTGGCACAGTGGTTAAAGCATTCAACTGCTAACAGAAAGGTTGGTGGTTCGAACCCACCAGCTGCTCTGTGAGAAAGATGTGGCATTCTGCTTCCATAATTACAGATTACAGTCTTGGAAACCCTATGGGGCATTTCTACTCTGTCCTGTAGGGTCACTAGGAGTTGGAATTAACTCAGTGGCACTGGGTTTTGGTTACTCTGATGGCATAGTGGTTAAGAGCTACAGCTGCTAACCAAAAGGTTGGCAGTTCGAATCCACCAGGCACTCCTTGGAAACTGTATGAGGCAGTTCTACCCTGTCCTGTAAGGTTGCTATGAGTCGGAATCGACTTGACAACAATGGATAACAGGTAATATTCAAGAAAACTATTTCCCTTGTATTTTTTGTTTGGCCAAGTCCTTTTATTATGTACTAGAAAACCTTTATGAGAAAAGAATACTTATTATGTACAAATAATTGTTGTTAGTTGCCATTGAGTCGATTCCGACTCACGGTGTCCACATGTGTGCAGAGTAGAACTGCGATCCTTAGGGTTTTCAAGGCTGTGAGCTTTGGAATTAGATCGCCAGTCCTATCTTCCGAGGCACCTCTGGGTTAGAACTGCCAACCTTTCAGCTAGTAGTCAAGCGCTGCACTGTCTGAGCCACCCAAGGACTTTGGACAGAAATGGAAGGGAAATTAATTAAGATGCTCCTTCTGCCTCAATTATATCAGTGGCCGTTCTGATCCACCCTGCGACCCTCAGCGAAAGTGGTTATTGAAGCTTTTCCTCACTTCGAGCAAATAGCACAAGTTTCTCTAAAGAAAGATCCCAGCTCCTTCCTTGGTGTTATTTTAGTTATTAACCTAAACCCTGTTCCATTGCCATCCAGCTGATTCTGACTCATAGCGACCCTGTAGGACAGGGTAGAGCTGCCCCGTAGGGTTTCCTAGGCTTTACACAGCCTTCAGTATGGATTGCACCTCAACATAAAGGAAACAAAAATCCTCACAACTGGACCAGTGAGCAACATCATGATAAACGGAGAAAAGATTGAAGTTGTCAAGGATTTCATTTTACTTGGATCCACAATCAACAGCCATGGAAGCAGCAGTCAGGAAATCAAAAGACGCATTGCATTGGGTAAATCTGCTGCCAAGGACCTATTTGAAGTGTTGAAGAGCAAAGATGTCACCTTGAAGACTAAGGTGCGCCTGACCCAAGCCATGGTATTTTCAATCGCGTCATATGCATGTGAAAGCTGGACAATGAATAAGGAAGACCCAAGAAGAATTGACGCCTTTGAATTGTGGTGTCGGCGAAGAATATTGAATATACCATGGACTGTCAAAAGAATGAACAAATCTGTCTTAGAAGAAGTACAGCCAGAATGCTCCTTAGAAGCAAGGATGGCGAGACTGTATCTTACATACTTTGGACATGTTGTCAGGAAGGATCAGTCCCTGGAGAAGGACATCATGCTTGGCAGAGTACAGGGTCAGCGGAAAAGAGGAAGAGCCTCAACAAGGTGGATTGACACAGTGGCTACAACAATGAGCTCAAGCATAACAACGATTGTAAGGATGGCTCAGGACCGGGCAGTGTTCTGTTCTGTTGTGCATGGGGTCACTTTGAGTCAGAACTGACTTGATGGCAGCTAACAACAACAACAACAAGAATTTTTACAAAAGCCGACTGCCATGTCTTTTTCCCACGAAGCCACTGGTGGGTTCGAACCGCCCACCTTTTGGATAGCAGCTGGGCGCTTACACTCTTCTCGTTACAGAACTTTATAAAGACTTATCAGTGGTGGATGGGGACCCCTGATTTTGCTTCAGGGGACCTTGGTGCTACTGGGACAGTTAGACCCTCAGCAGCACGTGTAGGTACCCCCATTCCCTCTCCAGGGCTCCTTTGACAGTAAACAGTAGGGGTATTCACCAAGACTTTGAGAAGAGAATACAAATGAATCTATATTTATTTGTACAAACAGGTAATTGTGACTCCTTACATGGAAAAAAAAAAAAAAAACCCAGTAGCTCTGGTATGAGGCAATTTTTATAAACACCTCCCAAATATAACCCACCATGTGTAATTATGTACGTAGTTGCATTTAAAAAAATCTGGAAAGATGTACTAGCAATGCTTAGGGACAACCCTGAGCTTCTATTAAGGGTGATGAAAAGATTTGCAACAGAAAAAGGGTGATGGTTGAACTACAGAGTGAACAGAATCAATGCCACTGGACTGTCCATGTGAAGACTGTGGAAGTGCAGACGTTTTGTTATGTATATATTTACCACCACCACCACAACAACAAAAACATCAAATGATACCTTCAAAACAAAGATAAACTGAAATGTTAACAGCAATCAAGTTTCTCTGGGGACCGTGATAACTTAATATTATTTTTCCAGTCAGGATTTATTAAAAGTTTAAAATGACCATGTTTTATCATCTTTTTTTTTTTTTTAATTTTCCTTTGACTCTTTAACCTCTTTTTAATTTTTTAAAAATAATACTGTGTTTTTGGTGAAAATTTACACAGCACGTTAGGTTCCCATTCAACAACTTCTATACAAATTGTTCAGTGACATTAGTTACATTTTTCACAATGTGCCAACAGTCTCTTTAATTGCTTTCTGGTTGTTTATAGCGCTGTAGTCTTCCTGCCCCTTCGTCTTCTCATCTTTGCTTTTGAGTAATTGCTGACCTGTTGGTCTCGTAGAGATGAGTTTTTGATGGAGCACCGTACTCACAGATAATATCCTTTATTTTGTGTGCCAGTCTGTTATTTCACTAAAAGGTGACCTCAGGGGATAGTTTCAGTTCAGGGTTTAAAGAGTGTCTCAGAGCGATAGGCTCAGGGAATCCTGCCGTCTCAGCTGGTCCAGTAAGTCTGGACTTTGTAAGAATTTTGAGTTCTGTTCTGCATTTTCTCCCATTCTATCAAGGTCCATCAATTGTGGCCCAAATCAAAACAATTGGTAGTGATAGCCAGGTACCATCTAGTTCTTCTGGTCTCAGGGTAAATGAGATAAAATGACCTTGTTATATTTATGTACCAAAAATAAAATAGAGGAGGGGAAGTTAAAAAAAAAAAATGACCGTGTTATATTTATGTACCAAAAATACAATAGAGGAGGGGAAGTTAAAAAAAAAAATGACCGTGTTATATTTATGTACCAAAAATAAAATAGAGGAGGGGAAGTAAGTAAAAAAAAAAAAAATGACTGTGTTATATTTATGTACCAAAAATAAAATAGAGGGGAAGTAAGTACAAATGTGTAAATAGCAGGAATTTTATAGTATTTTTATCAAGAAATATACATCATATTAAATTGTAGATGAGATCATGTAAAGTTAGTTTTGTTTTTTTTTTTTCATTTCAATTCCACCAATAAGTCACGTACTTTGGACATCTTATCAGGAGGGATCAGTCCCAGGAGAAGGACATCATGCTTGGTAAAGATGAGGGTCAGTGAAAAAGGGGAAGACCCTCAATCAACAAGATGGATTGACACAGTGGCTGCCAACATTGGGCTTAGGCATAACAGTGATGCGAGGATGGTGCGGGAAGGGGCAATGTTTTGTTCTCTTGGGCATCTGGTCGCCATGAGTCGAAATAGACTCAACGGCACCTAACAGCAGCAACGATTCTGAAAAGTTTGTCTGTTCTTTTTTTTTTTTTTAACCTCTTCTACAGGGAAACCGGAGGAGGAAGCGTATGTGAATTGCTGGCTTTTCATCTTTTCATTTTGTTTCTCTGATGTTATTGCTTCTTCTCTTTCTTCCTCCAGGCCTCTTGTTCCAGAACCTTCCAGAGGTTTAAAACACCTTCAAAACCCTCTGCAAGATCTGTCCCCCAACTTTGTATTATCAGTTACCAGTTGCCTTCCAGTTGACTCCAACTGATGGCAACCCCCCGTGTGCCAGGGTAGAACTGTGCAACCCCCCGTGTGCCAGAATAGGACTGTGCCAACCCCCCGTGTGCCAGGGTAGGACTGTGCAACCCCCGTGTGCCAGAGTAGGACCGTGCAACCCCCCGTGTGCCGGGGTAGGACCGTGCAACCCCCCGTGTGCCGGGGTAGGACCGTGCAACCCCCCGTGTGCCGGGGTAGGACCGTGCAACCCCCCGTGTGCCGGGGTAGGACCGTGCAACCCCCCGTGTGCCGGGGTAGGACCGTGCAACCCCCCGTGTGCCGGGGTAGGACCGTGCAACCCCCCGTGTGCCGGGGTAGGACCGTGCGGCCCCCCGTGTGCCGGGGTAGGACCGTGCGGCCCCCCGTGTGCCGGGGTAGGACCGTGCGGCCCCCCGTGTGCCGGGGTAGGACCGTGCGGCCCCCCGTGTGCCGGGGTAGGACCGTGCGGCCCCCCGTGTGCCGGGGTAGGGCCGTGCGGCCCCCCGTGTGCCGGGGTAGGGCCGTGCGGCCCCCCGTGTGCCGGGGTAGGGCCGTGCGGCCCCCTCCGTGTGCCGGGGTAGGGCCGTGCGGCCCCCTCCGTGTGCCGGGGTAGGGCCGTGCGGCCCCCCTCCATGTGCCGGGATAGGGCCGTGCGGCCCCCGTGTGCCGGGGTAGGAGTGTGCTCTGTGGGTTTTCCGTGATCAGTAATTTCAGAAGTCCGTCACCAGGCCTGTCTTCCGAGACTGCTCTGAGTGCACTTGAACCTTCAACCTTTCAGTTAGCAGCTGAGTGTTAACCGTTTGCACCACCCAGCCTTGTATGGCGGAGTGACTTGGTGCCAGTGGCCTGCCTAACGCCTCGCTGTGGCACACTGGGCCCTTTGGGAAGAGACCGTTTACTTACTAAACAGTCCCCGTGCCTCGTCCCAGGGCTGACCTCACTCATGTTAAGGAACCTGAGTTTCCTAACGGGAAGGATGGCCACGGAGTCTTCCTGCGGAACAGAGCTGAACTGGCCGTGGCGTTTCAGGACAGTCTCTCTGTTTCGTGTTCAACAGTTGTCGTCCCTTCAGAGTATGAAACTAGGCAGTTCTTAGAAAAGGCTGTTTGTCCTTCCCTTCCGTGCCCTGGCTCCGACAGCTGTCCCACACACAGCTTGAGGTGGGAGCGTCATGGGGGTGTGGGACAGAAGCCCCCGTCCTCCCCTCAGCCCAGCCACCTGGCTCCTTTGTCTTTTCTCCTTGCGCTGGGGCGTGGGGTGCAGTGACTCCATGACATCGGAACCAGGAAGCTGCAGAATCAATCCCCACGCAGGTGGCTGCCTATTGTCTGTTGGGAGGAAGCGGGCACATTTCTTCCTGGGATTGCTTTCATCTTCTCATAGCGTTTAGAGGGTAAAATTATCCTTAATTGGTGCTGGGGGATAGCACACACAAAGTCCTGGGGTCAGAAAGTTCCCTAGAGAAATCTGCAGCAGGGAGTTCACACTGAGGAAAACCTCCTTGGTTGATTTTTTTTTATTTTTGCTGAAGTAGCACTTTACTACTTGTGAGCTCTGTGTGTGTGTGTGTGTGTGTGTGTGTGTGTGTGTGTGTGTGTATTCCCCCCCCAACAATTTCTGCATGTCTAATTCAGTAACATTCATTACATCCTTCAAATTGTGCAACCATTCTCACTATCCTTCTCCAAATTATTCTACCACCATTAACATAATGAAGTCCTGCTGGCACAGGGGTTACGAGATCTGCTGCTAAGCAAAAGGTCTGCAGTTCAAATCCACCAGCTGCTCCTTGGAAACCCTGTGGGGCAGTTCTGCTCTGTCCTATAAGGGTGCTATGAGTCAGTGCAAAGAGTTTATGGGTTATTAACATAAACTCAATGCACCCTAACCAAAAGCTCCCCCTTCCTGCTCCCTCCCACCTTTGGTAACCACTGATAATTTTTTATTTCCATATATTTGCGTATTTCATATAAGCGAAATCATATAGTATTTGACCTTTTGTGAATGACTTATTTATTTGCATTAAACAAAACTTACAAAAGAGCAGTGCAATTGTAATTGTGACCAGGGTTGCAAATAATAAGTAAAGGTCGCAAAGGGAGTATGTAACCAAAAACCCAAACCCACAGCTGTGGAGTCGATTCTGACTTATAGTGACCACCCTGTACAGGAGAATCTGACTTAGCTGGGAAAAGCTGCCTCAAAAAATGGCGTTTAACTCGAGACCTGAAGGATGAGTAGCAGTTGGCAGGGTGAAGACAGGGAGTAGGTGCTCTCAAGGAAATGGTGGAAATAGCATATGCAAAGGCCCTGCGGTAGGAAGGGGCTTTAGCTGGCTTGAGGAATAGATCAGGATAGTGTGTTGCTGTGGAAAAACTCAACAGATGGGGGCTAGAAGTAGAAGTGGGAAGATCAGCTGAGAAACTCGGGAACTTGCCCAAGGCTAGCTAGCTGATGCATAGCCAAGCCTGGACTCAAGCCCAGACTGTACGAAGACAAAGACGACATGACCCTCAAGTCCTCAGAGTTTGTTAAACACTATTTGGTAATGATGTTCTTGTCAACTCAGTATACATTTTTAAAGATTCATAACTGACAGGTTTCTTCTGACATGGCTTATTAATCTTTTTATTGTAATATAAAATAGGTATGAAGTTTTCAGCTGCAAAAAGGAAAAGTACTCAGTTGAATGAACCAGCAGATATTTGGCATTTTGCCCGCCTTTGACCTTAGCCTTGCCAAGATGTTAATTTCTTGAATGCATTCAGCCACATTCTCAACTATTCAAGTCTGTGCTGTGTCTTGGCCTTTCCCTCCTAACTGGGTAACATTCTTTAAAGAAAATGTTTTGAAATGTGTTCTCTTGATCAGGGTGTTTGCGGTTAGGTAGTGTGTACACTGCTTTTATTTGCAGAATAAACTGTTTCTCTGTGGTGGGGTCCTTTGTTAGGAATGAATGTGGTTTAATTTTTGTCGTCCTTATTTGAAAAATCACTTATTGGGTGATTTTTTTTGGAGCCCTGGTGTGCAGTGGTTAAGAGCTCAGTTGTTGATCAAGAGGTTGGCACTTTGAATCCACCGGCCACTCCTTGGAATCCCTATGGGGCAGTTCTACTCTGTCCCATAGGGTTGCTGTGAGTCAAAATCGACTTGATGGCAGCGGGTTTGGTTTTTTTTGGTTTTTCTAGAGAAAACAATTTAGATGTTTGTAGCCTCTACTTTTTGGGAATTTTACAGTATGTTCAGAAAGTACTTAAAATGGGATAGTTCTATTAGCCAAAAGATGATGAAATTACTATCATGTTGTCTTAGTTACCTAGTGCTGCTGTAACACAAATACTACAAGTAGGTGATTTTAAAGAACAGAAATTTATTTTTTTTTCTCACAATTCTGGAGGCTAGAAGTTCAAGTCCAAGTCAGCGGTGTCGATTCCTTCTGTGAGCCCCTCTCCTAGTTTCTGGTGTCTACTGGCGGTCCTTTGCATTCCTTGGCTTGTAGACAAACCTCACATGTTGTCTGTCTTCCCCCTGTGTGTCTCTGTCTATTCTGGTTTTTTTTATAACCCAGAAGTGATGAGCTCTAGGGCCTACTCCATGCCGGTATGACCTCCACTGACTGATTGCTTACATTAGATTGCATTATGAAAGTTGATTGCATTGCATTGCCTTACTTTATATTATACAAGGTAATCTGCTCAACAGGGCCCTGGCTGCCCAATGGTTAAACACTTGGCTGCTACCTGAAAGGTTGGCGGTTCGAACCCACCTAGCAGCTTCGAAGGAGAAAGACCTGGTGATCTGCTCCCATAAAGATTACAGCCAAGGAAACCCCAGGAGGCAGTTCTGCTCTGTCATACAGAGTCCCTATGAGTTGGAATCAACTTGGTGGCACCTAACAACCACAATAGTCTCCTCTATCCAAGATCAATTGATTTAATCACATATAGCTACTCCATGATAGCAGCTAGACCAGTGTTTGGCCAAACCACTGGAAACCATAGCCTAGCCAAGCTGACACATAACATTCACCATCACACATGTATTGAGGGTGTCTGTGTTTTCTTTTGTGCAGGCAGCATGCTTATAGCACCTTTAATTTCCACAACTTTTTGATGTGGAAGTTTGCACTGTGATTATTTTGCGTTTAGGAAAACCAAGATGTAAAACAGCTCAGTGAGTTTCCAAGGGTGGCCAGACAGGAATGCCAGAGCTGAGACCCGAACCCAGGCCTCTCAGAGTCCCTGCTCTTAAGCACCTTGCGGTTCTGGGCTCAGGGATGAGTTTGTCTTGGGTAATTATTGCGAGTCTTCTCAGTGCCAAGAGCTTGGGGCACGCAGAAACGTAAATTTAAGCTATGTGGTGAAGTAGTTTCTTATAAGCTGTTGCAAGGATTTTGCTTCAAAGACAAGTATGAGAATAGCAGCTAATTTCTCTCTTGTACTGAACTTTTGGTGAGTCCAAAGCTTTCTGCTATTTTTATTTGCTTTTTTTAAAATAACATCATTTAAAAAATTTTTTGTGTGTGTGGTGAAATTTACGTAACAGAACATTTCAGCCATTTTTACACGTACTATTCAGTGATATTAATTACATTTACCATATTGTCCAACAATCATATTTGAATTTACTTGGGTAGGAATATTGGAAGATGAGTAAAGTGCTTTTAATGGTGGGGAGTAAACCAAATATATATAATGGTGATCTCAATGAATGAGCACTTAAAAAATCATTATAACAGAATCCCCTGGAGGTGGCTGGGCCCAGGACCCCCATCTTCTCAGATTCAGGAGGTCTGGGATGGGCCTGAAGAGTGATACCTCTGACAAGTTCCCAGGTGATGCTGATGCTGCTGGTCCAGGGACCACACTTTGAGAACAAGGACTTAATAGACTCAAACATATGATTGATTGTGACGATGGCATAGGACTGGGCAATGTTTCGTTCTGTTCTGTATAAGGTTGCCATGAATTGGAACCCACTCAGTGTCAACTAGCAAAAACAGTAACAGTATGGGGACAGTAATGACTGCTAATGAAATGAGAGGTGGATCAGTGGCTTGTCAGTGAGAAAGTTATTTCCCAGCCCCAGATCACATCCATAACCCAAAACAGAATGGCATTGTGAAGGGCAGTACACTGACTTCATGGAGCTATCACCATGATTGGGAAAACCGTGAGTGGGGTGTCTTATACCTTTCCTCCCCGACCCTGTACCATGTATGTGATGACACAGGATCTAGACTTGCAAGAGGTATACATCATTGTTATGGATTGAGTTGTGTCACCTGAAAATATGTGTCATAAATTTTAACCCCTATATCTGTGGTGAGGAGCCCTGGTGGCACAGTGGTTAAAACGCTTGGCTGCAAACCAAAAGGTGGGCGGTTCAAACCGAACAGCTGTTGTGTAGGAGAAAGATGGGGCAGTCTGCTCCTGTAAAGATTATAGCCTTGAAAACCCTATGGGGCAGTTTTACTCCGTCCTATAGGGTCACTATGAGTCAGCACTGACTCGATGGCATTGGGTTTGGTTTTTTATACCTGTGGTTGTAATCCCATTTTGGAATGCATTTTCCTTGTTAAGTTAACGAGGCATTGTCAGTGTAGGGTGTGTCTTAAGTCAGTCTCTTTTGAGATATAAAAGACCAAAGATGGACGAAGATAGACACCATGCTACATGAAGACCAAGGAACTGCGGAATGAAAGCTGAAAAGAGATGAGAACCTTCCCCCAGAGCCAAAAGAGAGAAAGCCTTCCCCTAGAGCTGGCTCCCTGAAGTTGGACTTCTGGCAACCTCAATTGTGAGAAAATAGTTTGTTTGTTAAAGCCACCCACTTGTGGTATTTCTGTTACAGCAGCACTAGATAACTAAGACAATTGTCAACTCTACAGAGTCCACATGCTGCTAGGTGTGTGCCGTGATTGCCCACACTGTTAAATTAAACGATGAAGATGAGTAAACATGAATCAGGATGCAGGTTCCAGCTGGGTAAAATGTTCACTTCAGTTTGTCCATTGTGGGAATTATCTCTGAACTGTTGCCATGCCAGAAGCTTTGCTGGGCCTCTCTTCTCTCTCTGGAGTGGCCGAGAATTAGGCACAACAACCTAGAAGTGTGAGATTCCTTCTTGGCTGGAAAGGCAGTCACATCGGCTGGCTTAGTAAGCCTTAAGGAATTCTTTCAGATTTGATGTGCCCAGACTTGTCCGGAATATCAAATATTTGATTTGACAAGATCTAGAGGTTCCTAGCGCTTAAGTGTTTTTAAAAATGTGTTTCTCAAAACACAATTATGGAAAAAATTCCTTTGAAATGCGAAAATTACCCTTTAGTGGTGATAAAGATGCTGACAGCCACCTCTGTTAAAACATAACACCACAAAACTTTTAACCTTCACGATGTTATAATAACATCATTAACTGGTGTGTAGACAAACACCACCCATCATATTTAAGGTAATCATTAAAATTATTCTGAGGCTATACTTAAGACAACTACTTTTTTCTTTTTGATCACGCTAATTAAAGTATTACTGCAAAGTTAATGGAGGAGGGCTAAGTTGGAATTGTTATTTCTTTTTCTGGATTCTCTGTTTTGGCTTAGTTTGTGGGGGGAGAAGTTTACAAAGAATTATAACTGAACATAGAAGTTTTTTTTTTTGTTTTTTATTCTTACTTTAAGGGGCAGGGGAAGCTTTAGAGCCACTTCTGATAATGAGCCTTAAAAAAGAAACAAACAAACTGAGAAGTATTGGACTTTATTATTTAGCTGGTTGTTTAATTTTCTTTTCTTTTTTTTAATTAATGAACGTGCATTGCTTACGTAAAAAATTTCTCTCCTTATCTCTGTGTGTGTGTGTAAATGTGTGTGAGGCAGAGAGAGGAGTTCAGTCTGGATTCAGGGATTTCTCACTGAAGGATTGGGGACCTCAGTGTCTTTTAATTGTGCTCTCTGATAGAATGTGGGTTGAGTCTTAGGCTCTGGAGTCAGTCAGGCCAGTTTTAGAATCCCAGTGCTCCCAGTTACTAGATGGGACCCTAACAATATTATTTGGCAATGAAGTCTCAGTTTCCACGTCTGTAAAATAGATATATAATAGTAACCTCCTCACGCAGTTATAGAGGGCCTGGTGTAGTAAGTAATCTGTAATGTTAACTCTGATCCTGAGAAATTGCCAGGCTATCTTCAAAAGAAATAAACTGAGGATTCCGAATATGTTGAATTACCTGGATAACAATCCATGAGAAAATCAAGCACACTAATGTCACCTACCTTATGTGGTGTCTTAATTATCTAGGACTGCTATAACAGAAATACCGCAAATGGGTGGCTTTAACAAACAAATTTATTCTCCCACAGTTTAGGAGTCTAGAAGTCCAAATTAACAGCACCAGTTCCAGGGGAAGGCTTTCTGCCTCTGTCAGCTATGGGGGAAGGTTCTTGTCATTAATCTTCCCCCAGTCTAGGAGCGTCTTAGCACAGGGACCCCAGGTCCAAAGGATGCACTCCACTCCTGGCTCTTCTTGCTTGGTGATAATGAGGTCCCCCTCCTCTCTGCCCAGTTCTCTTTTATATCTCAAAAGAGACTGACTCCAGATATCACATAATCCTCTAGATTGAGCCCTGCTTCATTAATATAACAGCCTCTAATTCTGCCTCATTAACATCATAGAGGTTAGGATTTACAACACACAGAATAATCCCATCAGATCATAGAATGGAGGACAACCACATGATACTGGAAATCATGGCCTAGCCAAGGTGATACACGTTTCTGAGGCACACAGTTCAATCATAACAAGTGGCATTTAGGCTTATTTCATTTTGGTCTGTGATGAAATACAATACAAAATTTTATTCAAGATAAATTATAGAATAATTATTAAGGTGAAACTAAGGTTTGGGAAATGGAAGAAATTGGATACAATGGCTATACGGTTTTCTTTTCCTTAGTTTTTTTTTAAACTCCATTTATCCAAAGTGGGGTTTTTAAAAAGCTAATGTCCGTATTCTTTTCAGAAAATTCAATCATTTATCCAATTACTCTTCTTACTCAAATTAAGTTTTTGGCCCTTTTAGTGTTTTCTCTCTGGCTGTTGCCCTGTTTCATGATGTTCCAGAACAGTTTTAGTTTTATTTATTTTTCCACTTTTGTGGGCCAGGCCTCCAATTAAATTCTCTTAGAGAATGTGCTGTCTCCTCCCCTGTTCCAAACCCACTTAGGGCTCGTCCCTCTGCCGTACAGTCAGGATGGTGTTGGCAAGCGGTGAGATATGGTGCACGGACCTTGTTTGGATTCTGATTGGAACAAACCAACTGTAAAAAGACACTTTAGAGCATTGTGCTCTTTTAAAAGATTATATGTATGAGACCACGATGATAATCATAACCCTAAAGCATAGATGAGAAGTTTAGGGGGCAAGTGAGAGGCAAGTTAATGGTAATGAAACATTTTGAGTAGAAATAGTGAGATTGTTGGCCCAAAATGAAAAATTTAACCAATGTCACTGAATTTTAAGTGTAGAAATTGTTGAATGAATGCATGTTTTCCCCTGTACATTTTCAGCAAAAGTAAATATATTTTTTAAAAGACACTTTAGAGACAATACTGAAAATATGAATATGGACTGAGTTGTCAAATGTGTTGAGAAATTATTGTTAATTTCCTCAGGTTGATAATGGTGTAGTGATTGTGCTAAAAAAAAAAGTCCTCATTAGTTACAGATGTACACTGAAGTGCTTATGGGTGAAAAGACACATTGTCTTGGTTTTGCTTTAAGATATTCCAGCAGAAAAAGGAGGGAAAACAGTTGAAAAAGACGGGCAAGATGCTGATCATTGTTAAATTGGAGTATGTTTTGCTGTGTGTATTCTAATGGCATTCACTGGAGTATTCTCTCCACTTTTAGATATGTTTGAAGTTTTCCATAAAAGGTTTAAAAAAATTCCAACAAAAGTTAAAAAATTAAAGCAGAAATCAATATTGAGTTTCAAGCTCCTATCAGGTGTCTAAGAGTTCCTCAGATGACCATGGGGAGATTGTTTATGTCCCTCTAGAGTTTTAAAGCAGAGAATTTTTGGCAGTTAGCTATTGAAAAAGTTCTAGGGGCTTTTCTTAGTTATCTAGTGCTGCTATAAAAAAAAAAAAAAAAAAAGAACAAATTTAATTCTCTCACAGTTTAGGAAGCTAGAAGTCTGAATTCAGAGCACCAGCCCTAGGGGAAGTCTTCCTGCCTCTGTTGGCTCTGGGGAAAGGTCCTTTTCATCAGTCTTCCCCTAGGTCTAGGAGCTTCTCAGCATAGGGACCCCGGTCCTGGCTCTTCTTGCTTGGTGGTAATGAGGTCCTTCTCTCTGCTTGCTTTTCTCTTTCATATCCCAAAAGAGATTGACTCAAGGTACAACCTAATCCTGTTAGATTGTGTCCTGCCTCATTAACATAACTGTCTCTACTCCTGCCTCATTAACATCTTAGAGGTTAGGATTTATAACACATAGGATAATTACATCAGATCACAAAATGGGGGACAATCACACATTACTGGTGTTCATGGTCTAGCCAAGTTGATACACATTTTGGGAGATACAATTCAATGTATAACAGGGCTCATCCAGCCTCAATGGCTCCAGAAAGTCTGGGTTCCATGAGAATTTGAATTCTACATTTTCCCCTCCTTTTGATCAGGGTTCTTTCACAGAATCTTTGATCAAAATGTTCAAAATCCCGCAAACTGCTGCCCTGAGAATCTTCAGCCCTGAAACCTTAAACCAGACGTATCACCTGAAGTCGTCTTAAAATCAAACAGTTCTTTAGCTTAACTAGTAAAAAATGTCTGCCTTGAGCATTGTGCTCTTTTAAGAACTACCTATGTAGGATCAAAATGACAACAGCAACTCGAAAGATTAGATAGGAAGCTTGGGGGGTAATGAGTTTATGTTAACGGTGAGGAACAACTTGGAAAAAGGGTGAGAATGGTTACACAATTTGAAGAATGTAATCAATATCATTGAATTATACATGTATAAACTATTGAATTGGTGTATGTTTTGCTATGTATACAGTCAAAAACAACACAATGTTTTTAAAAGTAATAAAAAATTAAAAAGGTTTCAGACAACTTACCAAACATGTAGGTGTGATCCTGTGGGCACAAACACTACTGGCAAAAATGGCTTAAGAAAGCAATGTCATGCTTGGTTGAGGAATTAAAGGGGCTTGGGAAACCACTGAGGTCACCCAGAAACATCTGAGGAGCTGTTTTGTAAAAGGACCTGTGCAAAAGATGGTAGGAATGGCAGACAACCAAGGTGTGAACACAGAATCAGGTGTTGTGTGGGGGAGATGGCCATGTTAGAGCTTAATGGACTGACACCTTTGGAAAGGCTTGAGGAAAGCTTTTTTTAAACGCCTGTCAATTTTCAAAATTGTTAATGAAATACACACAGCAAAACATACTCCAGTAGTTTCTGTATGAGTAACAAAGTGACACTGGTTACATTCTTCAAATTGTACAGCCATTCTCGCCCCCCTTTTCTGATTTTTTCCTCCCCAGTGACATAAACTCACTGCACTCCAAGCTTCCTGACTAACATTTTGAGTTGCTGTTCTCAATTTAGTTCCATGAAGAGAATTCTCTAGAAGAATACAATGCTCAAGGCAGACATTCTTTGCTAATTATGTTAAACTATTATTTGAATTAAGGAAGGTTTTAGGGGATATTTTTGGTTTAAAGTTTAGAGACTATCTCAGGGCAATACTTTTGGGAGGTTCATCCAGCCTCAGTGGCTCCAGTTAGCCTGGATTCTATGAGAATTTGAAATCCTGTTCTGCATTTTCTCCCTTTTGATCAGGATTCTTCTATAGAATCTTGGATCACAACCTTCAGTAATGGTTGCTGGGCACCATCCAGTTCTTCTGGTCTCATGGCAAAGGAGAGAGTTGTTCATGGAGGCAATCAGCCGCATGCTCTATTTCTAGCTAGAAAAAGATTCTGAAAGGAATTTAGCGTTGGAGAATAGCTAGGAAGGATGGGTTCAGAATTCCAGTTATTCTGTAGTATAAATAGGAGACCCAGAGATAGCAACGCTGCTCACTGTTGGCAATAGGAGAAATACAGAAACATCAAGAAGAAGGAGCAAGAGAGGATTGTGGGCAGGTTGTAGAGGGACTTGGGAAGCATAACTAGAAGCGGAACGTTTTTGAAATCTCATATTTTAGCATAAAATGAACCTACTTTACACTTTATTTTTTAATACATCTATGTTTGTTTTAATGTAAAAATATTTTAAGTTACCATCTAATAAAATAGCTTGAGTAGCCTTGGTGGTGATGTGGTATCCTAGTCAGAAGGTGCGTCAAATTTGTGCTTGCCCCATTTTTGGGAGGGAAGCTGACAAATTGGATGTCAGAAACCAGGATAGAAAAGGACTGAGAAAAAGCATAAATGTTGGGTCAGCATTAGTGAAGACACAATTATTCTCTACTAAGCCCAACTTTCTTATACTTAAAAAAAAAATGGAAAACAGATAAGTTGCATGTTTATAGAATGGGAGACTGGTCGATAGCAGTTCTTGTTAAAAAGATGTAAGGTTTTAGCCAACTGTTTGACATGGTTGGCCATCTCTGGCGGGACTCACGGCCCAGTTTTCAGGAAACAAAGATAATGGTCCCTTGTTTCCTGCATTCATCAGACGGCCTCCGAGGGCTTCTTTTCAATTCTGGGCTCCGTGTTCAAGAGGGCAAACAGGGAGGTAAACGGAGTGAAAGCTCTGCTGTGTCAGCTGTGGGGTGGAAAGAGAACATGCCTACCTCTCAGCTGCAGGGGGCAAAATTGGGGCTTTTGAGTGGACGTGAGAGGCGAACATCCCTTATTAATTCCATTCATTCAAGACTTTTTTGTGTAAATACACACAAAAAATGGGAAAATACACAATTTAGTAATTATCTCTTTTCACTGAATATGGCAGAAGAATTGATGCCTTTGAACTATGTTGGTGAATATACCATGGACTACCAGAAGAATGAACAAGTCTGTTTTGGAAGAGGTCCAGCCAGAATGCTCCTTAGAAGCAAGGATGGCAAGACTTCATCTCACTTACTTTGGACATGTTATCAAGAGGGACCAGTCCCTGGAGAAGGACATCATGCTTGGTAAAGTAGAGGGTCAGCGGAAAAGAGGAAGACCTTCAACGAGATGGATTGACACAGTGGCTGCAACAATGGGCTCAAGCATAACAACAATTGTGAACATGGTGCAGGACTGGGCAGTGTTTCGTTCTGTTGTACATGGTGTCCCTGTGAGTTGGAACCAACTCGACAGCACCTAACAACAAAAACAACTTATAAATCTGTATTATTTCTTCTGGCTGCATAGCATTCCATTATAGCATGCCGTGAAAACCACCTTCTACTGATGGCTATTTTCGTTGTTCCCAATTTTTCAGTGTTACAAACGCAACACTACAATGGATATCCTTGAAATTGGCTCATCACTGTGCACTTGTCAGGTTATTTCCCTAGAACACATCTCCACAAGTGGACCAGATGGGTCAACGCTCTGATCTTTGTTTTTAGGGCTTTGACTGCTTCTTGGCAAACTGCCTCACCAGTTGTATGAACTTCCTAGAAGTTGTTCAAAAGTGGGGTGGACTGCCATATGGTGAGCTCGTGGCTACAGGATCTGTTAAGGAGGTCAGACTCCCCCACATCATGGATGCTGCAGAAGATTCCCCTCTACAGCCATGGGTTAGATTTGGGGCAGTGATCTAAAATATGACATGGAAGTTTGGCCACGGGACCAGGTGATTATTTCATCTAGAAATGTGGTCATGTTTCAGTCTTATTTCATCAGTCGTAGCAAGCTAATGGTTAAGAGTCTGTAACAAGGGAAATAACGCAAAAGATTTCTGCATCCGCAGACCAGTACGGAGATCATCCAGTGAGGGGGGTATATAGCAGGGTAAAACTCGACGAGGTTAGGTTGGTATGTGATAAAAATAACAAAGGTCCTTCAGCCTTGAGATCTTATGTCTCGTGACAGCTGGCAAATAACCACTTTATACCTTAGGTGAGTCTAGCTAAACTAAGCCAGTGATGTTTTCTACACATTACCAGAGCTGGTAATCTTTTGCTTCTGGAGAGGATAGGAAGAGGCAAAAAGCTGCTGTAGATGATGTTTCCAATAAAGAGCTCAAAATGGTTTTGCATTTGTTTTATCCTCAGGGGTGGCATAGTGCAGTCTCAGTAAAGTTATGGCTCCATTGCTCGGGTGAGCCACTAAAGCCTTCATCCCTTAACTTCTAAAATGAGACAAGTTAATTGTCAACTAGCAAAATTTCTCAAAGAGTTATCATGGGGATTACATGAGATTATCTGTAGGATGGGACTTTACAATCTGTAAAGTGCTGTATAAATACTCCTTGTCACCATCAGCTAATAGAATTTTCAACCTTAAATCTTTTTCTCATGGATGAAGGGGCTAGTCAGCTTCATTAAGGCTGAAGTTCGGTCTGGTTTTGCTTGCTTTTGTTATCTTAGTGTTTGGCTCATAATAGCAGCTCAGTAAATATTTGTTGAATGAATGCGAGAAAATATTTGTGGAATATGGCCTGATCTATAAAACCATGAAAATGTAGCATGGTTTTCCTTGGAAACTTTTCCTTCTTATTTTTGTGGAATAAGTACTATATAAGTCGCAACGAGTCAGAATCGACTCGACGGCACTGGGTTTGGTTTTTTTTTTTTTTTTATAAGTACTATATTAGTATTCTCCAGAGACAATCAATGAGATATGTATTTGAGAGAGAGACAGAAAGGGAGAAATTGATTTTAAGGAAATGGCTTGCCATTTGGCTAGCAAGTTTGAAATCCATAACCCAGGCAATAGGCTAGAAACTTCAGTAGTCTTGTGTCCAGAAATTGATAAGCCAGGCAGTGGGCTGGAAACTCTGGAAAGGTAGCTACGTTAGTGTTATGGATTGAATTGTATCCTCCAAAAATGGGTGTCAACTTACTTAGGCCACAATTCCCAGTACTGTGTGATTGTCTACCATTTTGTGATCTGATAGGATTTACCTATGTGTTGTAAATCCTACCTGTATGATGTTAGTGAGGCAGGATTAGAGGCAGTTATGTTAACGTGGCAGGACTGAATCTACAAGATTCACTTGTGTCTTGAGTCAGTCTCTTGAGATACAAAAGAGAAGTAAGCAGAGAGACAGCGGGACCTCATGCCACCAAGAATGAAGAACCAGGAGCAGAGCGGACCCTTTGGACCTGAGGTCCCTGCACTGAGAAGCTCCTAGACCAGGGGAAGATTGATGACAAGGACCTTCCTACAGAGCCAACAGAGAAAACCTTCCCCTGGAGCTGACGCCGTGAATTGGATTTCTAGCCTCCTAAAGCTTGAGAGGATAAACTTCTGTTTGTCAAAGCCATGCACTTGTGGTGTTTCTATGATAGCAGCACTGGATGACTTAAGTCCTGAGGCAGAATTCTCCCCTTTTAAAAAGTCACTAGTCCTATTGGATTAGGCCCCACCCTCCTCCATTCTGACTTCATGTTACCCTAACTGATAACATCTCCAAACGCCCTGTTCCCAAACAAGGTCATGTTTACAGGTACTGAGGTCAAGTCTTAAGCGTATCTTTTTGGGGAGCACAGTTCCATTCGTAACAAGTTTTGTTATTCATAGCTTACAAAAGGGGAAACTGAGCTCGGCTGCTCCTTAAATCACTCTGCTGGTCAGATCCTACATTTTTCAGGTGATTCCTAATCACACAGGAAAGAGATTACATCAAAGACTTTATTGGGGTCGTTTAAGAGAAAAGATGGAACCAAGCCTGTGGTGTGTAGCTCTGTTGTGTAGAACCCCAGAAAGCAACACCGATTAAGTATTTTGTCAGGCCTTATCTATTTTGGTGGTGCTGTTTTTTGGTTTGTTTTTTACCTGGCCCTCACTGAAGTCTCTGTTGCCAGGAAGCTAATTCTGTTACCATACTGCTAATATGGCCACTTTGTCTGCTACTTTGTCTCTATTTCTGTTCTTTGTGCTTTGCGTTCCCTATTAGCATACAAATATTCCATTTACTACGAGCTCTGAATAGACATTGTGTAACTGGAGAGAGAGTCTCTCTGTGTCAGTTCTGTGCATTGTTTTTGAGAATAAATGTGTTGTTTTCTTTCTGATGGGACTTCTGTCATTGCCACTAACAATGGGATGTTACCGAAGAGGGAAGCCCTTGAATAAACCTCACAAGTGCTTGGCATTGTTGAAACAAAGAGCCTTTTTGTTTAGGATCACATGATTTTACATGGATGTTTCTGTATGTTCATATAGGAGGTAGAACCATGTAGGTTCTTACCTTTGGGCCTCAGGTGAGAAGTGTCAGTGGAATTGAAGTCTGAATTCTGTGTTCGTGTGCTTTGCTAGGGAGGGGTTCCATATTTTTTATTAGATCTCAAAGGGGCTGGTGGTCCCCAAAAGTTTAGGAATTAGAAATTTAATTTCTCTAATTTCATACCCAGTTTTCTCTTTAACTTGATCCACTATAAGCATTTCCTCATCTTAATAAAAGCTTCATAATCATGTTTAATGTCTGTATAATAATTCAGTAATAATAGTGGGGCAGTGGATGTGTTTGTACCTAAACCTTTTTGTTTTTTAACATTATTTCCTAAGTGTTCAGCCCTAGGAAATCCAGTTCAGCCCTGGTACCTTGTTTGGTCTGTGGTGGCCTTATTACCAGACAGTGATATAAAATAAAATACCTAGATTAGTGCAAGGCACACAACACATAAAACCAAACCCGTTGTGGTCGAGTCAGCTCTGATTCATGGTGACCCCGTGTGTCACAGAGAGCTGTGCTCCACAGGATTTTCTTGGCTGCAGTCTTTTACAGAAGCAGATCGCTAGGCCTTTCTTCCACAGCACCGCTGGGTGGGTTTGAACCACCAAACTTTAGGTTTGAAGCTGCAGGATTATATGTCCCACCCAACCACACCCTAACTGTAAGACAACACTGCAAACCTGCGTGGGGCTCATAGGTTGTACCCAATTTCCGGATACCCAGGAGGCCCTTAGACGAAGGGCACCAACAGCTAAGATGGATTGCTCCATAAACACGGCACCCTTCCCACCACAGCCGGGACACGCATGAGGACATGGAGAGTAATTTTTGTTACTTACAAGAACCAGACAGCACCCAACAGGAAAAGTTCTGTCACAAGCACCCCCCTCAGAAGCTGTCTGGGCAGAGATGACGACTCTTCCTTGCACACCCCACTTTGTGTCATGGGTGAGGGGCTTCAACGGGATCCTACCTACTGCCTATCTCCTCCGGCCAGGTAGGTCCGCTTAGGTGGACTGTAAGCTTCTGCTATGTGTGTCCCACCTGTAGCATCACTGAGGAGACCCAGAAAACGCCTTCCCCTGGCTGTTTTATGTCCCCAGCCCACATGACTATCTTTTTAACCTTGTTAACAAACTCCAGACTTCAGTGGGGGTGGTGGTTTGTTCTGAGACCAAAAGATGCCAGTAGGGAAAGGAACAGAGAAGACCATGGCCGCCTTACTTGTCCGAAGGACTTTGCTACGCATAGTAGCCAAGACACACAGTAGGTGCTGCACAAAGATAGAGACCTCTAAAAATCACAGGTTCCGGCCTTTTCCTTCTCTGTAGCACGTTATGGACCATGAGCTCTTAGAGGAGGGGGTTCACGTCTTACTCATTCTTTAGTTTTGCTTCTTGGCAGCCATCCTAATATCTCCTCTGTATTCTGATGTAATAGAAAGTGTTTTCTGTGTCAAAGCGTTATTGTTAGGTGCCGTCAAGTTGGTTCCGACTTATACTGACCTGTGTACAGCTTAACAAAACACAGTCCTGCACCATCCTCACAACTGTTATGCTAGAGCCCATTGCTGCAGCCGTGGTGTCAGTCCATCTCTTTGAGGGTCTTCCTCTTTTTTGCTGACCCCCTACCATGCGTGATGTCAAAGTAGAAGCCTCTAACCCTTTCTGATCAGACACCCCGTTCATATAAAATAGTTTGCACATGTGACCTCAATATTTATTAGTAAATAATATACATATGTCTATATTGAGGGTTCGTGTTCATTCGGTTTTATAATGGCGGCCAACCGACCAGCCACTTGCTATGGAGCCAGCTCTGACTCGTGACGACCCCACGTGTGTCAGAGCAGAGCTGTAGTCTATACGGTCATCGGGGGCTGATTTTTCAGAACCAGATCATCAAATCTTTCTTCTGAGGCACCTGTGGGTGGACTTGAACCTCCAGCCTTTCGGTGACCAGCCAAGTGCCTTAACTGTTTGTACCATCCAGGAACTAGGGAGAAAATGATATCAGCTCCATCCTTAAGACCTAACCTCGCTCACCCACAGCTCTAGCAGTAGGAGCCTTGACCCTAAAGCGTGGCTTCGTGTTTGTCGTCAGCCCAGCTGGTACGGCAGAGCTTTAAGGACTGTGTCTTCTTCGGGGCACAGCTTGTTTCTTCTGAGTCCCGTTGGCATAGATTGAGCCAGCAAACCTTTGAGCGTCTCCTAGTTTGGAAATGCAGTATAAATGAAGCATGTGTTTCGGAATGTGAAACCTATTTATACATCCGTGGGAATGTTTTCTTTTGAAAAGCAGCACTTCAAGCCTCTTCCTTACAGAACCTTGGTGCACCGTTGGCCCGTTTTAATGCTTGTTGGTTAAGCTGGCGTGTTGCCGGAATCCGAATCAGACCTTCTCGTTTGCCTATGTTACTTCTCACAGTATAGACGGTTGCAGGGGGTCTGTAACTTTAAATGGCCCAGTGGTATTGAATTTAATTATTAAAATTGGTTCATTTTTAAAGTTGGTTCAAAACTTTCCAGCGTGGACAAGACTTGTAGTCTTCTGAAGTGAGAGTACTCATACAAGTACTAATACTCTGAGCACAAATACTAACTTAGTGCCTGCTAAAGTTAAGCCTTCAGCACGCTTCATTTTATTTCATTGTTACATCCCTATTTGTTAAATAGGGTCATTCCCACTTTCCAGAGAGGAAAACAAAGCTCAGGAGTTAATTCAACTAAAGTCACAGACTAGTAAGGTGTGAAGTAGAAGATTACCCTGTGTGACGATGGCTTTTTCTACCAAAGTATGTACTAAAGTATATATAAAATAATATATATATAATATAATAAAGTATATACCAGGAATGGTGTTAAACATTGTAACATGCATCACCTTATTCATTCTGGACACATCTGAGCCTCAGGAGGAAAAAAAAAAAAATCTCCCAAGACAGTTTTAAGACCAAGGACCAAAATCCACTGCTGTCGAGTCAATTCCACTCATAGCGATCCTGAAGGACAGAGTAGAACTGTCCTATAGGGTTTCCAAGGCTGTGAATCCTTGTGAAAGCTGACTGCCACATCTTTCTCCTGCAGAGTGGCTGGTGGGTTCGAACTGCTGACCTTTCAGTTAGCAGCCGAGCGCTTAACCACTGTGCCACCAGGGCTCCTTAAGACCAAGGACAGTAACTATTAAAATGCTGATATATTTACTTTCAGTCTTTTGTACATTTTTGAGTAATCTCTTCAACTTTGTATCTAGTTTTCTCTTAACTTTATAGGCTATAAGTATTTTCTGTCTTAATGAAAAATTCATAATCATGTTTAATGTCTGCATAACAATTTAATAAATTAAGTTTCAGACTTTTTGTTGTTATAATAGGGGGATAATTAATGTATTTATAACTAAATCTTTTTTTTTAACATTATTTCCTTAGTGTATATTTTTAGAAGCAAAATTACTGGGTCAGAAGTTACAAACTTATTTTTATAAACATCCACTGGTAACTACTTTAAAGACCTTTGATATATTTTGCCAAATTGAGTTCTTTAAAAAATGGGACCAATTTCCAGCTCTGTGGTGGCATGATAGAAGCCCTGGTGGCGCAGTGGTTAAGCGCTTGGCTGCTAACCGAAAGGCCGTGGTTCGGGCCTATCAGCAGCTCTGCAGGAGAAAAGACCTGGCGATCTGCTCCCATAGAGATTACAGCCTTGGAAACCCTAGGGGGGCAGTTCTGCCCTGTTCTTTAGGGAGGCTATGAGTCGGAATCAACTCGACAGCACCAGACAACAGCAGCGTGGTGGTGTGAGAGTGCTCCTCTCTGTGTGGGTCCAGCCCTTGGGTGGGTGGCAGGGAGGGTCCCATCCAGGACCAGCTACCCGCTGTCTGCAACAGCCTGCCCCTCTCTCTGCCTCCCTCCATGTCAGTTATGAGTTGAAAAGTGTAATTTTGTATCTTTGTATCCATTTTTTTACTTCTGTATCTCTCATGGCACTTTCCTTATTTCTAATTGTGTTCACTTTCTTCTCGTGTAAACTTGTAAGAGACCACTCTTTGACTGAACTTGTAAACATGCTCTAGGATTTATCGTTTCTGTTTTCTCTGTTTAATGCATTCGTGGTTGCTTTCCTTGAAGTATTTGTCTTGCAGTACTTTTTCAACAAATTGAGTTTAATTTTTTTTTTTCTCATTGGGATATGCAGTTCACTTATATTAACGATGAAATTATTTGGGACTATACATTTATCTCTGCCCTCACCTTGACCATTTCTTGTAAGGTTTGAGATGTGGGAGCCCTGCTTTTGTTAATGCCCCACTTTCCCTATCCCAAACCTTTGTGCTATTTTTCAAATGGTGTGGTATTAGCACTTCTATTTCTTTGAAACAGTAACTGTTTAGGAGAGTCCATTTTTTCCCGACATACTGGCTGTTTCTGCTTAAATGCGTGTTGTTCTGTTGTTGCTTTGTTTTGATCTGTGCTTAGAGGATGGCCTATCATTGCTGCTTTCTCCCTTAGGCTAGTAAAAGATGGCTCTCTGTAGAGTTGTTGTTCTCCTTAGCTGCTGTGGAGTTGGCTCCCAACTCATGGCAACGCCACACACAATGGGATAAAACGCTGTCGGTCCTGCACCACCCCCATGGTGGGTTGCGAATCAGGTCTTTGTGAGTTATAGGATTTTCATTGGCTGATTTTCAGAAGTAGGTCACCAAGCCTTTCTTCCTAGTGCATCTTAGCCTGGAAGCTCCGTTGAAGCCTGTTAACATCATAGCAACGCACAAGCCGCCACTGACAGATGGAGGGTGGCTGCAGAAGAACTGCACGGGCCAGGAATTGAACCTGGAGTACGTAGCCTTATTTTTAAATGTATAGTTTTAATTTTGTTGCCAGAACAATGTGATGTCCTTAGCATGCTCTTAATATGAAATGTTGTTTTCCCAGCACGGTGGACAGCGTTGACATAGCTAGGTCTCTCTCTCTCTGCTTGCACTGTTGCCCGCTGGATGCCTGCTGTTGTACAGCCTGCACTGTGGAAAGAAATCAAGATGCGGACCTTGGAAACCCAGTCTGTGACTCTGGCCCTGTCCCTGTCCCTGAGGAAGTTAATCTGATCGTTAGAGGAACTTTCATCATCATAAAAGGCAGGAGTAATTTTCTTAATGCTGCTGATAAAATCAGGACACAGTGCGGCTGTGTACACTTTGTTAGGGGAACTGAATGCTGGGGAGCTTTCTTCTTTTTCAAACCACCTGCCTCCCTGAACTTACACTGATTCTTACATATGGCAGGCCTTGGGAAAGTTACACATTTTGAAGCTTTTTTGGGACATGTATGTGAAAGGAAGCTAATTAGATAGTGACAAAATTATGTTGCATTTCATGTCAATAAAGTCATTTAAAACAGACTCCTTGGTTTAGGTTTTCAGAAGGCTGCATAAACATGTTCAATGTCTGCATAACATTTTAATAATTTAAGTTTCTATCTTTTTGCTGTTAATACTGGGGCAATGAATGTATTTGTGTCTAAATCTGTGTTGTTGTTGTTTTCTTAAATTTGTGTGTATTATTAAAGAGCCTTGTTGGCACAGTGGTTAAGTGCTTGTCTGTAACCAAAAGGTGGGTGATTCAAACCCAGTCAGTGGCTCTGCAGGAAAAAGACCTAGTGATCTGCTCCCATAAAGATTACAGCCAAGAAAACCCTATGGGGCAGTTCTACTCTGTCACATGGGGTCACTGTGAGTTGAAATAGGCTCAACGGTTCCTAATCACAACAACAACAGTGTATATTATTGGAAGCAGAATACTGAGTCAGAAGTTATAAACATATATACTGTATTTTTACACAAATAACACGCACCTTCTACGTTTGTTTGCCAACTGCGCCCTCCCCCCATGAGGTATTTTTGTAAGCGCTGTGCTAATTTTTTTTTACAGCCAAAAAAAAAATAGGCATAACAGTGCTTATGAAAATATCTCGCTGGGGGAGGGTGCAGTTGGCAAACACAGAAGTTGAGTGTTATTTGTGTAAAAATACAATGTGTGCGTGTATACGTATAAAACAACTGTAAAAGATTTCCTTTTTTATTGTGGCAAAAGCATACGTAACAAAACATTTGCCAGCTGAACCGTTTTTACATGTACAAATCAGTGACACCGATGACATTCATCATATTGTGCAACCATGGTAAAAAAGACTTGCTACATATGGCCAAATTGGTTTCTTTTTCAAATGGGCCCACTTCCTGCCACCCATCGAGGGGCCCCTGGGGTGGGATTGATGGTCCCATCGCTCCATCCAGGACCAGTTGCACTGTGGAATGTTTGTGTGACAAGGTGGTATCCCATGTCTCGTCCACAAGAGCAGACGTTGTTGCCAAGGCAAACAGCGATACACGATACAGCCCTGCACACCAGAGAAGAGCTTTGGCATCGGTTGTTGGCAGTCGCTAGGGCTCTGGGTGATGCAGACGTTACATTGTGCTCCTTTGGCAGCATGTGTTAATGCGCTTGCTGGAACATTGAAGCTCTGCTTCAATAAAAACGCTGAACACCTACACTGGAAAAATACAGTAATAAAACAAAAAGCTGGAGTCAGGAATGCTTTGCTCGTTAAGACTTAGCAAAGGAGCTCCCATGTTGAACAGGGCAGGTTGCTTTTTTCTCTTGAATTGGAAAGGAAATAAATAGGCATGCTTCACTTATTAAATCACTTTTTTTTTTTTTAAGAACGCATTTTTATCAGGAAAATAATGACCAAGATGGGCTCTCTGGTCCCTAGGTATGTATCATCTCATGTAAGTTGATAAGAGACCTAAACAGCCCAGCTTTTGGGGACGAATGCCAGAAATGCAACTGGGACATAGATTCTCAGTTGAGAAACTCAGATGCAGGGAGCCGGGTGTGTTAGTTTATCTGAAAAATTAAAGGCAATTAATTATGTATTAAAAGACAGTACACATTAGAGATCACATTGACCACAGCAACTGAAAAGGTTGGATGGGAAGCTTGGGGGCCGTGAGTTTAAGATAATGGTGGTGGATTAATGTGGAAAAGAATGGTAGCACAACTCGAAGAATGTCACTAAATTGTATGCATAGAAATTATTGAAATGGTGTATCTTTGGCTGTGTATACTTAGACCAAAAAAAAAAAAATTTTTTTTTTAAAGGCAGTACACAAATTATTCAGGAAGAGAGAAATTTGGGCTTGTCCTCCTTGTTTGTGTATGTGTGGTTAGCTTTAATTAGAGGTTCAGAGTAGAAAGCCGGGAGTTGGTTAGAGGGGTTCCGCCGCTGGGCGGGGTTGTTGATGAATCTGTGCCCACCGACTTCTGCTCTTTCTCTTCCAGCAATGCTGGCCAGACAAACCTGGGTTTGTCTTCGCAGGGAAGGAACCTGTCCTGCAGACCTGGCAGGCATTGATGAGTTGTTAGCATCCTGGCTTGTTTGCTCTGGCGGGAAATGTTCAGCTGGTCCCCCTCAGACCCTCTCCCTTGGGAAAGGGCAGAAGTTCTGTGCCTGGAATGCTCCATAAAGGCTGAGAGCAGGAGGGTGGCAAGTGGGCAGGGTGCCAGCTGTCTTGGAATACCAGAGCCCACGCTCTGGTAGTTAATGAGGCTCACAGAGAACATTTCCTTGGTATGTTTTATTGCTTGACCCAATTGATAGGGGCACCCTGGGAGAGTGGGCCACTTCCCACCCTCCTCTTCCTAGGCCGAAGTATGGATTGCTGATATTGGAACGAGTATCCCTACCAATCTGTTCTCTGCAGCCTTTGTATTTTGTAATTCTGTATTGCAAATTCTCTTTCTCTTTTTTAAGTGTGTACATATTTTATTTTTCCAGTTTTGATTCCGGTTTTTACTTTTTTGTTCCCCTAGTTGTACAAATTCTCAATTTTCTAATACCTAGTCACTTCATGTATTTGAGGAGTCCTTGGGTGTTGTAAATGGTTAACTCGCTTGACTGCTAATTGAAAGGTTGGCAGCTCAGGTCCACTCAGATGCGTAGGAAGAAGGGCCTGGTGATCAACTTCTGAAAAGCCAGCCACTGAAAGCCGTGTGGAGCACAGCTATGCTGTGACACACATGGGATCGCCGTGAGCCAGAAGGAACTGGTGGTTTCATTTGTTTATTTGAAGAAATGTTCTTGTGAGTACATATTTCAAATTGAAACCTGTATGCAGTTGTTCTGGCTTTATACACACAGTGGAACTTGATTAAGGTGATTTCTTTTTCATGAAGAATTAAAAGCGTCTTCTCAGAGTATTTTGAGTTTTGAACACACTGACACTTAGCCAGGTGTGATCTTTCTTAAAAGAAGCACCTGGGTTTTCTCTATCTTGCCTGGTGGATGAGGGGGGTCTTAGGTGCTAGTCTCAAATGTTCCAAATCATTTCAATTAAAGCAGTCACTATTCTAAAAGACAGGGCAGCAGCTGATACGTAGGAACTTCTTTGAAACAGCATAGTATTCTGTTAAAGGAGCCCTGGTAGTGCAATGGTTAGGTGTTTGGCTGCTAACTCAGAGGTGGGTGGTTTGAACCCGCCCAGTGGCTCCAAAGAAGAAAGGCCTGTTGATCTGTCCCCGTAAAGATTACAGCTCATAAAACCCTATGAGGCAGTTCTGCCCCATCGCATGGGGTTGCTATGAGTCAGAAATTGAGTCCACGGCACTCAGCAACTTTCTATTATGGGTAATGGAGAAATTTGGGAAGGTTAAGGGTGATGGTTGAATGACATAAGGAACATAATAAATGTCACTGAACTGTGCATGCGAAGATGTTGAAATGGCACGTTTTGCTACCTACGTATTTACCACAAGAAAGGCAAAGTGAAACCCATAGTAACAACATTGAATTGGATTTACAGTGTTACGGGGCACAGTAGGTGTTCTCAGTGTACATAGGACAAGTTAAAGCAGACGGGAAGTTCAGTACGAGCCTGATATCCGTCACAGTGGATGACAAAAGCTACGTTCTTAGTCCTGTGAGACTGTAAGTAAGAGACTATAATAAGTTAATGATAGAACTAGTTCTCTCATTGTTGGCGGCCAGCAACGCAATTCCAACTCACAGTGACCCCATGTGACAGAGCAGAACTGCCTCATAGGGTTTTCTAGGCTGGAACCTTTATGGGAGCAGATCACCAGGTCTTTCTCCCCTGGAGCCACCGGGTGGATTCAAACTGCCAATCTGTCGGTTAACAGCTGAGCGCTTAACTGTTGTGCCACCAGGGCTCCTTGATCTTGCTCTAGTTAATACCAAAGAAAGAAAAGCTTAAGCAATGAGCTTAGCAAGTGGTTGTCTCAGTATGGTCTTTGGATCACTATCATCTGGGAACTGGTTAGAAATTTTAGTTCTTAGGTCCCACCAAGACATACTGAATCAAACTCTGGGGGTGTTTTTAAAACAGCCTTCCACATAATTTTGATGTACTCTAGCCCTGGTGGCGCAGTGGTTAAAAGCTCAGCTGCCAGCCAGAAGGTTGGCAGTTTGAATCCACCAGACACTTCTTGGAAATCCTTGGGGCAGTTCTCCTCTGTCCTGTAGGGTCGCTATGAGTTCGAATCAACTCGATGGCAGCGGGTTTGGTCGTTTTTATTTTTAAAGTTTGAGAACAGCCGGTTAACGAAACACTCTTTTTATGACATTAAAACAGACTTTTTTTAGGATTGTATCAGGTTAAACACACAGGGTACTGAGGTGTTACATCATACCCTTGGCGTCTGACTGTATACGGGGTAGAAAGCAGAGGGGACAGTCTCCTTGGAGGCCCCAATGACTACTGTCTTAAAAAATTAGTTGCTGTCAACTTCACCTTGCGGCGACCCTGTGTGTGTCAGAGTGGAACTGTGCTCCATAGGGTTTTCAGTGGCTGATTTTTCAACAGTAGCTTGCCAGGCCTTTCTTCCAAGGCACCTCTAGATGGACTCAAACCTATAATCTTTCGGTTGGCAGGCACATACACCCAGAGACTCCAGATATTAGACCCTCACAAACCAAGCTTTCAGAGTATGGAAAGAAGACAGGTGAGGAGGTGGGCGAGGAACTACCGTTTGTGTCTCCCTTGCTGGGCCAGGCACTGTTTCTATCTCCCCAGAGGTCTCCTGCATTCAGTCCTGGCTCTAGTCCCGTCCATGGCCTTAGTGCACACGGATGGTCACCCTTTTCTAGTTGTGGTGGCAATCTCAAGACGAGGCTCTGCTGTGAGCTTTGGTCCTTTGGCCATCACTGGGAGTTAATCTGTTTGATCTCGGGGGCTGTACATATCCACCTAGGGCATGGAGTCTGAATGTTGGAGGTACAGAGAATGCCGTGCTCCTCTTAGTGCCTCTCCTTGGAACAGTGCTTGTGGGGGAGGAGGGTGGAGACATTGTGTTTCTTGTACAACGTTATGCTCTCTCTACCTAACACACAAGAGTTCTGGCGGAACAACGGTTAAGTCCTCAGCTGCTTACCAAAAGGTTGGTGATTTGAATCCATCCAGCCGCTCCAGGCGAGAAAGGCCAGGTGATCTGCTCCTGTAAAAATTACAGCTTAGGAGACCCTATGGGGTAGTTCTACTCTGTCACGTGGGGTTGCCGTGAGTGGGAACCGACTGGACAACAATAACCTAACACACACCAGGTGCTCAGTAAACAACTGTTGAATGAATTTCCATACCATGAGCACAAAGAATGCACCATCTCCTAGAGAGCTTGTACCCACCCTTGAAACTCTTGCTTGCTTCTGTGTTTAAAGCAGGGCTTCCAACAGGTTTGGTCCAGTTCGACCCCCTGCTGAGAATTTGTCTTTCTGCCCCAGGTGTACTGAATCAGAATCTACATTTTAACAAGATCTCCCAGCTGATTCTTATGTATAAACTCTTATTTATACATAAGAATCCCCGGGTGATTATTAAAAATGTAGATTTGATTAAATGTATCTGGAGCGGAAATGCAAATTCTCAGCAGGGGGTTGAGCCATTTGGAACTGGTTCAAAGCCCTGATTTAAAGGAGCTGTGCTCAGATTGTAATCCCTGGACGTATCACATCAGCATCACCCGGGAACTTGTTAGAAATGTAAACTCTTACCTTGCCCTTCCACTACAGAATCAGAAACTCAGCACCCAGTTACAGAGCCTGCAGGTCGTTCTGCTATGCGCTGACATTTGCGAAACGCTGGTTTTAGGCATGAGAAGTAGGGTTTGTTTTCCTGGTTGTTATTAGCTACTGTGGAGTCAGCCTTGAACCCAGGGCAACCACCAACTCGTGGCAGCGCCAAGCACAACAGAACAAAATGCAGCCCGGTTCTGTGCCTTGCCCATGATCAGTTGTGGATCGGACTGTTGTGATCCATAAGGTTTGCTTTGGCTAATTTTTGGAAGTAAATGCCAGGCCTTTCTTCCTAGTCCATCTTAGTCTGGTATTAGTTATAACAAGTTTCTGGGAAAGCGAAGACGTTTTGCATATCAGCTTTGGGGCTGAGAGCACCCTGAAGCTCATTATGGCGTTCCTGCAAAGCACCTGGCAGGCAGCTCGGATCTCCACCTGCTCTCACAGCCTTTCTCCCACAGAGGTCAGCCAGCCTCCTTCCTCCCCTACACCGATCAAACGGCGAGAGGAGAGAGAAGCTGTGAGGAAACTGAGCACTTCATTGCTGGGCTTACATTTCAAACGGCAGAACCCAGCTCGAAGGGACCCCATCTGAGAGGAAATCACTTCCTGATTTAAAAAAAAAAAAAAGCATCGACCTTTTGTTTTCTTTAAGTGGAAATATTCCTCCCACTTTATAAGTCTGAATGTAGAGTGGGGAAGTACCTTCCGGTGACTGTGTATCCCTTATTCCTTCTACAGCCTCTCAGGTCTGATTTTTTTTGGCCTTTGCTAAGCTGTAAGTTACAAAAAAATAATGTATTTTAGCAGCTAGTCTACATGGCTTGTATCCAGTTAAATATTTCATTTCTGAGTAAATATACAAGAAGAAACCCTCCCCCCCGCCTTGGGCCCTCTATGTGAAAATTAAAAAATCCTATATATCTGTTTTAATCTTTTCCCCTAAAATGCTTTACTTGGATGTTAAAAAACATCCCTTGGAGCAGACGGGCTTGGGCAGCTCCTCAGTGTGTGGTTGTGGTGACCCTAGTGTTTTCCCTGGCCCTGTTAATGTCGGCCCAAGACTCCCTAAAGCCGGGGCTTAGCAGGGGAGGGGCGGATGGGGACAGGGTGGGGCACCAGTTTTAAGAGAAGTGCAACTTGGACTCTTGGGGCCAGCTGGTGGAGGTGACAGACGAGTATCAGATATTAGCAAGATATCGATAAAAAGAGACCCAAGCTCAAACACGATAATTCTGAATTCACAGAACAAAAGGAGACCACAGGCAAAATTGCAACGTGCTTTGGAAGTACAAAGTACGAAGCGCAGCTTTAGAGTCCATCCACACAGCCCCGAGAAGAATTTAAGCTGGACGATCCGAAGAAGCTAGAGCAATCCTAAAGACTACTCTTACGTATAATAAAGAATTCGTATTTGATGGTCAGCTGGTCCCATTAAGGAGAATTTTAGCACCTGGTGGAGAGAATTTGGAATTTGAAGACAAGAGGGTGGTGCTGAAGCAGGGTCACGTGATTCTTTCCCACTAGAGCTCCTGGTACTTCATTAGCGCGGTTGCTGTCAGAACCAGGAACGAGGTTACAGTCAGGACTGAGAGGATGGGTCCGAACGATGCTGGCTGGTGCATCAGTGCCCAATTCCCACGTCATGGGACATTGTTATTCTTCTGATGGTAACGCTTCTGAGCTTCACGTAGGAATGATCTCAATAATTACACATCGTTATGAGTATTCACCTGCCCTGAGGTAGCCCACAGGTGGTCTTATAAAAATAGTGTCTTCTAAATCATATAATCTAAAAAAAAAAAAAAAAAAGGATAACTGAGTCAGGTGCTAATGAGGTATTGCAGGGGTAACTGCTGTTTTCCTGCCAGTAGATTGTGAAACCTTCAAAACCTGCCTACCTCTTCTTAGAGCGATGAGTATGGAAATCCGGAAAGATATTCTAGTTCTTTTTCTGCTGCGGGTAGAGAGGACTGCCATTTGTTTCCTGTTTAGACATACTGACATTCATCCAGGTGAAAATACGCAAGTCATTAGCTTATTATAATTTGACGGTTTGCATTACTTTGGACTTAGGAATGGGGCATAAATGAACCTTCCATAGGATATCTGATACAGACCTCTGAAATTTGCGGTGGGCTTTCTGTAGGTTAGATATAGAACCCACGTATTTTAATCTTCACTATTCTAAATGAATGGAGCCCCAGTGGCACAGTGGTTAAGAGCTTGGGTACTAACCAAAAGGTCAGCGGTTCTAACCCACCAGCCATTCCTTGGAAACCCTACAGGCAATTCTGCTCTGTCTTATAGGGTCTCTATGAGTCAGAATCGACTCAGTGGCAAGGGGTTTGGGATTTTTGTTTACCTGTTTTGGTTTTTTATTTTAAATGAATAGTGCTAGCATGAAGGGAATGCGCGTCAGTACCTGACCTGTTTTAAACTGGTGTAATCCTAGTCATACCATTCAATACGTTTGCTCTGGAAATTACGTAACCGCGGTAAGCTGTTTCTGCCCTTGCACTTCAGCACACGTTGTCTTTACTCTCAGTTGTCTCTTCGGCCACTTCTCTTTGCTGTATAGATGTGAATAAAACTCTGAGCCTGGGAGACTTCTCAGCCCAATTTAGTTTTGTCTTTCAGTTTGACTGGATTAGTTCAAATTCTAAAATGATTCAGTCAACAGTGGCTCTAGGGGATGAAGAATTTGCCTTAATAAATTACTTCATTGTTCACTCACATCTCTGACTACCAGTTGTCAGATCCCCTGACGACAGTAAGCCCCTCAAGGAGCAAGAGCTGCGTTCTCTCCAGGCGTGTGAAGCCCCCCAGGCGCGTCAAGCCCCCCAGGCGCTGGCCACACTGCCGTGTGAAGCACTCAGTACCTTCTGCTTGATGTTGCTGATGAGACCTAAAAAATAATCTCTTAAAAAGCCTGCTTACTGGAGAACAGTGGGATGCGGATTTTAAATTCTCATAAAAAGACCGGGCTTAATGGTCTGAGACCGGAGGGACCCTGACAGTCATGGTCCCCAGACCCTTTGATAGCCCAAGATCGGAACCATTCCTGAAACCAACTCTACAGACAGGGATTGGCCTGGACTATAAGATAGACAATGATGCTGGTGAGGTGTGAACTTCATGGCCCAAGTAGACAGACACGTGAGACTATTTGGGCGACCTCTGTCTGGTGGCAAGGTGAGAAGGAAGAGGGGGACAGGAGCTGGTTTAATGGACACGGGGAATACAGGGTGGAGAGGAGGAGTGTGCTGTCTCATCGGGGGAGAGCAGCAGAGAGTGCACGGCGGGCTGTGTGTGGCTTTGTGTATGAGAGACTGACGATGTGTAAACTTTCACCTAAGGCACAGTAAATAAATTAAAAAAAAAAAAAAACCTGCTGTTCCCCCAAACTATGGCCCATGTGTGCTCTGTTAACCCAGAACTGAACCCATTCCTGAACCCCAGTCTTCAGCCAAAGATTAGACAAGGCTATAAAACAAAAAATAATACGTGTGAAGAACATGCTTCTTAGTGGTAAATCGAGACCAAATGGGCAGCTCCTGTCTGAAGGCAGGAAGGGACAGGAACTGATTGAATGGACACAGGGAACCCGGGGTGAAAAGGAGTGTGCTGTCATATTGTGGGGATTGCAACCAATGTCACAAAATAAAGCCCGTATAAATTTTTAAATGAGAAATTGAGCTGTAAACTTTCACCTAAAGTACGCGCACACACGCACACACACAAACCTACTATTAAAATGTAGCAAAACTGGGGGAAAAAAAATCCCGCAATGTTTCCCTTGCGACAACGTCACAGTTTAGGAGTCTCTCTCACTGGCATTTTTTTTTTTTTTTTTTTTTAGTAAAACCTACAAAGGTGTAGAAATGACTAGATTTATAGATTCCTGTAGCATCATTGCAAGGTTTTAAGGAAAAACCAGGTATGGCAGCTGAGTATCAATTACCAAGTTGGACTGTTCTTTCCCATGTCAAGAAATTGTACTTGGATGTTTACGGGAGAAAGTATTCCAGATTGTACCAGTTCTTTGTCAGAAAACTGGTATTACCCTAGACAGCGTCGTCTCAACTTCTGTGTAAAACTTTTCTTTGAAACCTGGGCCCAAGCTGTGCTAAAAACCCTCACGATCACAGGCCTACACAAGGGGGAGGGAGAGGCCTGAGTACAGAGCTCCTCGTAACTCTCTACAGGTTTTACTATTCTTGTTTAATAAAATGGCCTGCAGTTGAAAACTGGAGCGAAATGGACTTTACGCTGCTTCAAACATATGCATAAAAACTGTCAGCTCAGGTAGAGTCTTCAGCACACACACCTAGGAAAATAGGGTCAGTGGGGCAAATTCAGCAGGGGAGGCACACAGAACCTGGAGGGACCCAAAGACCTGGTCACTGGTGAGGTGTTGTGAGCAATTACACCATCTACCCCCTGACATCCCTCCATAATGCTGCAGGGTAGGGCCTTCTTCCCCCTGCTCCCGTTCGGTGCCCACCCAGCACACCTGAATATTTACCTTAGCAACCTGGTAACCCACCACCCGTCTGTCAGCTTGTCTTACTGTGGTGGCTTGTGTTTTGCTGTGATACTAGAAGCTATGCAACCAATATTTCAAAAGCAGCAGGGTCACCCATGGTCAGGTTTCAGCAGAGCTTCCAGACTAAAACTATGAAGAAAGGCCTGGTGATCTACCTCCAAAAATTAGCCAGTGAAAACCTTATGGGTCACAACAGAATACCGTCTGACTTGCTTGCTTTGGCTACGTCATCAGGAAGGACAGGTTGCTGGAGAAGGACTTCATGTTTGGTAAAGTGGAGGGACAGTGAAAGCGAGGGAAACCCTCAATGAGACAGATTGACACAATGGCCTCAGTAATGACTCAGCCATACCTACAATCATGAAGATGGCACAGGGCTGGGCACCGATTCTTTCTGTTATGCATAAGGTCACCATGAGTCGGAGCTGACTCAGTGGCAGCTAAGAACAACAATACCTGGTAAACAGGGAAAGGAAGGTATTTAACTGGAATCTTTGGCTGCAAGAACTAAACCAACTGCAGCCTGCTCAAGGCAGAGAGGGAAATGTATCGTCAGAATACAGAGGTTCTCTAAGGAATTCGTGATCCTCGGAGGTTCTCTAAAACCTGGAATGGAATTGGAAAAGCACAAGGAAGTTGAAGGACCCGGTCTGTGTGTTGTCCCTCCCTCCCTCTCTCGGCTTCGTCCTTCCCCTTCTGGACCGTCCACCCGCGGTCAGAGGTCTAGCTGCACCCAGAGCTGCCAGCAAGCTCCTCAGCCCCTTCAGAGCTCTAGTGGCAGCCTGGGGTCTTGCCCAGCTTGAGTCTGACATTTTTACTTGGTCCAGTGAGCCACGGCTGGCTGAGGCTGGTGTGTGCTGGGGGAGTGGCGTGGGAGGCCCACCCCTGACCCTGTGACGGGGACTCCGAAGAAGGGAGTAGCTTGCACAGAGGAGACAAGGATTGCCCCCACGCATACCAGTGTTAACTTGTTGCTGTGGGTTTATTCGTTAAACCCACATTCAGGGAAAAATCTTCTTTGACTTCCCGGGAATCTGGATGTGGGACCTGCAAACCCTTGGGCTGGACTGTGAACCAGGGTGCTGCATTGTGGTGCCTTTGCCGCAGTGACACCACCCACTGGGGCCTCCTGGCGGGCAGCACCTGATGGCTCCATTGACGTTCATGCCTGTTGGTGGAGGTCTTTGGCGTAGCAGTGGTGATGAGACTGGATGCCCTTGAACCATGCAGGTACCTTCTCCTGAATCTCCGCTCTAAGAATGGTCTTAATAACGTATCCGGGATAACATTAGTCTCACTGATGGAAACCAATGAAGGTGAACCAATATCCTCAGAAAAGAAACACCAGTTACTGGATACTAACCCTCCTTCCCTTGTTCCTCTACTTGGTCACTCCGTTGTTCCTGAAGTGGTGTGGGTTGTCATCCCCTCAGAAAAATACGGCATTTTTCTAAATGAAATTAAATTTATTTGGTGTTTTATTTGTTTAATAACAAATTTCCAGATTATTAAACTAGTACTGTATTTTTAATTTTGCATGTATTTAATAACATGGAGTCTCTGGGTGGTACAAATGGTTAACATGCTTAGTTGCTGACTGAACGGCTGGAGGTGCGAGTCTACCCAGAGGTGCTTTGGAAGAAAGGCCTGGCGATTTACTTATAAAAAATCAGCCATTCAGAGCCCTGTGGAGCACAGCTCTACTCTGACACACGTGAGGTCACCATGCATTGGAGTCAGTTCAATGACAACTGGCCTTGTGTTTGGTTTGGTGTCTGCCCTAAACTGAGGTGCTTTCTATTTGTTTTTGTTTTCTGTTTAGAATAGCTAACCTTTCTGTTAGCAAGTGCTTGACCTTTGTGCCACCAGGACTCCTACCATTTGCAAAGCCAGGTCAGAAACTCATTTACTCCTGAATGCCAAAAACCCAAACCAGTTGCCATCGAGTCGATCCTAAGTCACGGCGACCCCCATGCGTTTCAGAGTGGAACTGTGCTCTGTAGGGCTTTCAGTGGTTGTCACCTTTCGGATGTAGATCAGCAGGCCTTTCTCCCAAGGCACCTCTACGTGGATCTGAACCCCCCCCCCACATTTAGACCTTGTCTCTTTTTCACGTACTCATTTGTTTGTATTATTGTACTTTAAATGAAGGTTTACAGAACAAACTAGCTTCTCATTAAACAATTTAGTACACATACTATTTTGTGGGAAACCCTGGTGGTGTAGTGGTTAAGTGCTACGGCTGCTAATCAAAGGGTCGGCAGTTCGAATCCGCCAGGAGCTCCTTGGAGACTATATGGGGCAGTTCTACTCTGTCCTTAAGAGTTGCTATGAGTTGGAATCAACTCGACGGCCCTGGGTACTGTTTTGTGACACTGGTTACCAACCGCACAACCTGTCAACACCCTCTCCTTCTTGACCTCGGGTTCCCTATTACCAGCTTTCCTGTCCCCTCCTGCCTTCTCGTCCTTACCCCTGGGCTGGTGTGCCCGTAGTAGTTGAATGCTTAACTGTTCATGCCACCTGGGGAACCCATTCCGGAATACCAAAACCAAACCAAACCCACCACCATCGAGTTGATCATGACTCATAGCAACCCTGGGTAGGAGCCCTGGTGGTGCAGTGGTTAAAGTTCTTGGCTGGTAACCAAAAGTTTAGCAGTTCAAACCCGCCAGTCGCTCTGAGGGAGAAAGACGTGGCAGTCTGCTTCCATAAAGTTCACAGCTTTGGAAACCTTACGAGGCAGTTCTCCTCTGTCCTATAGGGTCACGATGAGATGATTCCAGAATTAAAAAAAAAAAAAAAAACCCATTGCTGTCTAATGGATTCCAATTCATAGCAACCCTATAGGACACAGTAGAACTGCCCCATAGGGTTTCCATGGAGTGGCTGGTGGATTTGAACTGCTGGCCAATAAGTAGCCTTCAAATTCCTAAGCATTTTCTATAAGTCTTCATTGAATTAGTAAAAACATGAGGAAAGATAGGTCCTTTTTCTGGCAATGGGTAATTCTGTTAATATTCCTGTGAAGAAGCTTTTCTACTGGCTCACCCACTGTGCGCTTCTGACCAGAATCCTCAGTGACCCGACTCACTGTGAATGTAATTATTTTCTCACGCTTCATTTGGCAGCCACCTTCCTTTTGCCCTGATTTCAGACACTGTCTTGCCCACAGCACAACCAGTGCATTTAAAAATAACAAAAACATTTTGGGAGGGGGAGGGAAATTTTAGGATTAAATCAAGGGGAACCTATAGGAGATGGCATAGCTTGCCCACAGCGTGAATACGAATGTGCTGTACAGGGTCACCATGAGTTGGAATCAACTCAGCGGCATGGGTTTGTTTTTTGTTAATTGTCCTGGACAAGCAGCATATTATGGAGAATCTATGAATACCTCCTCATCTCGAATTTCTGCATGAGCCACACTTCAAATATTGGTACAGTCCAGGGCTGCTTTGCCCCAACAAAGCGTAGGCTCAGGTGGATGCTGTTGCCGTAGGTTTCAGTAACGTATAAGCAACTGAAGAACCTTAAGGGTATTTGGAGTGCTAGAAAGTAAAGCGTCTGTATTGGGCTTAAGTTTGTGGTGGCTGATAAAGTGGCCTTGGTTCCTGGCCGAAATATTTATCTTGTTAACGGAATGGCAGTTAACAGTAAAGACATGGCACGGTGGGCAGGTGGCGGGGAGGGTTTACTAGAATAACTTGAAAGTGGGAGGTGTAGAAGCTAGTAACCTGGTTTACTGCTGGTAGAGAGACTGGAGTAATCCCCAGGATTACTGAAGGAGGAAATGTTACTGTAACACAGCTGATGTCTTTCTGCACCATTTTTCTATAAACCTGCTCTGAAAAGTAAATTCTGTTAAGAGAAAAAAAGTACACACACACACAGAAAATCAAACCCATTGCCCTCGAGTTGATTCCAACTCATAGCAACCCTGTAGGATAGAGTAGAGGTGCCTCATAGGGTTTGCAAGGAGCAGCTGGTGTATTTGAACCACTGACCTTTTGGTTAGCAGCCGTAGCTCTTAACCACTGTGCCACACACCTATACGCAGCTGGGAATGGTTCTGCCATTGGTAGCTGCCACCGAGTTGGCCCCTGACTCATGGCTTCCCCACCGTTCAACCCAAAGATGATTCAATTTAGTAAAAATGATATCTGCTCACACATTTGTGTATTATGTTTATAAACATGGCATACAGAAATACTGTAGTGGAAGGAGATTCAGCACAATGCTAACGGTGCTTAGGCTTTTTATTTTTTCTTTATCCTCACCTGATTTTTATAAACTTGCAATAAAAAACAAGCATTACTTTGAAAGAAGAAAATGATTTTTAATGATCTTTTTTTCAATTCAGTAGAAATTATATGGGTTACCGAAAGGTAGGAACATGGTATCTGGCTTGAACCTGGACTTTGCTCTGTGGATCTGACACATTTTAGTGTCTCTCTTTATCTGTTAAATGAATACCTATCATTTACCTTGGTGGTTCAGCGGTAGAATTTCCGCCTTCCATGCGGAAGACCCAGGTTCGATTCCTGGTCGATGTATCTCATATGCAGGTACCACCTGTTTGTCAGTGGAGGCTTGTGCATTGCTGTGATGCCGAACAGATTTCAATGGTGCTTCCAGACTAAGACAGACTAGGAAGGAAGGCCTGGCTATCTACCTCTGAAAAATCAGTCAGTGAAAACCCTGTGGATCACAGTGGTCCCATCCCATTGTGCATGGTGTCACCATGAGTCGGGGGCTGACTCGACAGCTGCTAAGGAGAACAACTGCAATCATTTACCTAATACAGGAGGAGAACATAGTTTAACTGTTCAGACCTGAGGGCGTGTAGCTACTGAAGAGTTCTGTAAGGTTTCTTAGAGAATGAAAACCAGGCACACAAGGGTGATGGGAGGAACGAGGGTGATGGGGAGGTTTGCAGTCAGTTACCAGCAATACTTGAGCTCTCAGAGTGTGGAAAGGTGAGGAGCTTAGGGGTTTTATGGGCTGTTAAGTCAGGTAAAGCTCAGGTAAATGACCAGCACAAACCATTTGGCTTGATAACCAATGTTCTTGACAGAAAGGCCCATGCTTGTTTCCATTTGCCCCTCTCCCAGTTCCTTCTCAGTCCCCTGCAGTCTGGATCCTCTTCCAGCCGTACCCAGAATCGCCCCCAGTCATCACGGTGATCTCCTTAACTGGCAACCAGTTGCTGTCAAGTTAACCCCAACTCATGGCAACCCCCTGTGTGTCAGAGTAGAACTGGGTTTTCAGTGGCTGATTTGTTGGAAGCAGATCGCCAGGCCCTTCTTCCGAGGTACCTCTGGGTGGTCTCAAACCTGCAGCCTTTCCGTTAGCAGTTGAGAGCATTAACCATGCACACCACCCAGGGACCCTGTGACCTCTTTCCTAATGGCTAAATTCAGTGTCTTCTTGTTTGTTCCTGTCCAGCTCAACCCCTCCACAGCGCTGGGTGTCCCTTCCCTTTCTTTAGGCTGTGTGTCTCCCCACCCTAATGGTTGTTCCCCTGCCTCTGTAATTGCTCCCTGTCTTTCTCCTTCATCGTGTCGTCTTCTCTGTCCCTCTTGGCCCTTCACTGCATCTTCTAAGCCTTGTCCGTTGTATCCCTCGTTTAGACCTGAGGCTTCCACTACCCTCTTTTTTTGATGGAAAAATCCTAGAAGCCAGTTGTCACTCCCCACTGAGAGTCATCCCAGTTGCTGCGGTTTTGGAGTTTGGTCATAAAGTGGTATTTGAAATTAGAACACATTGACTTCAGCACAAATTAGGCAGACTTTGGAAGCACTTAGAACTCATCTCCCAAGATAAGAAGACCCCAAGATCTCCTGTGAATGACGCTCATTGATGATGGGACAAGCTCCTGTGTGAGCTTCTGCATGCAACAAAAGTGACGGAGTTAATAAAATACTCTCACTTCAAGGCGTGGAGGCCTGTATGTTTCAAAAAGCATTTTCTGAGCCGATCCAAGAAATAGTGGATTTGTAAAAACTCCAACATGACCCACACTGAAGTGAATACTAACTCAAACTAATCCAAGGAGTCTCTTTCCAGCTGGGCCACCAAGCTCAAACACAAAACAATGGACCAGAATAGTTCAGATGACATGTGAGGGTTGAATTGTGTGAAGGTGGGTGTTGCTGGCTTTGACCAAAAGAAGGCTTGGAGTGACAGAGGACATGAGAAAGGCTGTACCAGGAATGATAGGTGGAAAGCCAGGGTGTAAGAGTATGTGTTTTTTGGAACATAATAAGGCTGATTTGATTAGGACAAAAGATGCTTGTTGAAATTGGGGGAAGATAAAATAAAGCAATGGTAGATTATGGAAGAACCTGAAAGTCAAGAGAGGAGCTTATATTTGATGGAACAGGGAGTGATTACCACCCAGGAGATAAGTGTAAGAGAATGTTAGCAGTTGGCAGTGATGAGACCAGATTAAGCCTCCTTTCAGCCATGGCCCCAGCAGTGCCCACCTATAGAATTGGAGCTATCTTGTAGGATGGGGAACAGCTGATGTTCTTGGACCACCTGTCATGTGTCAGAGACAAGATGTCGTAGTCCTTCTGCAGCAACATTAAAAACCAAACCTATTGTCATCAAGTCGATTCCGACTTACAGTGATCCTATAGGACAGAGTAGAACTGCCCCATAGAGTTTCCAAGGAGCGCCTGTTGGATTCGAACTGCCAACCCCATTTTCTATGTAAGGAGACATAAGTTGGCTAAGTTCTGCATGGTGGCAGGGCCAGGATTTAATTCCAGGGGCATCTGACTCCAAAGCACAATGACAGCTGAGAACCTTGAAATCAGGTCTTCATTTTATAGTCAAGAAAACTGAGTCCTGGGGGACAGGGACCTGTTCAGGGTAACACAGGTAACAGAATGAAAGCAGAGTAGCAGGACAGTTTTCCTGCAGGAGAGAGATGGTAGGCTGTGATCTGCAGAGAGAGGCCGAGATAGAGGCACTGTGAACAGGCAGGGGATGCCAGCGAGTGTGGTTATGGTGGTAACGTTGTTGTTGGATGCTGTTGAGTCGGCCCCTGACTCGTGGTGACCCCATGCACAATGGGATGGGACTGTTGTTCTCCATAGGGTTTTCGTTGCCTGATTTTCAGAAGTAGATCTCCAGTTCTTTCTTCCTAGTTTGTCTTAGTCTTGAAGCTCTGCTGAAACCTGTTCAGCATCCTAGCCACACAGGAGCCTGCACTGACACATGGGTGGTGGCTGCACAGGAGGTACAGTGGCTGGGAATCAGCTGGGTCTCCTGTATGGAAGGCAGGAACTCCACCACTGACCAGCGTGGCGTAGGGGTAACAAGGAAGGGGTGGCATAGGGGTGACAAGGAAGGGGTAGAAAGCAGCAGCACGTCCAAGGGAAGGTGGTGACGGACTGATCTTGGGGTGGGGGATGATGGTGAGGGATGACTTGAAAACACTTCCACGTCTTGAATCCCAGGGGACCACCATGCACAGGGAGAATCCTTGGTGAAGTCAGTTTTAAGAAAAAAAGCAGTGTGTTTGTTATGGAATGGCCTGAATTTGAAAGAATGGAGACTTCAAAATATAAAAATCAGGTGATATTTATGAGCTTAGGAGTTTTGGTGGCACAACAGTTGAGCACACGGCTGCTAACTGAAAGGTCTGTGGTTTGAACCCCCCAAGCAGTTCTGAGGGAGAAAGACCTAGTGGTCTGCTGCCGTAAAGATTACAGCCTTGGAAACCCTATGGGGCAGTTCTGCTCTGTCACACGGGGTCACTGTGAGTGGGAAGCAACTTGACGGCACCTAACAACGACATTCATGAGCTGACTCTGTACATACCAGCACGTACATGGAGGAGAACAGGAACAGAATTAGAGGTGAGGCCTGTGAGGAACCTGTGTCTTCCCTGAAGTGATGGTGAAGGAGTTACCCCAACAGCAAGTGGCTAGCACGTGCCTAAAGCAAAGGAACCCATGTTCACATGGCACCTAGGTTCGTTTGAATTCTGGCCTGCCCCCTCCACCCCAGCATGGAAGTGCCTTAAATATATTTTGACCTCTAAACTGCAGAGCCATCTCCAGGAGTTGGTTCCCCGCCCCTGTCAGTCTCCCACCTGGTGAGGAGGACTGCTTCATTACTTTTCTTTCAGCGAGGTTCTTTCTTCTTCCAGAATGGTCGTCCGGGTACTGGATGGACTGCTGGACTCTTGAATCCCTTCCATCTTGTGACCACCCTAGGAAGTTGTCCGTGGAGCTGAAATATCCAGTGCCATCCTCTCTGACCTTACATAATTGAGGTAAGGGATACTTTTTTCATGTTTGCCTCCTTTAACTTTGTTTTTTTAGAAACAGTAATCTGATTTCTTTCCCCACCTCTTATGCACTCGTAATCCATTCAGAGTGCTCATACCTGCAAATGGCCGAGAGTGTGGGAAGTATTTTTTTATAGCATGAAATATGAGCGAGCTATTTGACTCTGAAGGAGAAAGGTGAGAATGTATTACTCCTCAGATGGAATCAATAAAGCACCCTATTTTCATAAACGCAATATGCATAGCCTGGATTACGCTGGGGAAACTTAATAGATCAAAAGGATGATTATTCAGGCTACTTGGAAAAAAAAAGAAATGGAGGCACTTAAATATTAGTATTTTGCTGGCTTCCTCCAAGTCAAGAGAAGCTGGAAAATGAGAGAATAGGAAAGAAAAGCATCTGTTATTCCACTTCCAGAGATATTGGGTGCTAAGTTTTAGTGCGTTACACTCCTAGTATTTATAAGTGTGTGTGTGTGTGTGTGTGTGTGTACGGTGGTGTTACGTTGTTACAAACAAGTACCACCTGTCATGCTTGCCCTGGGCTAAGCTCTATACTAAGCACTGTACATATATTAATTTATTAGTTCTCACAACCTGGTGTGGCTGGCCCTTTTCGTATCCCTATTTTACATGTACTATAGGGTCGCTGTGAGTCAGAATCGACTCGACGGCACTGGGTTATTTTACACATAAGGAAACTGAGGCAGAGAGTGGCGTGCCCACACTCACACAGCTAGTAAGTGACCCACTCAGGACTGGAGCCAGGTTAGCAGACGCCAAAGCCCACACCAGTGGCCTTTCCTTTTTCCTACACATCAATTTAAATGACTACACTGTAGTCCATTCCATGGGTATGCATCTCCTCTTGTTGAGCATAGATACCGTTTCTCATTAGTTCCCTTATAGAAACAATGTTGCAATGAACTTCTCTGGGCACCTCCCGAATTATGTCCCTAGGGTGAATGGCTACCAGTGGCATTGCTGGATGGACAGAACTGTATCGCTTGATTGTCTTCTCAAAAGGGCAGACCAGTTGATATTCTCCCTAACAGTATATGGAAGTGCCTGGTGACCCTAAGCCCTCAACAGGCTTGGTAGTCATCAAATTGAATAATTCTGTTTGCCTTTTTAAGACTCTGAGCGTCCTTGTCCAGGCCCGTGTTACCTCTGTTCATCCTGCTCTAGAACCCACGGCCCCGTACTGGTTTCTCTCTCTCCACCGCGGTCCCCACCTTGCCACTGAAGGCAGTGTGCGATGGTAGTTGAGGGCTCTAGAGTTAGCCTGAGCACAGGTCATGGCTATGCTACTCCACCTCGGTTTCCCCTTCCATCAATTGGAAATAATAATAAAACCTTTCGTGTAGGGATGCTGGGTAATAGTTGACGTAAAGCACTTTAGACCAGTGCCTGCTTCATGGTACACTGGGATTCCCTAGGTGGTGCGAATGATTGAGGTGCCATGCTGCTAACAGAAAGGTTGAAGGTTCGGGACCATCCAGAGGCTCCTCAGAAGAAAGGTGGTGATTTACTTCCACCAAATCAGCTGTTGAAAATCCTATGGAGTACAGTTCTACTCGGAAACACCTGGGGCCACCGCGAGTTGGAATTGACCCTACAGCACGTGGTACACCTGGTACATGCGCAAGAATTGTTGGCTACTCCTGTTTTCTAGAAGTTCATGATCATGTAATTAAAGAAAAACAAAGGTTATGTTTGTTTTGAGTGAAGTATGATTACCAAATTAGTAATTCACTCGGGAGACTGAAGTGCTGACATGGTGATACCATTCGTGCTGACCCACAGGAAGATCACCAATAGCTATCCCTGCCTCCCTTGATGCTGAGAGGTCAAGGATCATGAGGAGAGAGTAGGAACAGGAGTAACAGGAGTGGTGAAGTGGTTTGCAACTCAGGAAACACGTTCGCACATGTTCTCTCATTCGATTGTCACAGCCCACCTGTGGGGGAAGTGGGGCAGGTATTATTAACCCTATTTTACAGGGGAAGAAATTGACTTGGAGGAATACAGGGACTTGGTCACTTAAGGTCATGCACATGGTCCAGGGCAGGGCTGAGTATGGGCCTTCCGCCCCTAAATCATTATAGTCGATGCTTCCTGACATGATAAACTGAGGAAGTATAGGTGTGGTTTTGCAGGTCTAGAAATTTGCTGGGAAGGGGAGGAGCAAAATGAGATGCCACCTGAGAGGGAATTTGGGATTAGGAAACATGGACTTATTGAAAGTGAGGGAGAGGACCAATGGAGAGAGGAAGAAGTTGGAAAGAAGGGGGGAAGTGGAAGGAGCCAGGATATCAGGGCCCATTGGGATGGCTGAGCAGATCAAGAACCAAACCCACTGCTGTCGAGTTGGTTCCAACTCATAGCCACTTGTCTTAGTCATCTAGTGCTGCTGTAACAAAAATACCACAGGTGGATGGCTTTAACAAACAGATTTAGTCTCTCACAGTTGAGGAAGCTAGAAGTCTGAAATAAGGATGCCAGCTCTACTCAGAATGTTAGAGTAAAAGAGAATCAACTAAGGTTGATCCATGTTGTAGCATGTATCAGGACGTTGTTTCTCTTTATGGCTGGATAATATCCCATTGTATGTATGGACCCCACTTTGTTTATCCGTTCACCTGCTGATGGACACTTGGATTGTGTCTACCTTTTGGCTGTTGTGAATAGTGCTGTAGTGAGTGTTGGTGTACAGGTACCTGTTTGAGTCTCTGTTTTCAAGTCTTTGGGGTATAGACCTAGGAATGAACATAAAAAAGACATTTAAATACAAAAGAATGCAATCTGCTCTTCTTACTGGATATATTGTAACCTTTTCTCCATACCCAATAGTCACTACTGTGAAATTATTAATTTCACAAAGACTGTACTTTGTTTAACAAATCTTCCTTTGGACATTTAAGTCAGAGGCCACTCTTAATTTTTTCTTTAATATCAAATCAGGAATGAGGTTTTTCACATGTATGATCTGGAAGACTGAGCCAATTTATAATTTCACTGAAGTATGTAAGAGGTTTCTTTCCCCACACTCTTGCTAACATTAGGTGTTGGAACTACAACAATACCATATCGAGTTTTATGAGCAAATGAACACTCTTGAACATGTTTATCAGTCGTTTATATTTTTTGTGAATTTTTTTTCTCCTTTTGCTTTAGGTGAAGGTTTATAGAACAAATTAGTTTCTCTTTCAACAATTAATACACATGTTGTCTTGTGACATTGCCAACCCTGTGATGTGTCAGCACGCTCCCCTTCTCGACCTTGGGTTCCCTGTTTCCGTTTGTCCAACTTTCCTATCCCCTCCTGCCTTCTAGTCCTTGCCCCTGGGCTGGTGTGCCGCTTTAGTCTCGTTTTGTTTTATGGGCCTGTCTAATCTTTGGTTGAAGGGTGAACCTCAGGAGTGACTTCATTACTGAGTTAAAAGAGTGTCTGGGGGCCATACTCTCGGGGTTTCTCCAGTCTCTCTCAGACCAGTAAGTCTGGTCTTTTTTTGTGAGTTAGAATTTTTTCTACATTTTTCTCCAGCTCTGTCTGGGGCCCTCTATTGGGATCCCTGTCAGAGGAGTTAGTAGTGGTAGCTGGGTACGATCTAGTTGTACTGGACTCAGTCTGGTGGAGGCTGTGGTGGTTGTGGTCCATTAGTCCTTTGGACTAATCTTTCCCTGTGTCTTTGGTTTTCTTCATTCTCCCTTGCTCCAGACAGGGTGGGACTAGTAGAATATCTCAGATGGCCGCTCACGAGCTTTTAAGACCCCAGACGCTACTCGCCAAAGTAGGGTGTAGAACATATTTTGTGAATTTTCTCTTCACATCCTTTGCGCATTTCTCCAAAGGGATATTTACTTTTGTTACTGTTGTTGTAAAATATTTTTATTGTAAAAATGTTATTTTTTTGTCATTTGTCCTTGGGTTTTGTATATAGTTTTTTTTTCTTTTTCTTTTAATAATTTTTATTGTGCTTTAAGTGAAAGTTTACAAATCAAGTCAGTCTGTCGCATATAAACTTATATACACCCTACTACATGCTCCCATTTACTCTCCCCCCAATGAGTCAGCCTGCTCCCTCCCTCCAGTCTTTCCTTTTGTGACCGTTTTGCCAGTTTTTAACCCTCCACCCTCCCATCTCCCCTCCAGACAGGAGATGCCAACACAGTCTCAAGTATCCACCTGATACAAGTAGCTCACTCTTCATCAGCACCTCTCTCCAACCCATTGTCCAGTCCCTTCCATTTTGTTCTGAGTTGTCTTCGGGAATGGTTCCTGTCCTGGGCCAACAGAAGGCTTGGGGACCATGACCGCCGGGATTCTTCTAGTCTCAGTCAGACCATTAAGTCTGGTCTTTTTATGAGAATTTGGGGTCTGCATCCCACTGTTCTCCTGCTCCCTCAGGGGTTCTCTTGTGCTCCCTGTCAGGGCAGTCCTCGGTTGTGGCCGGGCACCATCTAGTTCTTCTAGTCTCAGGATGATGTAAGTCTCTAGTTCATGTGGCCCTTTCTGTCTCTTGGGCTCATAGTTATCGTGTGACCTTGGTGTTCTTCATTCTCCTTTGATCCAGGTGGGTTGAGACCAACTGATGCATCTTAGATGTCTGCTTGTTAGCATTTAAGACCCCAGAAGCCACACTTCAAAGTGGGATGCAGAATGTTTTCTTACTAGAATTTATTTTGCCTATTGACTTACAAGTCCCCTTAAGCCATAGTCCCCAAACCCCCACCCTTGCTCCACTGACCTTTGAAGCATTCAATTTATCCCGGAAACTTCTTTGCTTTTGGTCCAGTCCAGTTGAGCTGACCTTCCCTGTATTGAGTATTGTCATTCCCTTCACCTAAAGTAGTTCTTATCTATTAACTAATCAGTAAAAAACCATCTCCCACCCTCCCTCCCTCCCCCTCTCATAACCGCAAAAGTATGTGTTCTTCTCAGTTTATACTATTTCTCAAGATCTTATAATAGTGGTCTTATACAATATTTGTCCTTTTGCATCTGACTAATTTCACTCAGCATAATGCCTTCCAGGTTCCTCCATGTTATGAAATGTTTCACAGATTCGTCACTGTTCTTTATCGATGCGTAGTATTCTATTGTGTGAATATACCATAATTTATTTAGCCATTCATCCCTTGATGGACACCTTGGTGCCTTCCAGCTTTTTGCTGTTGTAAACAGAGCTGCAATAAACATGGGTGTGCTTATATCTGTTCCTGTAAAGGCTCTCATTTCTCTAGGGTATATTCCGAGGAGTGGGATTTCTGGGTTATATTGTAGTTCTATTTCTAACTTTTTAAGAAAACGCCAGATAGATTTCCAAAGTGGTTGTACCATTTTACATTCCCATCAGCAGTATATAAGAGTTCCAATCTCTCCGCAGCCTCTCCAACATTTATTATTTTGTGTTTTTTGGATTAATGCCAGCCTTGTTGGAGTGAGATGGAATCTCATCACAGTTTTAATTTGCATTTCTCTAATGGCTAATGGTTGAGAGCATTTTCTCATGTATCTGTTAGCTGCCTGAATATCTTCTTTAGTGAAGTGCGTGTTCATTTCCTTTGCTCACTTTTTAGTTGGGTTGTTTGTCTTTTTGTGGTTGAGTTTTAACAGAATCATGTAGATTTCAGAGATCAGGCGCTGGTCAGAGATGTCATAGCTGAAAATTCTTTCCCAGTCTGTAGGTGGTCTTTTTACTGTTTCGGTGAAGTCTTTAGATGAGCATAGGTGTTTGGTTTTTAGGAGCTCCCAGTTATCGGGTTTCTCTCCATCATTTTTGGTAATGTTTTGTATTCTGTTTATGCCTTGTATTAGGGCTCCTAAGGTTGCCCCTATTTTTAATTCCATGATCTTTATCGTTTTAGTCTTTATGTTTAGGTCTTTGATCCACTTGGAGTTAGTTTTTGTGCATGTTGTGAGGTATGGGTCCTGTTTCATTTTTTTACAAATGGATATCCAGTTATGCCAGCACCATTTGTTAAAAAGACTATCTTTTCCCCAATTTACTGACACTGGTCCTTTGTCAAATATCAGCTGCTCATATGTGGATGGATTTATATCTGGGTCTCAATTCTGTTCCACTGGTCTATGTGCCTGTTGTTGTACCCGTACCAGGCTGTTTTGACTACTGTGGCTGTATAATAGGTTCTGAAATCAGGTAGAGTGAGGCCTCCCACTTTCTTCTTCTTTTTCAGTAATGCTTTACTTATCTGGGCTTCTTTCCCTTCCATATGAAGTTGGTGCTTTGTTTCTCCATCACATTAAAAAATGTCATTGGAATTTGGATCGGAAGTGCATCGTGTGTATAGATGGCTTTTGGTAGAATAGACATTTTTACAATGTTAAGTCTTCCTATCCTTGAACAAGGTATGTTTTTCCACTTATGTAGGTCCCTTTTAGTTTCTTGCAGTAGTACTTTGTAGTTTTCCTTGTATAGGTGTTTTAAATCTTTGGTAAGATTTATTCCTAAGTATTTTATCTTCTTGGGGGCTACTGTGAATGGTATTGATTTGGTGATTTCCTCTTCGATGTTCTTTTTGTTGATGTAAAGGAATCCAACTGATTTTTGTATGTTTATCTTATAACCTGAGACTCAGCCGAACTCTTCTATTAGTTTCAGTAGTTTTCTGGAAGATTCCTTAGGGTTTTCTGTGTATAAGATCATGTCATCTGCAAATAGAGATAATTTTACTTCTTCCTTGCCAATCCAAATGCCCTTTATTTCTTTGTCTAGCCTAATTTCTCTGGCTAGGAGCTCTAGCACAATGTTGAATAAGAGCGGTGATAAAGGGCATCCTTGTCTGGTTCCCATTCTCAAGGGAAATGCTTCCAGGCTCTCTCCATTTAGAATGATGTTGGCTGTTGGCTTTGTATAGATGCCCTTTATTATGTTGAGGAATTTTCCTTCAATTCCTATTTTGGTGAGAGTTTTTATCATAAATGGGTGTTGGACTTTGTCAAATGCCTTTTCTGCATCAATTGATAAGATCATGTGGTTTTTGTCTTTTGTTCTATTTATATGGTGGATTACATTAATGGTTTTTCTAATATTCAACCAACCTTGCATACCTGGTATAAACCCCACTTGGTCATGGTGGATTATTTTTGTGATATGTTGTTGAATTCTATTGGCTAGAATTTTGTTGAGGATTTTTGCATCTATGTCCATGAGGGATATAGGCCTGTAATTTTCTTTTTTTGTGGTGTCTTTACCTGGTTTTGGTATCAGGGAGATGGTGGCTTCATAGAATGAGTTAGGTAGTATTCCATCATTTCCTATGCTTTGAAATACTTTTAGTAGTAGTGGTGTTAACTCTTCTCTGAAAGTTTGGTAGAACTCTGCAGTGAAGCCGTCTGAGCCAGGGCTTTTTTTTGTTGGGAGTTTTTTGATTACCTTTTTAATCTCTTTTTTTGTTACGGGTCTATTTAGTTGTTCTAGTTCTGATTGTGTTAGTTTAGGTAGGTAGTGGTTTTCTAGAAATTCATCCATTTCTTCTAGGTTTGCAAATTTGTTAGAGTACAATTTTTTGTAATAATCTGATACGATTCTTTTAATTTCAGTTGGGTCTGTTGTGATGTGGCGTATCTCTATCTCATTTCTTATTCGGGTTATTTGTTTCCTTTCCTGTATTTCTTTAGTCAGTCTGGCCAATGGTTTATCAATTTTGTTAATTTTTTCAAAGAACCAGCTTTTGGCTTTGTTAATTCTTTCAATTGTTTTTCTGTTCTCCAATTCATTTAGTTCAGCTCTAATTTTTGTTATTTGTTTTCTTCTGGTGCCTGATGGATTCTTTTGTTGCTCGCTTTCCATTTGTTGAAGTTGTAGGGACAGTTCTCTGATTTTGGCTCTTTCTTCTTTATGTATATGTGCATTTATGGATATAAATTGACCTCTGAGCACTGCTTTTGCTGTGTCCCAGAGGTTTTGATAGGAAGTGTTTTCATTCTCGTTGCATTTTATGAATTTCTTTATTCCCTCCTTAATGTCTTCTATAACCCAGTCTTTTCTGAGCCAGGGTATTGTTCAGTTTCCAAGTATTTGATTTCTTTTCCCTGATTTTTCTGTTGTTGATTTCCACTTTTATGGCCTTGTGGTCTGAGAAGATGCTTTGTAATATTTCGATGTTTTGGATTCTGCAAAGGTTTGTTTTATGACCTAATATGTGATCTATTCTAGAGAATGTTCCATGTGTGCTAGAAAAAAAAGTATACTTTGCAGCTGTTGGGTGGAGTGTTCTGTATAAGTCCATGAGGTCAAGTTGGTTGATTGTAGCAGTTAGGTCTTCCGTGTCTCTATTTAGCTTCTTACTGGAAGTGCTGTCCTTCTCCGAAAGGGTGTGTTGAAGTCTCCTACTATAATTGTGGAGGTGTGTATCTCACTTTTCAGTTCTGTTAAAGTTTGTTTTATGTATCTTGCAGCCCTGTCGTTGGGTGCATAAATATTTAATATGGTTATATCTTCCTGGTCAATTGTCCCTTTTATCATTATGTAGTGTCGTTCTTTATCCTTTGTGGTGGATTTAACTTTAAAGTCTATTTTGTCAGAAATTATTATTGCTACTCCTGCTCTTTTTTGATTGTTATTTGCTTGATATATTTTTTTTCCATCCTTTGAGTTTTAGTTTGTTTGTGTTTCTAAGTCTAAGGTGTGTCTCTTGTAGGCAGCATATAGACGAATCGTGTTTCTTTATCCAGTCTGAGACTCTCTCTCTTTATTGGTGCGTTTAGTCCATTTACATTCAGCGTAATTATAGATAAATATGTGTTTAGTGCTGTCATTTTGATGCCTTTTTGTGTGTTGTTGACAATTTCATTTTTCCACTTTTTGTGCTGAGACATTTTTCTTTGTAAATTGTTTGCTCCTCATTTTCATGGTAGTTGAATTTATGTTTGCTGAGTCGTTATGTTTTTCTTGGTTTTTATTATGAGTTATGGAGTTGTTAGACCTCTTTGTGGTTGCCTTAATATCTACCCGTATTTTTCTAAGTAAAAACCTAACTTGTATCATCCTATATCACCTCGTTTTCCTCTCCATATGGCAGTTCTGTGCCTCCTATATTTAGTTCCTCTTTTTGATTATTGTAATCTTTTATATAATGACTTCAATGATTCCCTGTTTTGAGCATTTTTTCTTTTTAAAATTAATCTTAATTTGTTTTTGTGATTTTCCTATTTGGGTTGATATCAGGATGTTCTGTTCTGTGACTTTGTGTTGTGCTGGTATCTGATATTATTGATTTTCTGACCAATTTCCTTTAGTATTTCTTGTAGCTTTGGTTTGGTTTTTGCAAATTCTCTAAGCTTGTGTTTATCTGTAAATGTATTAATTTCACCTTCATATTTGAGAGAGAGTTTTGCTGGATATATGATCCTTGGCTGGCAGTTTTTCTCCTTCAGTGCTTTATATATGTCATCCCTTTGCCTTCTTGGCTGCATGGTTTCTGCTGAGTAGTCTGAACTTATTCTTATTGATTCTCCCTTGAAGGAGACCTTTCTTTTATCCCTGGCTGCTTTTAAAGTTTTCTCTTTATCTTTGGTTTTGGCAAGTTTGATGGTAATATGTCTCAGTGATTTTTTTTGGATCAATCTTATATGGGGTTCGATGAGCATCTTGGATAGATATCCTTTCGTCTTTTATGATGTCAGGGAAATTTTCTGCCAACAGAACTTCAACTATTCTCTCTGTACTTTCTGTTATTCCTCCCTGTTTGGAACTCCAATCACACGCAAGTTATTCTTCTTGATAGAGTCCCACATGATTCTTAGAGTTTCTTCATTTTTCCAAATTCTTTTATCTGATTTTTCTTCAGCTATATTGGTGTCAATTGCCTTATCCTCCATCTCCCCCCACTCTGCATTCCAACTGATCGATTCTGCTCCTTTGACTTCCTATTGAGTTGTCTAATTCTGTAATTTTACTGTTAATCTTTTGGATTTCTGCATGCTGTCTCTGTATGGATTCTTGCAGCTTATTAATTTTTCCACTGTGTTCTCGAATAATCTTTTTGTTTTCTTCAACTGCTTCATCAGTGTGTTCCTTGGCTTTTTCTGTAGATTGCCTTATTTCATTGATGATGTCATCCGTGATGTCTTGAAGCATTCTGTAAATTAGTTTTTTATATTCCACATCTGGCAATTCCAGGATTGTATCTTCATTTGGGAAAGATTTTGACTCTTTAATTTGGGGACTTGTAGAAGCAGTTATGGTCTGCTTCTTTATGTGGTTTGATATTGACTGCTGTCTCTGAGCCATCTCTAAGATATTGTAATGATTTATTTTATATTTGCTCACTGAGTCTTACCTTGTTTTGTTTTTTTTCAGGATACACAGATGGGCTACTAGATTGCACTGTCTTGATTGTTGTAGCCTTTGAATCATTTATGTCCTATTACCAGGTGGTTTGGGCTGGTACCAGATATATAAGCCTGAGAGTCCATTCACTATTCTCGAGTAGAATCTGATTTTGGGTCACCAAGTGTGTGGTGTAGCCTGTCACCTATTTACTTAGAGGAGTAGTGGTGATAGTTGTGTGCACCAGATTCTAGTAGCATCAGGGTTTCACTCTCTGGGGGGGCTGGGCAGGATGCTGACAGACGTCCCCCGAGTGCCAGTGAGGTAGGTGTGTCTCTATTCCTAAAGCACTTTGGTGGGTGGGCTCTGCAGCTGTACCTTAGGCACCCAATGCATGTACCTCTACAGATTGGTAGGTGTCACTATCTGTATATAGTGTTTTAAAAGGTAAATAAGTACTTAATTTTCAGCGGTGGGATTTCTTACTTGTGGCTTCCATGGAGACTAACTGGATGTAAGGATGCCTGAGTGTTTTTCCGTGTGGTCTGGTTGTCACATAGAGATTGTAGTCACATCTGGCCACAATCCCTGCCTGGCTCCCCACCCCTCTGCTCGCCCCAGCCTGCATAGCCTGGCAGGAGCCACCAGCTCTGCCTCCTCTCCAGCCTCACATCTTGTCTCTCCCCCTCGAATGCTGCATTCCGGCCCCGCTGGCCTGCTCTCAGCTGGCGAAGTGTGCCCTCTTCCTTCCTGCCCCGGGACTCTGAAGGTGCTGTTATCCTTACTTGGAACGGGTACTCATACACACTTCTTCCGGCTGGCTCATCAGGAACAGCCGCTCAGGAGCAGTCTGCCTGGGCTCCCGTGACTCCCCCATTCACTAGCTGTGTGACCTTGGGTGGGTTACCTCCCCTCTTCCTCACCTGTGATATAGAGTCATCATCATGATGGTACCTGTCTGGTAGAATTGTTGGGAGGGTGAATGGTGTTAATCCACGCAGAAGTCCAGTTTTTTCCAGTAGCCGTCGGCTTGGCTCCGACTCATGGCAGCCCCACGTATGTCAAGGCAGAACTGTGTAGCACAGCGTTTTCAGTGGCTGCTTTTGGGGAAGTACATTGCCAGGCCTTTCTTCTGAGGCACCTATGTGTGGACTCGAACCTCTAATTTCTGTGTTAGCAGCTAAACTTGTTTACTGTTGGCACCAACCAGGAGTTGGAGAATACTCCCCAGGGCACAGTCAATGCATATCAGTTCTTAGCTGTTACCATCATGTTCATGTTCTTTTAGGCTTCAATTCAAATTTCCTCTCAATCCTCAGTCCTTCCTCCTGGTCAGGACTGTGTTGGTATCATCCACAATTAGGTCTTAGCGTGCTTAGCATGTAGTATTTGTAATGAATGAGTGAATAGTAATATCTCCAACCGTGAGATTCTCAGTTTGAAGTATGATTTAAAATAGGAACCAAAAATATTTTTTTTTCCCCAATGAGTAAACCAAAACCACATCAAACAGGTTGCCGTTGAGTCGATTCCGACTCACAGCGACCCTATAGGAGAGAGTGGAACCGTCCCATAGAGTTTCCGAGGAGCACCTGGTGGATGTGGACTGCGGACCTTTTGGGTAGCAGCCACAGCTCTTGACCGTGTAGTCAGCTGCAGTTTGGGCAGTTCCTCTACGAGGTGGCGGTGGTGCTTAGTTGTCATCAGTTCTGGTGCACGGCGACCCCACGTGTCCCGGATAGAACTGCCTGTAGGGTGTCTAAGGCTGTGGCCTTTTGGAAGCAGATCACCAGGACTTACTTCAAGGGGCCTCAGGGTAGCTTTGAACTGCCACCTTTTTGGTTAATAGTTCAGTGCGTAACCATTTATGACAACCCGAATTGTAATCCTTAGGGACCGTGGTTTTCCTTTTGCTTCTTTTGTTTCGCCCTCCTTGGTGGATAGTTCTTTTCAAACAGCAGATGCAGCCACGCTTCGCTGACTTGAGCTGAATTTTTCTTGAGGAAGCCGGCCTAGCCCCAGGAAAGATGTTTCTGGGATCGCCCTGGCCTAGCTTCTAAGAGGACGGAAGACAGAGTGGTACCAACTTTGCGACTCCTTCCAGGTGCTCGATATCTAATGCTACTATACCTGCTACCAAAAACCACCTGCTACAGAGTTTCAAAACAAAAACCAAACCAGCTGCTGTCGAGTTGATTCCAGCTCATGGCGCCCCCACGTGTGTCTGAGTAGAACTGTGCTCCTTAGGGTTTTCAGTGGCTGATTTTTCTGAAGTTATCTCCAGGCCTTTCTTCTGCGGTTTCTCTGGGTAGACTCAAACCTCCAACTTTTTCGTTAGCAGCCAATCACTTCACCATTTGTGCCACCCAGGGACACTTGCTAGATATTCTAGGGAAATCTTATTTTAGGTATTCTGAATACGATTTTTTAAGCCATCAAAACCTCATAAGAGTGAACAGAATTTCAACACTCCAGTGACTAAATTCCTTCTCTTAAACCGCCCTATGCATCTAGATGTGGGACAAGAACACTTTGGCAGGCCATGCGTCCTAATTTTTGGTTCGGAAAATACCAGTTGCTGTTCTTTTGTGTAAAAATTTTAACCGTTTTTGAATTTAAAAATTAATGACCGATATGCTCATTGTCACATATTCAAACTATAAAACACGTACACAGGAGACAAAAAAATCTTAGCATCCCACCTTCCAGTCCCACCCTTCATATAGCCACCACTGAGTTTATTGTACAGCCTTGCAGACCTTTTTTTTGCTTAGCGAACATATGAGACCTTTTCTCTCTCTCACACACGCACACACACACCATATACTTGCATGCATTTTCTGAATAATGTCATAAAACCTACTCTTCTACACATCAGTGAGCTTTAAAAACACTCAAAGCCTTTGTTTTTCAGCTGGTAGCATCTTAAAAGAAGTCAGCAATTGAAGTTTTCCCAGGGCCTGAAGCACCAAGCCCCACTTAGCTTCTGGGAATCACTGGATGTCATCTTTAAGGTCAGGGGCTTGAGCACATCAGGAATGCGGTATAATCTGCAGATGATTTCTGTCTAACTACAGAGGAAAAGGAACCCTGGTGGTGTAGTGGTTAAGTGCTACAGCTGCTAGCCAAAAGGTCAGCAGTTCTAATCTACTAGATGCTCCCTGGAAACCTTATGGGGCAGTTCTACTCTGTCCTACAGGGTCTCTATGAGTCGGAATCGACTTGACAGCAGTGGGTTTACAGAGGAAGAAATAGGAACTTCAAATGGAAGCTGGGGAGTGAGAGAAGAAAAACATGCTCTAACTTCGTAAGAGTGAACATTTTGCTAGAATATTTTCCCTGGGTTATAGTAAGTTATGGAGTCCCTGAGTGGTGCAGGCGGTTAAGCACTGAACTGTGAACTGAAAGGTTGGCGGTTCAAACCCACCCAGAGGCACCTCGGAAGAAAGGCCTGGCCATCTGCTTCTGAAAGGTCACAGTCTTGAAAACCCTATGGAGTACAGGTCTACTCTGCACACACAGGGTTGCCATGAGTCACAATCAGCTAGACAACAACTGGTTTGGTTTTGTTTTTTGATTTCTAGGGAAAGAATTGTTGGATGTTGTCAGGTTATGAAATTTTTTATAGCTTTGCCTCTTGTAGTTCTCTTCTGCCTGTTTTTTTTTTTTTGTCTATGAGAACAGAAGATACAGTTGGCGTGGGGTAGGGTGGGGAGCCCCATGAGTCAATGGGCTGTGCCCTTCACACTGGCTTAGAAACCATGCAGCTGCTGCCCTGGGTTCTGATCTATGGCACTGCAGCCCAGGGAACCGGAAGGTTTTCTGTAAGTGATGGGGGCCCAGGACTTCTCATGGAGAATTGCACTTGTCAGGGCTTTTTACCGGGCCCACCTTATTATACCAGAGAGGCAAGTTTCATGGCTTAAGGGGACAATTTACTGCAGTGGGCTTATCTCCTGGTTTCCAGCCTTTATGTTTTTCTGCCTCTTAATAAAACGTGAAGTCACAAAGCAATTAAATAGTAGTGTAGTTTTCCGGCCTGAGGTGGAGAAAGGCGAACCCGGGGAAAAGGCTAATGTGATTGACAGAGGCTGGCTGGAGATTTACATTGAGAATAACTCGTTCCTCAAAACTTTCTTCATTTTCTTGGGGGAATTACGGGCTAAATCATACTCCAGGAGGGCAGATGATTAAAAACGGGGGAGTTGTGATTTCTTTTTGGCTTTGTAAGTCTCTAAATCCTCCACCTTAACGCAGACTTCTTATGTGAAGATGGGGGTCAGCTCTGCCAAGGATTAAAGCGGGTCGGAAACACGCAAAAATCTTAAATTATTGATCGGCTAGAGATATTTTATGGAATTTCTTAAGATAAAATGGAAAGGAAATGAAACTTAAGTCTTTTTTTTTAATTTGCCTAAACTCAAATCCACAAGCACAGATGTTTTTGAACATTCAAAAATACTGAACAGCATTTCAACTATACCTTGAATTTTTTTTTAAATGGCATTGTAATTTTTAATAGTGATGCTTCACATAAAGAACATGTTTTAGAAAATGAACAGAAACATTTGAAAGTGAGTATTCCCTGACCTCTTTCCAGCCTCCTCTGACATTTCAGATAAATCCTCTGGATCTAACTGCTTTGTTCTGACGGTGACTTGTTTACTGCAGCCGGGAAAGGAAAGAAAAGATAGAAAGATACGCCAGTGCTTGTGCTTCGAGGCACCGTCCCTTATTACAGAAACCATTTGATTTTTAACAAGTTCTGAAAAGCTGCCTTTTGGCGTGAAGATTCCCTGATAGGAAAACCTTCATACTGAAATGGCCAAAACAAATAGCCTTAAAACCAAAAGGGTAATTCACTCTTGATTGTTGGTACCTGTTGAGAGAAGGCAAACTAAGTCTTAATATGGGAGCCCCAGAGAATAAGTGACTTTAAAAAAAAAAAAAAAAAACTCTTTTTCTGTGTAAATCTAAGGGGAGATTTAATGGCTTTGCAGGAGCAGGCCACCCCCACCCTCCACTTCTACCACCACGAAAGGAACAAGAACCCTAAGAATAAACCACAAAACGAATCCTGCTGCAGTTTAAGGTGTCCTTTTGGATAGGTGGAACCCCTGGTTGGTGTAAACGGTTAATGTGCTGCGTTGCTAACTGAGAGGTTGATGGTTCAAGTCTGCCCAGAGGCCCCTCAGAAGACAGGCCTGGGGATCAGCTTCCAAAAAATCAGCCAGGAAAACTCCATGGAGCATAGTCCTACTGTGACACGTACAGGGTCGCTAAGTGTCGGAATCGACTTCATGGCAACTGGTAACTGGTGGTTTGAATAGGTGACTCATGAGAAGACTTTGCTGAGAAGAGGAGACATGTTCATTTTGAGAGTGTGACAAAAGGATAACAAACAGCTTTTGTACCAACTCAGTAAAGGCTTTCCAAGGGCCTAACCTGGGTCCTGTGTCCGGCAGGGGGATCAGCTGTGGTTCAGCTGCCTCACCTGGAAAGGGAAGGTGTGGGGCTTTGACTGCACAAGCTGTGGACTAAGTGGATGGGGAAGGGACCAGAGCCAGCCAGGGCCACCTGGCTTCGCCGCCGCCCAGTGCAGCCTCACCAGGCTTCGGTTCTCAGCCAGCAGCTTGTTTGGCTGCCAGGGGGCCAGGGCTTACTTACATCCCTGGTGTAGGGTTAGCGTTAGGGTTCCTTGCTCCCTGGCTGCAGCTTTTCATTTGAGAGTTCTGCAGAGAGGCACCTGGATGCAGAAGACGCCCGCTTCCATTGGTACCTGTGCCTCACCCCGTATTCCGTGGTCAGGTGACTGGGGTGTTGTGGCTTAGGTGGTGATGATAGTGTTTTGGTCTTACCTATTCATTATTTTTATGTTTAGTGAAATTCTTTTGCTCGCCCTTTTTTAAATTTATTATTTTTAATAAGCTTTAAAGTTTAAAAACTATACCTAAAAAAATACCTACCTGGTATAAAAAAATCAGAGGAAAGATTTCCACTATACCCGAAAATATTCCATAGAGGGGCCTCTGTTAAGTTTGGTATACATCCTTACTTTGTTTTCTGTGCATCCACTTTTTTCCCCTTGGGGGAAAAATAATAACACTTTTTTTGTCTGTGATTAATTTATGTTTTTATGCTTAATTACAGATTGTTGGTCCACCTACGTTTGCCTTATTCCTTTTAATTGCTGCAAAGTGCCCCATTGTATAAATAGGTGTACTATGAGAGTTTTTCTTTTACTAAGCATTCTGTGTGTTTTCGGTGTTTTTACTTTTATAAACAGTGCCACAGTTAACAACTTTGTACCTCTATCGTTGTATACATGCATTGGGTATGTTTTCAAAGTAATTTTCTGTAACTAAACTTGCTGAGGAGAAAAGATATACACATATTACATTTTGATGGCCTGTAAGAGGTCCTGTTTTTTTTTTTTAAAAAAAACATGTAATACAACATTTGCCAGTTCAGCATTTTCTGGGTGTGCAATTTAATGATGTCAGTTGCATGAATCATGTTGGGCAACCATCATCTGCAGAGATGTCGTTTTGTTCTTTAAGTGCCTGTTTGCCGTAATCATAGATGCTTAACACCGTTGTCTAAGAATGACATAAAGATTAATTGGCTGCTTGGAAAAAAGGAGAAAAGAAGGGTGAGTCTAACCCTTTTGGTTCCTATACAATGGCCTAAGAAGAATGCAAAAAAATAAATAAATAAAATTCTATTGGATGTACGTACAAGGCCTGTAAACAGGTGTTTCTAAGTCGCTGGTCCACTAAATGTTGTTAGGTGTAGAAGCAACTAGTAGCGCACAGGTGCCCCTCGGGTCTTCTCTCTCTTGCCCTCTGTACACTCCACCCCGCTCCTAACATATCTCCCATTATCCCTCCACCCATACGGGCAGTCACTCTTAAATACCTTTGGGTTTGATGCCAAAAGATCCCTTGCTTGTTGACAGATTCTGTGAACACCCAGTGTTCTCTTCTCTGCCATCATCCAAGAAAGACCAGTTTGGGAATTTGCTAATATGTTCGAAAGTTAAAGACTTCAGGGCTAACTGAAGTTTAGCCCAGTTCCCGAAGAGAGACCATATTCATTTTTAGGGAAGGTCCCCGTGATGTTCTGTGTGTCTATGTGTCAGCCAGCTCCTACATTTTGGAAACGTTGCCACCGTGAACTTCTATCTCCTGTGCCGTGAGACCAGAGGAACTGGGTGATGCCTGAATACCATTAGTGAATCAAAGATTCCGTAGACGAATCCTGATAGAAAGGGGGATGGGGAGGATAGAGCAGAATTTCAAATTTGCAGTGGAATCCAGGCCTTCTGGAGTCATCTGAACACCCAAAACTATTGCCCTGAGATATTATTTAAACGTTAAACCTCAAACTAAAACTTTCCCCAAAAGTCTGCTTTGAACCAAACAATAAAACCAAGAAAGAAAAACCCGTTGCCATTGAGTGGATCCGGACTCATAGTCACCCTGGAGGACAGAGTAGAACTGCCCCAAAGGGTTTCCAAGGCTGTCAGTCTTTACAGAAACAGACTGCCACATTTTTCACCCACTTAGTGGCTGGTGGGTTTGAACCGCCAACCTCTCTGTTGGCAGCCGAGGGCTTTAACCGCTGTGCCACCAGGGCTCCTTGGTTATGGAGGGTCCAAGAACAGGAGCCTGCTAGGAAATGGTACACATTCTACAGTTGAGCAGCAGGGAGACACCAGAAAATGAAGGGCCATGATGCCATGCCTAGAAAAATTGGGAGTTTGAAAAAATAAGCGTGATCAAATCTACCTGAAGCCAATGGGATGGTCCAGGCTGGAGAAGTTGAGGACTGTGACAGGAGGACAAAGGGATAGAGCGGGAGGCCATCCCTCAGCCTGTAGGATATGGCGAGATGAGCAACTTACCTCAGCATCACTGTGCCCAAAATGGTACACAAACATGCTGGTGTAAGGAGTGAATACCTGAGGGAATTTTTTTATTACAGGTGGACAGTGGCCTCCACACTTCAGGTGGCATGGGAGGGTGCCCCTTCTGTGCTGGGGCCCGTGGCCCTGTGTTCTGACTCACTTTCCATCAGAAGCGGTGGCAACAGTCACTGAACTCTGTTTTAATTTGATAAAAAATTCAGCCATTTTTAATCAAATTAATATGAGCCATTTTTCTTCTTTAAAGCACCAGGGAGGTCGGTAGAGGTGGTGGTCACACAACATAGTCAATGTACTAAATGCCACTGAATTGTTCTCTTGAATGGTTAATGGTTAATTTTATGTTGTATGAATTTTACTTCAATTTTTAAAAAAGACCATGGGTTGGGGGGAACACCATGGAGCTTCCCCCAGTGTATACAGTGTTGCTGAGATTAAAAAAAAAAAAAGCATGTATTTTTTTCTTTTTCAATTAAAAGATACAATATATATTGGTGCTTTCATGTGACAACTCTAGCTGAAACGGAGGAACAGAAATAGTTCTCCAAGCATATTCTGCTAGAAGAGGAAATCCTGGTTGGTAGAGAGTCAGCGACAGTGGGGGAAACCCTCCATGAGATGGATTCACACAGTAGCCGCAACGGTGGATTCCAGCGCACCAAGGGTCCTCAGGATGGTGCAGGAGCGGGCAGCATTTCCTTCTGTTGTACCTGGGATCACCATGCATTGGAACTGACCTTATGGCAGCTAATAATAACAAAACTAAGTGTATTTAGCCACTGAACGGTTATATATTGAGCGCCTACTGTGTGCCAGACACCGCTCTCATGACCAGAAACAGCAGAGGACAAAAGCAGAATCGCTGCTGGTGGAGTTTACATTCTAGTGGGGTTAGTGGAGGTAAGACCGGCTACTGAGTTGGTTTAAAGACTAAGAAGAAACTGGCCAAGGGTAGCAGTCTGCTCAGATTTTTAAGTGTTTTATGCCCAAGGAAAACATTGGAGCCTGGACTTAAATTCCACCTTTAAGGGTTTTCATGGGCCATTCTTTAAGATGGGGGCTCAGCCCAGTGACACCCACCCTCTTTCCTCTTTGTTAATTCTTTGCATAGTGTTGGGTCATTCAGAGTAGCACCAAGGTTAAGCTTGGCATATCGTAAGCCACTTGAAAACAGATGGTTAAGCCTGCTAAATACAGGTTCCATTGGGTACTGCTCCTGTGGACTTGTCGGCTCTTGTGCGGATTCCTGCTTCCACCCAGTTCCAGGATCAGAGGAACATACCTGCACACACACCGCACCCCAGTCCAGCAGGGCCAGCTGTGCTTCCTTCACCCAGCCCAGAAGGAAAACTCTTGAAACATCTGCTTGTAGGGCTGGAAAAACCTCTGCAACTTCTCCTTTTCCTTGTTCTGCTAACTAACTGTGCCCCCACCCACCCGTCCCCCATATTTTGATCAGGGAAAGCAGAAAGGATTATCAGGGTGGGGTAGCAAAGAAAAAACATCAAAATGGACCTCGTGTTGAAATCAGGCCAATCGTTTGGAAGCACCGTAGCAGCCTTCTTGTTCCTGGCATCCTTACCTGGTTGTGCTGAAACATTTGTTTTTCCTGTGAAAATCAATATTCTCTTAAAGACCTAAAAGAAATTGTTTTTGTTTTAAACCTTTACTGACCAATGTTTTATAGAGAAAAATGTCTGTGTTTTACAGCATGGTGAGATGAAAATGGTTAATTTTAGGGCATTTGCATGTGGGAGCTGTCAAGATAGTTGTCTTTACAAAACCAGTTGCCATCGAGTCAGTGTGGCCTCGTGCCGGCTTCCTGAGTGTCATCGAGTCAGCGTGGCCTCGTGCTGGCTTCCTGCGTGTCATCGAGTCAGCGTGGCCTCGTGCTGGCTTCCTGCGTGTCATCGAGTCAGCGTGGCCTCGTGCCGGCTTCCTGCGTGCCGGCTTCCTGCGCTCCGTGGGCTTTCTCCAGCGACTGTGACCTTCCAGAAGCAGATCACCAGGGCTGTCTTATGATGTGCTTCTGGGTAGACTCAGACCTTTTGGTTAGCACCCAGAGACTCCGACATTTACAAGGGTGGGCCCTCTCTCCCGTCTCTACTTCCTAATAGTGCAGTCATCACCCAGACTAATTTGGTCAGTCTGTCTTTCCTCAAGCCCAAAAGGATAAACACACTTGAACAATTATTTACAAAAGGTTGTCGGTTAATTGGGTATGGCTGTTGAACCACACCTGAGAAGCTACCTAGAGGAAGCCAACTCGTAAAGTTACTCAAGAGCCTCCACCCCCAGTTGCTGGTCCGATTGTATCCAAGGAGGTGAATGAAGCCAGTGTTGAGACCTCGAGTGGGATAAGGCCCAGGCGGTGATGGCATGACAGATGCATTCACACGCCTCACTTCAGTGCGGCCTTTTCTTGGATGGAAGCATGGGAACGTCCGCACAGCACACCCCCATGCTTCTTGTCAGCTTTCTGGTCAGTGCTGGCCTCCGCCTGCCCTTCCTCACTGCTTCCCACTGGGACTTGAGCCCTTGTGAGGTCATTGAAAATGCTTATATTCCGGAAACTCAAGGGGAAGACACCTTCGCCCCCAATACTTAAGAAAGTTGGTTGAAAAAGTTAGAGGATAAAAAAAAAAAAGACTGTGCACGTATATAGGAGTTGGCTTTGCTAGTAAAATTTACCATGCTGTTAAACTGACCATTATGGTAGTGTTAGAGTGATTTGTAGTTGTTGTTGGGTGCCATCGAGCCGATTCTGGCTTCTGGTGACTACTCCATGCGCTAGAGTAGAACTGCCCCTTAGGGTTTCCTAGGCTGTGATCTTTACAGGAGCAGATCACCAGGTCTTTTCTTCTGCAGAGCCACTGAGTGGGTTCTGAACCACCAGCCTTTCAGTTAGCAGCTGAGTGCTTAACCATTGCACCACCGAAGTTCCTTATTAGAGTGATACCACTATAATATTTAGAAAGCACTTTGATAAGTTCTTTGTTTATAAATTAAACAGATTTGTTTGTAAATTCCTTGAGAATTCCCTTAAACTTCTCCTGCTGCCTCAGGTGGATTTTTACGCTGACCAGTTGGATGACCCTGCTCCAGCATAGTCTGTCTTCTAACCCTCTGGTACACCTTTCATTGCCTTTAGTGGACTTTAGGAAAATTTAAGAAAGCTTATAATGTCCAGTAAGAAAGGAGAAGTAAGGCAATATTTTTGTTCAAACCACTGGTTAGCAAGTATTTTATATTTGTTGGTTAAAGAAAACCAACAACAAAACCATGTTTTATTGGCTACGCACAGGCATTCGACTGTGTGGATCATAGCAAATTATGGATAACATTGCGAAGAATGGGAATTCCAGAATACTTCATTGTGCTCATGAGGAACCTGTACCTAGATCAAGAGGCAGTTGTTCGAACAGAACAAGAGGATACTGCATGGTTTAAAGTCAGAAAAGGTGTGCATCAGGGTTGTATCCTTCCACCATACTTATTCAATGTGTATGCTGAGCAAGTAATCTGAGAAATTGGACTATATGAAGAAGAACGGGGCATCAGATTGGAGGAAGACTCATTAACAACTGGAAATATGCAGATGACATGACCTTCTTGCTGAAAGTGAAGAAGACTTGAAGCACTTACTAATGAAGATCAAAGACCACAGCCTTCAGTGTGAATTACACTTCAACATAAAGAAAACAGATCCTCACAACTGGGCCAATAAGCAACATCATGATAAATGGAGAAAAGATTGAAGTTATCAAGGATTTCATTTTACTTGGGTCCACGATCAATGCCCATGGAAGCAGCAGTCAAGAATTCAAACAACCCATTGCATTGGGCAAATCTGCTGCAAAAGACCTCTTTAAAGTGTTGAAAAGCAAAGATGTCACCTTGAGGACTAATTAAGGTGTGCCTGACCCAAGTCATGGTGTGTTCAGTCGCCTCATTTGCACGTGAAAGCTGGACAATAAGTAAGGAAGACTGAAGAAAAATCGATGCCTTTGGATTGTGGTATTGGCGAAGAATATGAAATATTCCATGGACTGCAGCAAGAAGAAGGCACAAGTCTGTCTTAGAAAAAGTATAGCCAGAGTGCTTCTTGGAAGCGAGGATTTTTAACTCCAAAAGATTAATGTACCAAGCTGCTAACTGAAAGGTTAGAAGTCTGAATCTACCCAGAGGCACTTTGGAAGAAAGGTCTGGCAACCTCTTTCTGAAAACACAGCCATTGAAAACCCAGTGGAGCGCACAGTTCTACTCTGATACACATGGAGTCACCATGAGTCGGAATTGACTTGATGGCAACTGGTTTTATGTCTAAAATTCAGAACCTCAGACACTGAGTATCTGACCTTTTAGATAATACCCTTATTCAGTTTCCCAGGCATTTTCAATAGTGTATTTTCCCAGCAACATTTCAATTGTCTGTATCACCTTGAACTTCCAACTCTTGTGTACACATGCCCATCTAAAAAAAAAAAAGTTTTTAAAACAAAGGCAGCTTTCATTTACGTGACAAACACATATGTTACCCGTGGTACCTCCCACACTAGCCCACCCACACTTCCTACAATCTGTTTAGCGAATCGCAAAGTGGTTGTTTTATGTACCTGGCGGTTCTGGAGAAGATACCCAGAGCCAAGTGTTGTGACTGCTGGGTGCAGGATTGAGTGGGGGATTTTTGCAATCTGTGAGGTTTTTTTTGTATTAGCCAGTTATTGGAGGTAAGAGAGGGGCTTGGGGTACTGAAATGTCCTAGCGATAGACTCTTGCACAGCTCATTGTCCCTGCACCGCTGACTGACGCCGCACACCAGGATGTGGACCTGTGAGATGGACGTGGCGTGCGCTGAGGCGACGGGCCGGCATCAGTCTGTGTGCGTTGAGGCAGTCTTCTGGTGCAGTATCCGCCTTTTCGTGCTTGTTGCTATAACAGTTTATGCTTTCAAACACAGCCTTAATAAAAACAAAACAAAATCCATGTAATGTAGAATACATGGATCACCTGTCAAGGAGTAGGACAAAGTGGAAAAACAGTGAGACCCTGTGGATTTGTGGGATGGGAAGTTACGAAGCAGCCCCTTCACTTGAAGCTGCAGGCATTGGACGCCTCAGAGGCTGTACAGGAATAAGAAGAGCAATTAGTAGTGCTTAGGAGCAAGGGTGGCGAGACTATGTCTTATGTACTTTGGACGTGTTGTCAGGAGGGATCAGCCCCTGGAGAAGGACATCGTGCTTGGTAAAGTAGAGGGTCAGTGGAAAAGAGGAAGACCCTCGACGAGATGGATTGACATGGTGGCTGCAACAATGGGCTTAAGCATAACGACGACTGTGAGGTTGGCACAGGACTAGGCAGTGTCTTAGTCTGTGGTACATAGGGTCACTGAGTTGGAACCAACTGGACGGCACCTTACGACAACAACAACAAGGTCTTTGATGCGGGGCAGTGGTGGCTCAGTGGTAGAATTCTCACCTTCCATGCAAGAGACCTGGGTTTGATTCCCAGCCAGTGCACCTCCTGCACAGTCATCACCCATCTGTCAGTAGAGGCTTGAGTGTTGCTATGATGCTGAGCAGGTTTCAGAGGAACTTCCAGACTAAGACTAGGAAGAAAGGCCTGGCGATGTACTTCTGAAAATCAGCCAGTGAGAACCCTATGGAACACAATATGGATCCCCTGACCCAATATGGATCACGGGGTCACCATGAGGCGGGGCCGACTTGATAGCACCTAACAACACCTTTGATGATGACATTGGTTGGACCCCAGTTTGACCGCCAGCGGTTTTGCAAATGGAGAGTTAGGAAGTGGGAGGAGAGGCCAGAGAGCCACCTGGGATAGGAATCACCATTGCCTGCAGTGTTGGCCGTCTATGCTTATGGCGACGTGACCAGGATCCCAGCCAGGATCATCATACAGACAGCAAACAATGGTCACGTGTTGGGTTTATATGTACCCAACCTTTCTCCAGGAAAAAAATTCCAGTGGCTGAAAGGACATATGCATCAGCCATAAAGAGAAATGAAGTCCTGATACATGCTACGACATGGATGAACCTTGAAAACGTTATGCTGAGTGAAGTCAGTCACAAAGGGACAGATACCGTATGATTCCATTTATATGAAATATCTGGAATAGGCAAGTGTTAGAGACCGATGTTACTGCTAACGGGATACTGAGGGGTTTTTTGTGGGGGGCGGTGACGGCAAACTTTTGGAAACAGCGGTGACGATTGCACAGCACAGTGAACGCGGTCAGTGTCACTGAATTTCACACGTAGAAGTGTTTAAAGTGATAAACTGTTTGTTACATATATTTACCAAAATACATTTTTTTTAAGGCAAGCCACAGAGTGGGAGAATATTTAAAAAAAAAATGTATAAAGTAAATTTTTAAAAAATGACTGAACATACTGGTTAAGCACTTAGCTGCCAACCAGAGGGTTGGTGGGTCAAACCCACTCAGTGGCTCCGTGGAAGAAAGACGTGGCAGTCTGCTCCTGTACAAGATTACAGCCTAGGAAACCCTATGGGGTAGCTCTGCTTTGTCCTGTAGGGTCACCGTGAGTCAGAATCAACTCGACAGCACCTAACAATGACATTGGAACAGAGACACAATAAGGATAGCAAGAAGATAGGCTAAGGATAGGTTAGGAAGTAGGACAGGAAAATAAGAATGGAAGAGTAAAGATAGAGGTGGCATGCACTGTGGAAGGTCTTGCATGTATGCTGAAAATAGGCCTCTAATTTGGCTCTGTGCTTCCTAGCAGCCAAGGCAAAGAGGGAATTACAATCAGATACATAGTTCACAGAGCTTTAAGACTCAATAACTGAGTTACCCAGAACAAGCACATGTCCTCACCATCCAGGGGTGAGCAAGGACAGCATTGGGGACAGCCATGTACTCAACAGCGCGCTGACACAAAATCCAGCTCTGTAATTACTCCGGGGGGAGAAAGCAGAGCTTCAGTGCTTCCCGGGAAGATAGAATTTGCCTGGACTCCTCATTGTACTCATTTTAAACGCTTTGCTAATGAAGAAAGAGAATAATCCACAGCACGTCAACTTTTTTCTAGCAGTTTCTTTTCTCTTCTCAATGTAAAATAAATGATACCTCAAATAAGGTTAAAAACAGACTACTTACTACACTTCCCGTCTCTACCTTAGAAATAATAGGCCCATGAGCTCTTAAATCGTTGTGACTTTTGGTTGTAGAAAGGACCGTCTTCACTAGATGGCGGTATCAACAGCCTTTTGGAAAGCCGAACAGCCTCTAACATCTCTCTAAGTATTGAAGATGCGTGAAATTAGGGAAACCACTTGATTGGGCATACAGGATCTGGTTTGTACACCTGCATGAAAATATTTTTTTCCTATTATTCCCTCCTCCTTTCTTTGGGGGCCAGGGGGCAGGTGCTATACGTAGGAGCCAAGAGCATCTCTGGTACTGGGGCTGCTTTCCACAGGCAGCAATCAGGTAGCAGGTGCTCAGTCCTTGTGCCGAGGGTGGCTGTCAGATTTCTAGCTGCTTTGCCTCTTTCTGTTCTAATGGGCAGGAGCTACTAATAGAACGGGGGCCAGTCGTGGGGTAATGGTGTATTGATAAGGTGCAATCATGTGTTTAGTTCTTCCAAAAAAAAACATTGCCATCAAGTCGATTCTGGCTCCTAGTGACCCTGTAGGACAGAGTAGAACTGCCCCATAGGGTTTCCAAGGCTGTAATCTTTACGGAAGCAGACTGTCATATCCTTCTTCTGTGGAGTGGCTGGTGAGTTTGAACTGCTGACCTTTCAGTTAGCAGCCGAGCACTTAGCCCCACTGTGCCACCATTCAAGCTGGCTCGGACTCGTAATGACCTTCTGCGTAATAGAACAAACGTCTGTTTCTGCACCATCTTCGTGATGGTTGGTATGTTTGAACCCATTGTTGTGGCTGTTGTGTGTTGATTCATCTCATCGAGGGCTTCCCTTATTCTCGCTTTCCCTCCACCCATTCTGATGTCCTTTTGTAACGATGGGTCTTCCGTGATGACGTGCCCAAAGGCAGCAAGCTGAGATAAGTGAGGATAACTATCAGACGCTCAGCCACTAGCTTGTGCCATTAGCATTTACAGCATGTAAGCCCGGGGACTTCGCTAAAGAAATGAGGCGATTTCCTCTGTTTATGTAAAATCCTTGAGGAGATTACATACTTTTTCAGAAGTTTTTTTTTAAATGGTGAGAAAGTTAGATTTATTTGAAAATGATAAAGTTATAAAATTAATGGAATTCAAACTCCTAAAAAAGGCCAGACTTACGGGACCAATAGAGACTAGGAGAACCCCTGAAACTGTTACCCTGAGATACCTTTTGAACTTGGAACTGAAGCCACTTCTGGAGGTTACCTTTCGGCCTAAAGATAGATTGGCTTATAAAATAAACAATATCATCTGTTAGTCATGTGTTTCCCTTAAACGATTAACTATATGAGACCAAATGGTCAATATTTACCCAAAAGCAAAGATGAGAAAGCAAGGAGGGGAAGGGAAGCTGGATCAATGGGAACACAACAAACAGAATGGAAATAACGAGAATGCTGCCATATTGGTAAAATTGTAACCAATGCAACAGAACAATTTGTATAAAAATTGTTAAATGGGAACCCAATTTGCTGTGTAAACTTTCACCTAAAACACAGTAAGATATTTAATTAAAAAAAAAAGCACACAAATGTAAAGTATTATAAATATTAATAAGCAAGCTTAAGAGAAACTATAATTATAAAAAAATTAAGTATATAGAGAAATCTTTGTAGGTTCTACTATTTATTTCGTTTATGTTTTCATTTCTTTCACCCTCCTATGTATCTTTTCCATCTCCATCCGAAAGTGGATACTGAAGTTCAGGAGAGCCGTGAAACTAGCTGTGTGTCAACCACTTGTCTCATCTGATCTGTAACAGTATGTGGGTTGTGTACTCAGTGTTTTCTGCAGCACTAAAAACATTCGTGTGGGTATAGAGAGAAAAATCACTGGGATACTACTTTTTTAGTCATGAAAATTAGGACTACTTCATTTTAGGAGTAGAAACCCTGGTGGCTTACTGGTTAAGAGCTATGGTTGCTAACCAAAACGTCAGCAGTTTGAATCCACCGGGTGCTCCTTGGAAAGTCTATGGGGCAGTTCTGCTCTGCCCTATGGGGTCGCTCTGAATTGGAATTGACTTGATTGCAGCAGGTTAATTTTAGGAGTAAAGTTTTTCACTTTATTTTATTTCAGTTTATTTTGTACTAGCTTGCTGAGACATTCTACTCGTCATCACTTAGCTAAGTGAATATAAGAATATTTGCAAGAGATAACTACAGAAAAGAACTAGTTATAAAAAAAAAAAAAATCGTTGCTGTCAAGTCGTTTTTAACTCAAAACAACCCTATAGGACAGAGTAGAACTGTCCTATTGAGTTTCCAAGGGGTGCCTGGTGGATTCAAACTGCTGACCTTTTGGTTAGCAGGCATAGCTCTTAACCACTAAGCCACTAGTAATAAGCATTCTAAATATCATTTTCAGGAACCTGATTGTTGTTGTTCATAGGTGCCGTCGAGTTGGTTCCAACTCATAGTGACCCTATGTACAGCAGGAGGCAACACTGCCGGGTCCTGCACCATGTTCACAGTCGTCATTATGCTTGAGCACATTGTTGCAGCCACTGTGTCAGTCCATCTTGTTGAGTGTCTTCCTCTTTTTCACTGACTCTACCTTACCAAGCATGATGTCCTTCAGGAACTGATACCTCCTGATAACATGTCCAGAGTATGTGAGACAAAATCTTGCCATCCTCATTTCCAAGGAGCGCTCTGGATTTGATTACTATCTTGTTTTTTTATATGATAATGTTAGAGAAGTATTTTGTTAGTCATAAAATGCCAAAGTACTTGGCTGTTCCACATAAATTTATCTCTATTTGAAGAACCATAAACAAATAAAATTAATGGCATTTAGTTGAATTTTAGGAGTTGTATGGCACAGTGGTAACCAGCCACTCCTTGGAAACCCTATGGGGCAGTTCTGCTCTGTCCTATAGGGTTGCTATGAGTCGGAATTGATTCACTGGCAACGGTTACCATGTCAGCAGGGTCCATTCTCATCCACCTCCCTTGCTTGTAAAAACAGCTTTTTGAAAGTCATGACCATTTATTTTAGTATCTTTTCTTGAAAACTATAAAGTATCTTTTCTGGTATTTTAATTGAAACTATTAATCTACAAATAACATAGGGATGAATTGTGTTATTTGCTGTTTAGTCCACCCGGCATCGTATGTTCACCCTTTTTCTCGACTGCCCTTTTTTTCCCTCCTCTAACAGTTTTATTGGGGAGGAAGAACGCTTACCTGTGTTCTCTGACCCTTAGTGGTCTCTTCTGTCCTTGAGTGATGGTCTGTGTACCCATATGCTGTTTTTTTTCTAAATTGTGCTAATTTCTCTTTTTTTCTTCCCAACTAGACATCAAAAAACTACTTGAGCTTAAGGGCTGGACCTAAGGTTTCTCATTTGCACTCATGGTACCTGGCACAGGGCCAATTCCATATATATTCTCTGGGTTGTGACTTGATCAATTGTGTTCTCCGTTTACCTTCCCTGGTTTTTCTTTGCGTTTGGTCCAGTCAACACCACATACCAGATACTGGTTACCACCCCCACCACCAGGTGCTGTCAAGTTGACTCTGACTCGTGGTCGCCGCTCATGTATCACAGTAAAATTGCTCCATAGGGTTTTCAAGGCTGTGACCTTTCAGAAGCAGATCGCCAGGTCTTTCTTCCAAGATGCCTCTAGGTGGGTTCGAACTGTCAACCTTTCAGTTAGTAATTGAATGCTCAACTCTTTGTACCACCCAGGGCCTCCTGGACATGGGTTAGATCTCCATAAAGCTTGTCCAAGAATTAGGAAGAAATTTTGTATCCTCCCTTTGTTGTCTAAAGGCAGGAGATACTGGTAGAGGAGACCCTCTAGTGACACCTGACCTAACTAAAGATCCTTGAGAAATAAAGGAGATAAGAGGAGCAAAAACTTGAGTCGTTAAGTCACAGGCGGAAGAATTCTGGCATACTCCTGGTACTTGGTGTGCCAAGATCCAAAGTCCATGCCAACTGCTAAGGTATGTTCAACACCTGCGTTGAGGGCATTCACCTGCCCAGACAAGAGTCTTCAGGCATGGAAGCCTCAGGAATGTCTCTCATATCAAGGAGCAGCAAGGACTCTTCTACACCCATCATCCCATCTAACTGCCCCACCGGGCATCAGCACCACACCCCGAATGGCGCTCAATAAAGAAATGTTGTTCAGTGCTAAAGGGCATTCATCAACAAGAGTGTATTTTGAGCTTTAGGTAAGCTTGGGGACTTATTTGGATTGAGGGACTTTTAGCTTTTATACAACCCCTAAAACTACCTCATTGCAGGATGTATCTATGGAGACCGTTGGGCAATCACTTTGGTGTCTCTTCAACATTTAGTTGATATTTTACCTGCTCATATCTGGAACAACTTGGACTAAAGGTAACAGATCTTGTGCTAGTTATATTTTAATTTGTCGGTACTGGTTGCCGTCAAGTTGATTCTGGCTTATGGTGACACTGTGTGTGTCTGAATAGAACTGCGCTCCGTTGGGTTTTCAATGGCCGATTTTTTGGGAATACGTAGCCAGCCCTGTCCTCTGAGGGGCCTCATTTCTGTTGCCACTTCTCCAAGCTGTCATTTAAGCAGGGCTTTGAACCGGTTCATTCTGCTTTGAACCCCTGCTAATAATTTGCATTTCTAACAAGTTCTCAGGCAATGCTAATGCTGCTGGTTAGGGACCAATTCTGAAAACTACTAGTAGAGCAGTGAGTCTGAAATTTTATTATACGTAAGAATCATCTGGGGATCTTGTTAAACTGTGGATTCTGATTCAGTATATCTGGGGTGGAAATGCAAATGCTCAAGAGGGGTTAGAACCAGAATGAACCAGTTTGAAGCCCTGCATTTAACCTAAAAGCTGTTTGTCTTCACACCCTGTAAAGAAGTGTTTTCTTTTTCATGCAGCTGATAACTACCAAATTTCACCGTTGAGTTTTTGAGTACCTCTGGTCAACCATCCATCCATTCAGTTTTTGTTTTGTGCCTTCCCTATATAAGATGCTCAATATCAGTCACCCGCAACCAAACCTGTTGCCATCAAGTCAATTCCAACTCATGGGGACCCCATGTGTTACAGAGTGGAATTGTCTCCATCAGGTTTTCTTGGCTGTAATCTTTATGGAAGTAGATCACCAGGCCTTTCTCCCGTGGTCCCACTGGGTGGATTTGAACCACCGATCTTTAGTAGATGTGCCAATCAAGATAATAATTATTCTGTATGGCCTCCAATCTCAGGGGCTTTCAACAACTGTGACTGATTTCTCACTTGCTCTGCATATCCATGGTGGGTCATCTGCTGCTCTGCTCAGCATTGCCTTCAGTCTGTGCATGGAGCAGCCTCTATCCACGTCTTTGCTTTTCTTCATGGCAGAGAACGAAAAAAAAAGCACAGTGCAGGTCGGTTCTAGCTTTTAAAACATCCAGCTGGAAGTGATACATGTTGTTTCTGCTTACATTTCATTGTCCATAAGAAGTCACGCGGCCACACATGTGTTCAACAGGGTGAGGGTATAGAATTCTCCCTTGCGGAGGACCAGGAAATTTTTGTGAATAGTAATATAATCTACTAAAATGCTGTCTTTAACCTTGTTGTTGTTGGGTGCCGCCAAATCTATCCCAACTCATAGCGACCCTATATGACAGAATAGAATTGCCCCATAGGGTTCCTTAGGCCATAATCTTTATGGAAGCAGGTTGCCAGGCCATTCTCCCTCAGAGCTGCTGAATGGGTTCAAACTGCTGGCCTTCCCGTTAGCAGCCTACGCTTAATGATTGCATCCCCAGGGCTCTTCACCATCGAGATCTTAGTGGTTTGAGTCCTTTTTGTTTGACTCTTCACAATAAATTACCGTAAGTGAATGATGGGTCATTTAGGTTGGTTTCTTTCATTCTTGCAAGGAATCTACTTTTATGTCTAATAAAGTGTAACAAAGTGTGATATATTTGCACTGCCTTTGAAGTTATTCTACTGTGTCCAGCTCTTTTACCAATGGCTTAATTTCTTTGACAGTGTGTATCCCAGAGCTGTTACTTGTTGGCTTTTCAAAACCAGACATGTCTTCTGCCTAGGAAAGATGAATGGATCAGTTAGGGGAAGGGTTGGGAAGAAGGCTGATGGGTGGCAAACAGCTCATATCTTAGGTCTTATCTCCTTATTAATTTTCTCAAAAATGTCAGCCCTTGCTCTCGTGGGCATATCCATTTAGTCTGAGAAGCACTTTCTCTTGCTTTCTGGCAGAGGAGGCCCAGGGACCCTGCAGCTTGCTTTCTGTTTGATCCTAAAGACCCCTGGCAGGCAGAGTCCAGGGTCACCTTCACAGCTATTCAGTGATGGTAAAGGCAGCTACTCTTCTTTCAGGAGCCCTGGTGGCGCAACGGTTAAGCACTCAGCTGCTAACTGAAAGGTTGGCTTTTCAAACCCACCTAGCATTTCCACAGGAGAAAACACCTGGCAATCTGCTTCTGTAAAGATTAAACCAGAAACCAAACCCATTACCGTCAAGTTGATTCTGACTAATAGCGACCCTATAGGACAGAGTAGGTCTGCCCATAGGGCTTTCTAGGCTGTAAGTCTTTCTGCAAGCAGACTACCAGATCTTTTCCCCACAGAGCAACTAGTGGATTGGAACCACTGACCTTTCTCTTAGCCAAGTACTTAACCACTGCGCCACCAGGGCTCCTCTGTAAAGCGTAAGATTACAAAAAAAAAAAAAAAAAGCCAAACCTGTTAGCTGTCGAGTCAATTCCAACTCATAGCAACCCTGTAAGACAGAGTAGAGCTGTCTCATAGGGTTTCCAAGGAGCGCCTAGGGGGTTCAAACTGCCAACCTTAACCACTGCTCCACCAGGGTTTTATGGCCTAGGGAAGCCTGTGGGACAGTTCTGTCTGCTACATGGGGTCTCTGTGAGTCAGAATGGACCCCGTGGGACCTAACAACAACACTACCACTCTTCTTTTATCTGGCCGTCAGGGGAAGGCCCAAGCAAAATGGCCTGGGAGGAAGAGTCGCTTCCTGGGCTGAGTTTTTCCCATCATCAATTTAGGCAGATAGGCTGACGCTCCACACCTGTCTCCTTTGGCAGACACTCAGCTCCATGGGCCGTTCCTGACACACAGATACACACTTCCAATTACTTGTCCTGTGTTCCTCTTTCCTGGCCAGGTTTTTTCTAGGGCTAAAAGCTCTATTTAAGATGTATCACCTTAACAAAAAAGAAAGCACATTATTTATAGAAGGAGATGTCTTACGGAAAGAGGGTGTGGGCAGAGTGGAAGAAGAAACGAATCCTGACTGTTGTCAGTCAACAGTATTTATGGAACGTCCCTCCGGATGCTGAGCTTATTGTGGGCAGTTATCAAAGAAGTGAGTTTGGCCCACCTGCCACCTCCTATCATCTCCCTGCACACAAGGCATCTTCCTGAAGGTTATTTCTGCAAAAACTGCCTGTGGAATTCAGCATTCTTTGTGTGTAGAACAATGGGCTCCAAGAATCAAATACAGAAATCCAGCCTCCATATGATGGGAAATGGTGGCATTTATTGAGAACACTAAAGCACATTTTTAATGTGAGAAGCAGATATTAAGGATGTTATGTGGTCAAAATATTTATCAGGATGAAATTCCGTTTAACCAACAACTGCGTTTTTTTTTTTAACATATTCACTCATAGGCACCTGACTCACTCCTTCACACACACAGGAGGCACCCACAAAATGAATTTTGTCATGACGGTGAATGATAAAGCTTGCTCAATTTCTTTTAAATTTTTAACCGCAACACCCAAATTTGTCATCTGGGAAGAGGGGCTCAGATTCCATAAAATGTTTACATATGCACGCTGGATGGAAGGCAGCCTTTTCTCCTCGACATCTGATGTTGGTTCTGACGAAAATTTAGCTCCACCCAGTTGTCATCGTGACTCATGGTGACCCCGCGTGTGGAAGAATAGGACTGTGTTTCCCTAGGGTTTTCCGTGGCTGATTTTTCAGAAGTGGGTTGCCAGGCCTTTCTTCCAAAGCACCTCTGGGTGGATTCAAATCTCCAACCTTTGCGTGAATAGCTGTTCGCACCATCGATGGTCTCCTCCACCCCGAGTAAAACCTGCCATTTCTAGGAGTGTGAGCACACCTGCCATCTGCAAACAGAATAAACATGCTGAAGAAGAGGAATAGGGAACTCGTGGTCAAATGCTGCGTATCCAAATGTGTTATTTCACCTGCACTTATAGCCGCGTCCTGTTTGTGAAAGCCACGGCGCCCTAGGAGGAAAAATAGCCATAACTAAAAATGGCCATAACCTCTTTTTTTTTATTTATAAGAAAGCCTTACCCAGGTCAGTTAGAAGGCCCTCGTAGGGCTGAATTGTCACTTCTTTCTTCAAAATACCATCAATAATTGTCTCAACGGAATGGAGAGATTTATGGTGATTTTGAATTTTGGGTGAAACCCTGGTGGCGTAATGGTTAAGTGCTACAGCTGCTAACCAAAGGGTCAGCAGTTCCAATCCACCAGGCACTCCTTGGAAACTCTATGGGGGCAGTTCTACTCTGTCCTATAGGGTCACTATGAGTCGGAATCAGCTCGATGGCAACAGGTTTGGTTTTTGTTTCGTTGAAGTTTGGGAGGGCCTCTTATCCATGCCTCAGGATTAGTTTCTGCAAATACTTTTCTGGCTAAACAGATGCTTAGTCTGATTTCTGTAGTCAGATGGGAGGTGGGACAGGAGGGATCAGAGAAGGAAGAAATCTAGGCAGCAGAGTCAGGGATGAGCGGTGTCATCGCAGCTACTTCTTTCTGGGGCAGATATTACACAGAATTGTCCCCTTACATTTTGTCAGACTTAAGTGGGCCCAGTTGCTTTAAACTTTGAGCAGGTGTCAGTGTTTACTCAAGGACGAGCCGGCATTAGTTCAGAATAGCTACGTCTGTGGTTCTTCTGGAAGTCAATGAGCTACGCAATAATCATCATCGCTTTTCAGCATTCAGCTAGGGACAGAGTGGGTGTAGATATTTGATGGTCCACAAGTAATTTTACCTTCAATTTGTGGGGTACATATAGACTATAGAACACAGGTTTCCTCAAGTCAGCATTTCTGGAATTTTTAAGGGTTTTATATACAATATATCTCATGTTAAAACATTAAAATTATTAAAATATTAATAATATAGCAATTTATATTATTAGATATTAGCAATTTGCTATAACTTTAAAATACTTTAGGCAGATTCTTCTTTGGGTGGGATTGTTTTTCCAAGTTTATTCAGCTGGTTTAAATTCTTCTGTTGGATTCTCAGTTGTCTCCTTCAGGTCTCAGCAGGCCAGAAAGCCTTGCTCAGGTTTTCCTTGATCACTGGTGTCTTCCGAAACGTTCTTACTCTCTTACTCAGTGTTGTTAGCCACATATATACCAGTCCTTTCTCACCGTGTCTTGGAATAGAATGTTCGCTGTTTAACAGCCCGTCACCTGAAACCTGCTTCTGTGGGCCAAGGTGAAGAAGTAATTCTTTGTAAGAAAAGAAAAAAAAAATTTTTTTTTAATTAAATATTGGGATAGAGTAAAATTTAGCAGCATAAGGTTTAATAGAATAAAAAGTGGCCTTTTCTTTTTTTTAGCCCCTGTTAACAATTTTACCGTTGACCTAAGCATAGAGTACCAGTTAGATTGCTGTTTTCATCAAATTCTAGATTGGAAATTAGTCATCATTTGCTTAATCAGAGTTAAGCCTCTTGAGTCAAAGTCCCTGATTTATATCTCCCATCAGTCTATTTAAATCCTCATTTAAGGGCTAAAATGCTTCCAAAATGCTCAATACCAGAAACATAAGGTGTTTAGTTCAGTCTCTCCTCTGTTCGCAGGCTCTTTACCTGAAGGCCACCTGGCCCTTTGGGGAGTCTGATGTATTTAGCTAAGAATTTGACTTTGGGGCCTTACCTGATAAGGGTAACTGGACAGCTTGCAGCTCTCAGATGCTGTGTTAGCAGGTTGAATGGTTCATCATTTCAAAGATAAATGATCAAATCTGAGCTACTTGTGTTAACGCTGCCAAAATTATATTATTCAGCTTGGGCTAGATGAAGCACTCCTGACTATACATAGTAAAACAAGTGTGAGCAAAGCCCACCTGTGCACTTGACTCAGCTTCGTTATGTCCAGTATTGACTTGTCCAGCAGCCCTTCGACCCACCAGTGGCTCAGCTGGAGAAAGATGTGGCAGCCTGCTGCTGTGTTATGGATTGAACATGCCCCCCCCCCCCCCAAATGTGTGTCAGCTTGGCTGGGCCTTGATTCCCAGTATTGTGTGACCTTCCTTCTGGCATTTTGTCATCTGATGTGATTATCCTATGCCTTGTAAATCCTATCCCTGTGATGTTAACGAGGCAAGGTTAGAGGCAGTTATGTTAATTAGGCAGGACTCAATCTACAGGATTAGGTTTTCAGTCTTTTGAAATATAAAAGAGGGAAGTGAGCAGAGAGGATGGGGACCCCATACCACCAAAAAAGTAGTGCTGGGGGCAGAGAGCATCCTTTGGACCCAGGGTCCCTGTGCCAAGAAGCTCCTAGACCAGGGAATATTGATGACAAGGACCTTCCACCAGAGCCACCAGAGAAAGAAAGCCTCCCACTGGAGCTCGCACCCAGAATGCAGACTTCTAAGCCTCCTAGACTATAACAGAATAATGTCTCTGTTAAAGCCATCCACTTGTGGTATTTCTGTTATAGCAATACTAGGTAACTAAGACATGCTGTAAAGATTTACAGCCTTGGGAACCCTATGGGGCAATTCTTCTCTGTAGGGTCATTAGGAGTTGGAATTGACTAGGCGGCAACAGGAGCCCGTTACTGCAGAGACACTCAGAGGCCTGAGCCCTGGGTCATTTCACACCGGTGCATCCAGTCTGCTCTGAAATCTGCAAGGGACAGAGGTCCGAGGTGCTCTGAGATGAATGTGTAAATTCCTTCCTCCAGTCCCAGGACTCAGACATTCCTCCAGCAGAAGTGGACTTCCTCTCTTTTCCTGGCAGCACAAACCTGGATTTTCTTCCTGTTTCCCTAGCAGAACCTACAATGCAGCTAACGTCCTGCCTGCTTATTCACCTACTCCTGAACCCCGGCACTGCCCACTGTGGCACCCGAGGTTGCCCTTCCATACCTGGGCTTTGCCCTTGCCAGCAGTTGCCATCAAGTCAATTCCAACTCATAGCGACCCTATAGTACAGAGTGGAGCTGCCCCGTAGGGTTTCCAAGGAGCGGCTGGTGGATTTGAACTGCTGAATTTTTGGTTAGCAGCTGAGCTCTTAACCACTGCGCCACCAGGGCTCTGGCTAGACACAAAAAAAAACAAGGGAGGAAGAAATCCAGATACTCCATCAGGTGGCTTTGGTTTGTCCTGGGGACGTCTAGTGTTGCTTAAGCTTCTTGGGGAAAAAGGAGAGAAGGGGAAGAGGGGAAAGAGACGGAGAAAGAGGAAAAACAAACCCAAAACCCCAAAGCTGCCTTAGGAAGCGTATGACAAGAATGAATGACAGGCTTTCCCTGATAAGACAGGCAGATTGCAGCTAAAAACATAGCTGTTGGGTTTATTTGCTTTTTAAACTTTTTGAAGCCGCTATCAGAGCTCCCGACCTGTTTGCAGGGAGAGGCTGTAGGGACAGATTAGGAAGCTTTGGGAAGAAGTTTTCTAGGCACATTTGTCTTCCCAGTGATTGGCCAGCTTCTGTGGAATCCTCTCAGCAGGTGACAGGAATTTGCACAATTCTGTACCCAGTAAAAGTAGCCTGGTTATCAGTTGTTTCCTTTCCCCAGAGGGGAAGCATGAGCTGATTTGAAGTATTGAGTACTGTCTTGCCTCTTTAGCTCTGAGGAGCACAGGGATTACCATATTGGGTTAGGTTTGTGGTTCTGAGCCCTGGCTGCACGTCATGAGGATCCCAATGAGTTGTTTAAAAAAAAAAAAAAAAAATCACTTGTTCAGATCTCGCTACAGACCAAGTGAGTCACAACTGCATCCATTGGAGTTGGCCAGGTTCTGGGGATGCTCCTCTTCGAGGCACACCCGGCCTGAGAGAAGGAGGCAGGGCGTAGACCACCAGTTACCACACAGTACTATGAGTGCTCGAGGAGGGCCAAGCTGCTGCTTGTTGTTGTCAGCCGTCATCCAGTCAGCCTGTGACTCATGGTGACCCGGTGCTGTTGCTAGGTGCCAACTCATAGTGACCCTGTGTACAACAGAATGAAACACTGCCTGGTCCTGCACCATCCTCACAATCCTTGCTGTATTTGAGCTCATTGTTGCAGCCACTGTGTCAATCCATCTTTTTGAGGGTCTTCCTTTCTTTCGCTGACCCAGTACTTTACCAAGCATGATGTTCGTCTCCAGGGACTGGTCCCTCCTGATAACATGTCCAAAGTAAGCAACACTAAATCTCCCATCCTTACTTCTAAGGAGCATCCTGGCTGTACCTCTTCCAAGATAGACATGTTTGTTTTTCTGACCGTCCATAATATATTCAGTATTCTTAGCCTACACCATAATTCAAAGGCATCAATTATTCTTCTGTCTTCCTTATTCACTGTCCAGTTTTCACATAGGTATGAGATGATTGAGGAGACCATGGCTTGGGTTAGGCACACCTTAGTCCTGAAAGTGACATCTTTGCATTTTAATACATTAGAAAGATTTCTTTTACAGCAGATTTTCCCAATGCAATACAATTGGGTCGTTTGATTTCTTGACGCAGTGTACAACAGGACAAAATGCTGCTTGGTCCTGCACCATCCCCATGATCAGTTGCAGATCGGACCCATGTGATCCATAGGGTTTCAATGGCTGATTTTTGGAAGTGTATTTCCAGGCCTTTCTTCCTAGTCTGTTGTAGTCTGGAAGCTCTCCTGAAACCTGTTCAGAGTCATAGCAACACACAGCCTCCACTGACGTGCTAGCTGTGCAGGAGGTGCAGTGGCTGGGAAAGGAACTGGGTCTCCCACATGGAAGGCGAGAATTCTACCACTGGCCCACCAGTGCCTGCTTGTACACTAGCTGCCGCCAGTCACTGGACATCCTAATGTGTTTGGTGTTGCGTAGATGACCTCACGTTATCACTGCACGGTGTATTTAATCGTTGTTTTTCAGATAAAGTAGCCTCAGAGAGGTTAACTCCAAGTCCAAGATCTCAGAGACAATTAGTGGCAGAGTTAAGATTTAAACACGGGACTGTCTTTGATCAAAGCCTGTGTCTACCTCAGAGTCTACCCCCAACCCCCAGAGACTCTCCGTAGTCCACGCTAACTCTGCATAGTCCACCTTAAAGTCTAGGCCCAATCCCCACAGACTCTCTGTAGTCTACCTTAACTCTCCGTGATCCACCTAAAAGTCTACCTGATCCCAAGGGACTCCCCATCCCAGTGCTGTGGAGTTGATTTCAACTCATAGCGACCATATAGGACAGAGTAGAACTGCCCCATAGGGTTTCTAAGGAGATTTGAACTGCTGACCTTTTGGCTAGTAGCCCAGCTCTTAACCACTATGCCACCAGGGTTTCTAATCTTTCCCATCCCCAGGGACTCTCCGAAGTCCACCTGGCTTAGTTTTCTTGTGCTGCTATAACAGAAATACCAAAAGTGGATAGCTTTAACAAAGAAAAATGTATTCTGTCACAATCAAGGAGGCCAGAAGTCCGAATTCAGGATGCCAGCTCCAGGGAAGGCTTTCTCTCTCTGTTGGCTCTAGGGGAAGGTACTTGTCATCAATCTTCCCCTGGTCTAGGAGCTTCTCAGTGCATGGAAGCTGGGTCCAAAGGACGAGCTATTTTCCTGGCTCTTGCTTCTTGGTGGTGTGAAGTCTCCCTATCTCTCTGTTCACTTCTGTCTTTTATATCTCAAAAGAGGTTAATTTAAGACACCATCTAATCCTGTAGATTGAGTCTTGCCTCATTAACATAACTGCCGCTAAATCCTGCCTCATTAACATAGAGGTAGGATTTACATCACGTAGGATAATCACATCAGATCACAAAATGGTGGACAACCACACAATACTGGGAATCATGGTCTAGCCAAGTTGACACACATTTTGGGGGGACATAATTCAATCCATAACACCGTCTTAGTCTACCCAATCCCAGGGACTCCCCGTAGTTATTAAACGTCTGCCATTCAGAGATTTCACCAATCATAATATGAATCCATGAATTTTATCAGTACTTTTATCAATATTATGATATTCTTAATTTGTCTAAAACCTATTTTTTCCATTCTCTTAAAACCTATTTTAAAAATAAAATTACTGGCTTGGTAAAAATTAAACATGTACCTTGTAACAAATTTCAGCAGTATAGAAACATAAAGTTGCTGTTGTTGTTAGGTACCCTCAAGTCTATTCCAACTCTTAGAGACCCCATGTGACAGAGTAGAACTGCCCTGTAGGGTTTTCTAGGCTGAAATCTTTATGGGAGCAGACAGCCTGGTCTTTTCTCCCACAGAGCCGCTGAGTGGGTTCGAACTACCAACCTTGCAGTTAGCCAAGTGCTTAACCATTGCGCCACTGGGGCTCCTTGAAATATTAAAAAAAAAAAAATTCTGACTCATAGCGACCTTATAGGACAGAATAGAACTGCCCCATAGGGTTTCTACGAACAGCTGGTGAGTTTGAACTGCCAAACTTTTGGTTAGCAGCCGAGCTCTTAACCACGCTCCACCAGGGCTCCTAGGGGAAGATAAACATAATTCTGAAATTCCACCCAAGTGTTAAATGGTTATTTCTGGATAGTGATGTCTTAGGTTTAAAATCCAATTCTGCCACACTCTGTCTCATGTTACAAGTGTAGGGATCTGTTTAAAGTATTATGTTTTGAAGCATCAGGGGACGACGGAAAGGTGCTACTCAGGGCATGTAGCAGTTAGGATTGTTACTGTCCAGGGCAGAGGCCACGGGCCCACAGAGCACTCTCTCCTCTGCCAGCGAATTTGTCCGGATCAGCTCTAAGAAGCAGATTTCCTCTGGAAGGAAAAGCCCGCTCCTGTCACGAGAAAGATTTGTTTTAGCATGTGTTTTTTGGATACATTTTCCTTAGTCCTTATCAAGCAGGGCCCCCAGATAAGAACTGTTAAGCATTTCCCTGTAAGCCAAAGGTTGAGCAGAGGAAACACTTAAACCTTCAAGAACTTGAGTCCAACGAAAATGCTGGCTGACAGCCTGATGGAGCTGAAATGAACCTTGCTTCCATGTTTCCCAGAAAAAATGTGGATTACTGGGCAAGCTTCAGGTTCCATAGTTTTGTTTTTAATCCACAGGAAACTTGTGGGTGGGTCGTCCTTCTGATAGTTGTTCACTGCCGAAAGTTCTGTATTTCTAACTCCCTGTTTTTTCAAGGGATGTCTGGAAAAGAACAGAGCTTGAGATTTGTTTGCTTTTTAAAAAAAAAAAAAAATCAGTGGTTTATGCAGGGTTCTGCCTTTCCCTGGTTTGTTAGGGAAGGCAGCCTCTGGAGGACTATCCTAAAACAGGTGTTCAGAATAAAAAGAATGGGAAGAAGTTTTAGGCCTCCCCAGTCAAATGTGGATCCAAAAAAACCTACTGCCATCGAGTCAATTCTGACTCATGGTGACCCTACAGGACAGAGTAGAACTGTCCCATAGGGTTTCCAAGGCTGTAATCTTTACAGAAGCAGACTGCCACATCTTTCTCCTGTGCAACGGTGGCTGGTAGGTTTGAACCACTGACCTTTCAGTTAGCAGCCGAGTGCTTAACCACTGTACCATCGGAGCACCTTCACAAATGGACAGGTGCTGTGAAATAATTAGTTTCCTGAATGTTAGCTCAGAGATCGTTGGTGGTGGTGCCTTCGTGTCAATTCCAACTCATAGAAACCCATGGGACAGAGTGAAACTGCCCCATGGGGTTTCCTAGGCCGTTATCTTTACGGGAGCACATTTCAGGTCTTTTCTCTCATGGAGCCGCTGGGTGAGTTTGAACCGCTGACCTTTTGGTTAGCAACCAAGAGCTTAACCATTGCCTCACCAGGGCTCCTGTGCTTGGGGGTGACGCTGTCTGTGTATTTGATGATTATGTGACAGTGTGGCCCTCTTCCTAGACTGCTCATGTCTCCCGCCACTCAGTTCATCCCCCAATTTCAGCCACTCTCCACTACCAGAAATTATCATTTCTTCCGTCCACCCTTAAATTCCTTCAGAGACTTCTCCCCATCCCACTCCGCTTCCTGCTCCCCTCCTTTCATTTCTTGTGTTCTCTGTGTGTGCCCCAGTGTTTCTCCATCTCAGCTCTTTCTAACTCGCTTCTCTTGCTGTTCTGTGTAGCTGTTTTTGTCTTTACTCATTCCTATTTATTTGACTAGTTCGTCCCTTCACATCCCTCGTTCTCATCCGAAGAGGTCCTTGAGTGGTGCAAAGGGTTTGTGCTTGACTACTGATCAAAAAGTTGGTTCAAATCCGTGTGGTGGCACCGTGGAAGAAAGTCCTGGCAATCTGCTTCCATGATGATCGCAGCCAAGAGAACACTATGGAGCAGTTCTACTCCGTAACACATGGGGAAGGCAACAGGTTATTCTCAGCCAAGAAGAGGGCTGGGAGTCAGAGCGTGAACTGTGCCTTTCAATACCTGGCCATGCATACATACCTACAGATCACGAAGTGTTCAGTATCAGTTATGCTTGGGATTACCCTGTCCTGCTCTTCATTTTACCAACAGCTACCCACTCAGAGTCACGGGATTGATGAGAGCAGCGCCTGGATAAACCTAGGCCTTACCTCTCTCTTGTTCTTCCCATTAAACCACCAGTTGCCACTGAGTCAGCTCCGAGTCATGGTGACCCCATGTGTGTCAGAGTAGAAGTGTGCTCCATAGGGTTTTCAATGGCTGATTTTTCAGAGATAGCTCACCAGGCCTTTCTTGCGAGGCATCTCTGGGTGGACTCAAACCTCCAACATTTCATAGACAGCTGAGCACATTAACTGTTTGCACCATCCACGGTGCCCCTCCCTAAACCACAAAGCCCCCTTAATGTGCCCAGGGCCATTCAGGTTGGATATGCAAGTCTTCATTTCAACCTCCAGTTTCTCACTCCCAATTCACACATGTGCCTTGCCAGGGACTCCTTTCCCCATTCCATCACCGTTAGTAAACTTGAGTAGGAGAACTGGAATATCCCAGGGGACCTCGATGGCTGCCTTCATCTCCCAGAGGTGCTCTTTAATGATACTGAGGGCCTTTTTCCCCATGATGAATAACCCTCTGGGGTTGAAGCTGCCTGTCCCCTCTCCTGTTTGATCCTATTGTGAAGTTGCCTCCTGGAGTCAGGCTTCAGTCTGTCGCTGTGAAAACACCATGTCATCCCTGCAGGTATCTTGATTTTGTTGTAGCTGTGAGTTTCAGGGAGACCAAGGCTGGGTATGTGAGTGCTGTGTGCCTGTGTGAGCGTAAGTACGTCATGTCCTGGTTTGGTTGTTTTTTCCCCCTGCTTCTATTTTCAGCAGTAGTGGTAACCAGCCCTCAGGAATATGGAGCAGGATAGGGCTGTCGCCAGATATTAGCAGTATTTATTTATTTGTTTAATAAAAACTTATTGAGTGCCTGATTTATGCATAGCCTCCTACTAAGTGAAAATTAGAAAAAAAATTACAAAACACAGGAGTGATGAAAGCAGCATTCGGAACTTTTATATCAAGAATAATAAGCATCATTTTTGAAAATTTATTTTTGTTGAAAATAGGCACAGCGGAACATAAACCAACTCAACAATTTCTGCACGTATGATTCAGTGACATTGATTACATTCTTCGAGTTGTCCAGCCATTCTCACCCTCCTTTTCAGAATTGTTCCTCCCCCTTTAACATAAACTCACTGCCCCCTAAGTTTCCTGTCTAAACTTTCGAGTTGCTTTTGTCCGTTTGATCCCATGTAGTTTTTTAAAAGAGCACAATGCTCAAGGCAGACATTCCTTACCAATTAAACTATTGTTTGGTTTAAAGACTTCAGGGGGTATTTTTGGTATAAGATTTAAAAATTATCTCAGGGCAATAGTTTCAGGGGTTCATGCCGCTCCAGTGGCTCCAGAAAGTCTGGATTCCAATTAAGCATAATTTTTATTGGCACTTTGCTTTTCTAGTATACAAAACAGTTGCTTATTCAATTTTTCCAGTAATCCTAGAGAAGGTATTTTCTCCTTTATTGGTGAGGAAGAGAGGTTCTCCCGTGATTCTTTAAGCCAGAAAAACAAGTGAGCTGTAGGCTTTTGTGGGAGGGGACAGTCTGAGCGCGGCCGGCCGCCTTTCCCTGTGACTTACGAATGAACCTTGAGCTTAGGACCATATGTATCAACCTGACTTTTTGGATGGGATGTGAGTGTGGGTTGACAGCTTTTCTGGGGCATCCTGACCCAAAACATATCCCACAGCAGAAGGCATCCTGTCAGCACATCCCTCCCCTCTTGCCCTGAGCACATGTCAACATTCCCAGGAACTACTTAGCTAAGTGTGTGTGTTATACGGCACCTGGCCAACCCCACAGCTGTATCTGTTCCTGGTGGAGAGAGAATGGGGTCCTGCTCTTGTAACACAAAAGGGGTGTGTGCAGACCATCTCTCTGCGTTGGCTGCAGAGTGAGACCTGCTGGCCATGGGTGATCAATGCCCACTGTTGAAGCCGATCTTGCTCTGTCTCTTCTGTGAGTAAAGTGTTCTTCCAACCAATGCCTGTGTGTGAGTTGTCTTTCTTGGCAGCCCCAACACCTGTACACTGTGGAGAAGGTTACTGTCCTCCCTGTGATGGGACTGCTTCCCGGAGGTGATGACAGGGGTCACTTGCTCAACAGCTGTAGCCTCAGCCTCTTTGTCCCTGGCCTGTTCCTGGCTGCAGAGTCCTCAGCACTCTGCCTGTCTCCACGTCCAGTTGGCAACCTGCTAGACCTCGTTTTGCTTTTTGGACCTAGATTTCTCATTTGGTTTCTGTCTTGCCCTCTTCCTGAGTCTTTGGTACTCTCCACAGACTCCAAATCACTCCCAGGATGGGCCTCTGTCTTAGTTCTCTACTGCTGTTATAACAGAAATACCACAAGCAAATAGCTTTAACAAAGAGAAATTCTCTCACAGTCTAGGAGGCTAGAAGTCTGAATTCAGGGTGCCAGCTCCTGGGGAAGGCTTTCTGTCTGTCAGTTCTGGGGAAAGGTCCTTGTCATCAGTCTTCTGCTGGTCTAGGAACTTCTCAGCACAGGGACCCCAGGTCCAAAGGACACGCTCTGCTCTTTGAGCTTCTTGGTGGTATGGGGACCGCATCTCTCTACTGGCTTCTCTCTCCTTTTCTCTCTAGTAAGATTAGAGGTGATACAGGTCACACCCCAGGGAAACTCTCCTTACACCAGGGCCGTGACCTGAGTAAGGGTGTCGCATCCTACCCTAGCCATCTTTAACATAGCCTAACCTTGCCTTATTAACCACAGGCAGAGATTAGGATTACAACACATAGAAAAACTACATCAGCTCACAAAATGGTGGACAACCACACAACGCTGGAAATCATGGCATAGCCAAGTTGACACGTGTTTTCAGGGGACACAATTCAATCCATAACAACTTGCTTAGTGTCCTTTGGTCTCAGAGGAATATGTGGGTGTCCCTTGCCCCGTTGGCTTTCTCACCTGCAAAGACAAAAGCCAGAGCTGACCATCCTTCACCCTGCCCTCCCTCCAGCCACAGTGGTACACGTGGGACAGAAATACAATGTTAATAAATATTTCTACATCTAATAGAGAGACAAGCTGTAAAAATAGCCCTTTGTCATCTGCTCAGATGAGTGAAGAAGAAAAGCAATGACATTTTCTGACCCTGTAACTTAACTGTTCTCACGCCTCATCTCATAAGCAAACAAATGGTAAATATCCAAACACGTGTCTGGAGAGAACGTGCAGTGGTCTCTGAAGCAGATGTGAACACCGACTGGTCCCTGTATCTCCCTTCTCCCAGGGGAGACCCCAGACGGCCCAGCTCACTTTTCACTGCATTGCAGTGCTTCAGGGCTGTAATCAACAGTGCGCACAACCGTGCTGGCGGTGTAACGCCCCATTCCAGGGACAGATTATACAACAAACAGGGTATGGACCGGTTTAACTGTGCTTACTTAATAACCGCTAGTGCACGGTTTCACCTGTTTTTTGATGTGGTGAAACCAGAGGCGTAAGTAAGGTATGGCAGGCAGGACAGGTAGAACACGTGCCCTGGGCACTGCTTGAGGCGGGGTGCCGCTTGAGGCGGGGTGCCGCTTGAGGCGGGGTCCTAACGAGCAGCTTCTGTTGGCCTTCACAGTTTCCATCACCAGCTGTGAGAGATCATTCAGCAATTTTACACTAATTGCCATAGGCGCTGTTTTCTGTAGCTAGGCCCCTGGGTGAAACCCATGTGAAATCACTCACTACAGATTAGTAAGAAACAATAAGCCCTGTATACCTTGCTTCCCCTAAACTGGCGCATATCCTACTTACTGGTTAATCCGCCCCTGCCCCGTTCACGGAGAAAGAATGTGTATCACAAAGTGGAGGGGAGAGTTGGGCTCCTGGACTCCCAAGGTGATGATTCAGGGAGAGGGAAGGTTTTAAACAGCTGACAGTAGTGATCACTTATGCACACCTGCTCCTCACTTAGCGACTGTCTCGTTTACAAAGGCTGTTTAATAAAAATGCAAAGTCAGAGTGAGATTGTTGGTGGAAACAGATGTCTTGCTATGAGCAGTTCTAGGAGTGATATGTACTTTTTATTTCTGTTCATTTTTAATGTATTTGCTTTATGCCTGTCCACAAGTATTTTCTTACTCCTTTGCCTTTAAGACCGTTACTACTACTGTCAATTGCCGGGGAGTCAGCTCCCACTCACAGTGATCCCATGTGCGTCAGAGTGAATTGTGCTCCATAGGGCTTTCAGTGGTTGGTCTTCTGGAAATAGGTCACCAGGCTTTTCTTCCAAGGGACCTCTGAGTTCACTGGAACCCCCAGCCTTTCTGTTAGCAGCTAAACTTTTTAACCACTCACCATCCAGAGACTTTGCCTTTAAGATAAAGGACTTGGATTTACCAAATGAGTTGGAAACAGAATTATTTGTGGAAGCTATCCAGCCCACACAGAGATGAAATCCTGTGACCTCTTCAGTACCCCATGATTCAGGGGGCTTCCCCCTGGGCAGCCTTGACCAGGAGAACTTTATGGTCACTGGGGTGTTCACCTCTCTGCTCCACCCTAAGAGTCAAGGCTTCTCCTTTCCTCTCCCTTGCGGGTCCTCAACAGTACCGTTGGCTCAATCGCCTGTCTCCAGCACAGCCCCCCGCCCCGCCTGGTCCCCATCACTACTACCCACCTTGGTGCTGGAAGAATGCCCTCATGGTTTCCTTGTTTCCCTTCCCTCCTCCTCAATTTCATCTTCTCACTGCACCCAGAGCTCTTGCTGCTGTTGTTGGGTGCCATCAAGTCTATTCCAACTCATAGCAACCCCATGCGAGGGAGTAGAACTGCCCCAGAGGGTTCTCTAGGCTGTAATCTTTCGGGGAACAGATTGCCAGGCCTTGCCCCAGCAGAGCCGCTGGGTGGGTTCCAACCTCCAACTTTTCAGCTTAACCACTGCACTACCAGGGCTCCTTGCAACCAGAGCAGCCGTTCCCAGCAACTAACCCACTCCTGCAGCTTCTGAGCTCAGGAGTCTTCCAGTGACTCCCACTGCCCACGGGATCAAATCCAAGCTCCTCAGCTGGGCACACAAAGCCCTTAGTCATCTGCCCTTGCATATTTAATTTCCCACACCTCCCTTATACCCCGCCCCCCCCCGCCCCCCCCCCCCCGTCCTGAGGCCTCTGTACCTGCTCCTTGCTTCCGCTCCCGGTCTTCTTTGAGGATACTTCCTCCCCTTCAGGGCCAGCTTACTCACCTTTGAAGACTCACTTCAGGTGTGGTATCCTCTCATAACCTTTTCCCACACCCCAGCTGGCTTATCTCCCGCTCCTCTGTGTCTGTAGCTCTCACCAGGAGTCTAGGCAGCTACCACACAGTCAAATGACAGTGTGCTGTGTGACTTCGCTCCCACCTCTGGGTGTTCCCCTCTGGGTGTTCCCTGAGTACAAAGCTGCATCATTCACCCCGTCTCCTTGGTACCGAGCACTGTGTCTAGTCCTTAATAGGCACTTATTAAAGGTTTGGATGAAAAGGAGGTAGCATTTGACCCTCAATTTTGCAAAAGACCTCGTTAAAGTTTTAAAAAGCAAAGATGTCATTTTGATAACTCAGGTGTGCCTGACCCAAGCCACGGTCTTTTCAGTGGCCTTGTATGCATGTGAACGCTGGATAATAAAAAAGGAAGACAGCAGAGGAACTGATGCATTTGAACTGTGGTGTTGGCGAAGAATACTGAACGTACTGAATGGACTGCCGAAAGATGGAACAACTCAGAAGCAATACAACCAGAATGCTCCTTAGAAGCAACGATGGTGAGACTTCGACTTGCTTGTTTTGGACACGTCCTCTGGAAAGACAGCAGTAGAGAAGGACATCATGCTTGGCAAAGTAGAGGGCCATTGAAAACAAAGGAGTCCTCCACGAGGGGGACTGACACAGTTGCCACAGCAACGGACTCAGACATACCAACGATCGTGAAGATGGCAGAAAACCGGGCCGTGCTTCGTTCTGTTGTACGTGGGGTTGTGTGAGTCGGAGCCAGCTCGACAGCAGCGAACAACAGTATCTGGTCAGGCCTTGAAAAGTAGCAACGACCGCCTGTTGAAGTCAGTTTTCATGTTTCCCTTTAGTGTCAGAGTTTCACAGCCAGAGTTTTCCAGATTTTCTTGGCCAAAAATATTACGGAAGCCCCAGGCTCCTGGACTTTGATCTCTGGAATGATACATCCAAGGCATGTAATTATTTGTCTCAGTAGTTGTGCTTTACCTTGAGGCTCCAAGAGAAGACGTTAAAGAAATCAATGGTTTAGTAATTGTGTTGTTGACTTTAAAGGGCAAGTTGAATGGGGAATATTTTAAAAGCTGGTTGGGGAAGGTAATTATTGGGCCCGTGGAGAAGATACTCACTTGTACTGTAACTGATGCAGATGGAGGCTTTATGCAAAATAAAACAGCTTGTAATTTTTTACTGTTTCCACTTTCACATGACCACGTGACACAGTGGTTAAAGGGCTCAGCTGCTAACCAAAAGGTCAGCGGTTTGAACCCATCTGGTGGCTCCGTGGGAGAAAAGACCTGGCGATCCTCTCTCTTAAAGATGTCAGCCTAGGAAACCCTATGGGGCAGTTCTCCTCTGTCACATGGGACCACTGTGAGTTGGAATCGAGTCCACAGCACACAACAACTACGTTTTCATATGCAGGTTTAGCAATCTGCAGGGTAAGGCGTTCCTTTTGGATGGGCTTTTAAAATTAATTATGTACCAGCTCATGGACAGCCTCTGTGTGGGGGGTAAGGGGTGGGGGGTGAGGTTTTCACTCCTATGAGCTACACTGAGGATTTAACTTAGAGTTGATTTTTGTGACCAGGGTGCCTGAGTGACTCGTCGAAGAAGCTTAGGAAAGTGGGTGTTTCTGCAAATTAAATAGGCAGAGGCAGCAGGTTCTTCCATTCCATGTCTTACATGATTCTTTTATCATTCTCTGCCCGATCTTGACTTCCAGCACACTCACTTTTAGTGCACCATTAAACAATGATGGAATGAAGCATATTAAGGATTATTAATAAATAACTCCCACCATCCATGAGTCTGTTTGTTGAACTGTGGAGGCTCACATGTCGCTGTGATGCCGGAGGCTATGCCATCGGTATTTCAAATACCAACAGGGTCGCCCATGGTGGACAGGTTTCAGCAGAGCTTCCAGACTGGTGGTTTTCACTGAGCTGGTAGGGCAGGGGGTTGAGCCCCAAGGGGCTCTTTCTTCCGGGGACAGTGCCAGGTGAGGAGTTTCACTGGGGCAGTATACCTTGTCAAACAGTAACGCAGGTATCCTCAGGCTCAGACTAAGACAGACTAGGAAGAAAGGCTTGGCAATCTCCTTATAAAATTAGCCAACAGAAGCCCTATGGATCACAACAGAACACTGTCCAGTACAGTGCTGAAAGATGAGCCCCCTTGGTTGGAAAGCACTCAGAATACACAGTGGCCGAAACAGGGGACCCTGGCATACCAACGATTGTGAAGATGGTGCAGGACCAGGCAACATTTTGTTCTTTTGCACGTGGGGTTGCTGTGAGTTGGAGCTGACTCCACGGCATCTAACAATAAGTAACCCAGCTCTTTTTTTCCCATCATTTTCCCTTTCCCACGAAAGTGTCACTCCTGCTCACAAAAATCCTAATTAATAAAGTCTTTGCCTCGAGCACAACATCCAGACTCCTCAACCTGGCACATGTTGTTGTTGTTAGCTGTCATTGTGTTGATTTTGACTCACAGCGACCCCATGTGTGCAGAGTAGAACTGCTCCATAGGGTGTTCAAAGCTGTGGCCTTTCAGAAGCAGATCGCCAGGCCTTTCTTCCGAGGCGCTTCTGGGTGGGTTCGAACCGCCGGCCTTTCGGCTAGTAGTCAAGCTCTATGACTCGGAATCAACTCGATCGCAACAGGTTAGGGACTCATTAGCCTCAAGAATTCAGTGCAAGCCATCTTCCCATTACTGTTTGAATGTTTTAGGTGCAAATAAAAACCCAAGAAAACCCCAAATCAACTTGCCTGAAGCAATAAGGAAAGTTAGTATTTTTCATAACACTAAATCCAGAGATCAGCTTTTGGGATTGCTTGATTCAGTGGCTCGGTGATACCGTGAGAGGCCCGACTTCTTACTGTCGCACCACTCTGCTGTCTGCCGTGTGCCAGTGCCAACTCAGACTGGCTCTGCGTGGTGGCAGGATGGCTGCAGAGGTGCCAGGCATCACATCCCGACAGAGCCATGGGGGCTCAATCAGTTGCCATCCACAGAGTAGTTATTGCCCTACCAGATCCTGAACTCTCGTCAGCACCATACTTGCTGGCCCAGAAAGCCAGCCTCGCCCTCAGAGCCTTTTACCAAGCCACTTCCGGCTTCCCCGGCCTTTCTGTAGTGTCCTGTTGAAATATGATGTCTTTCAGGAATATTTTATTTAGTTAAGTACCTGCTAGACATTTCTACTTCATTCTTTTCCAACAGCTCCTCAATTTCACTCTATCAGGAAACCTTCTGGGTAACTGGAAGACTTAGCTTTCTTAGCCCCATTCCTTCTCAAGTCTACTATTCGCAGGTGTTCCATTTCCTTCAGGACACTACCAAATATTCTTTTTTTTTTTTTTTAATTGTGGTAAAATTTAATTTTTTTTGCCATCTTAACCATTTTTAAGTATACTATTCAGTGACGTTAATTATATTCACTGTGTTGTGTTACTATCACCGCTGCCTCTTTCCAAATGATTTTCCTCTTCCTGGTGGCACAGTGGTTAAGAGCTCAGCTGCTAACCAAAAAAGGTTGCAGTTTGAATCTACCAGCCGCTCCTTGGAAACCCTATGGGGCAGTTCTACCCTGTCCTATAGAGTTGCTATGAGTCGGAATTGACTCAACAGCAGCAGGAAGCAGAAACTCAGGCCCCCGTAAGTAATAACACCTCATTTCCCCTCTCCCCAGCCTCTGGTAACCACTAATACACACGTGTCTCTATGTACCATGGAGCCTAATTATCCGTACACAGTAATAATGAGAAGGCTTTTGTTTGAGCGTTTGTTACATGTTCATTTGTCCCTCTGGCCTTTCTTCATCTATGACAGCACTTTCTTTGTTACCAATTGGAGGCTAGGGTGGTTACCTATGCCACCCATTCTATATGGTTCAATGTTCATTTGCTTGTGACTAATGAGGACTGATAACCTGATGTCCTACGTAGTGTTTCCTGTAGCAAACAGACAAAAAATTCTGTCACTATTGAGTTGATTCCAACTCATGGCGACCCCGTGTGTTGCAGCGTAGAACTGCTCCCTTCGTTTTTCTCGGCTGTAATCTTGACAGATGGCAATCACCAGGCCTTTCTTCCATGGTGTTACTGGGGGCATTTGAACCACCCACCTTTTGGTTAGTAGCTGAGTGCAAACTGTACCACCCAGGGACCCTTCCCTATAGCAGCCAGCCTCAGAATCACCAGCGTTGCTAACTAAAACACAGATTGCTAGGTGCCAACCCCAAAAGTGTCGGATTCGGAAAGGTGAGTGGGGCCTGAAAATTTGCATTTCTGACAAGTTCCATGGTGACAATAATGCTGCTTCTCTGGAGACCACTGTTCTGTGGGACAAAGAAAAAGGCCCAGGAATGAGTGTATATTTTTTCCAGTTAAATATTTAATATTGAAATTATCTTAGGCTGGGTTCTCTGGAGAAGCAAAACCAGTAAAGTGTATAAGTACATATATGGAGAGATTTATATCAAGGAAATGGCTCACGTGGCTGTAGAGCCTGGAACGCCCAAGTCCATGGGTCAGGACAGAGGCTTCTCCTAATTCACATAGCTGAAGGGGCTGGTGAACCCAAGGTCGGCAGGTCAGAGAGCAGGGCTCTTGCTCACAAGCTGCAAAGATCGACGAATCCAAAGATCGGCGGGCAGGACCTCAGGTATACTGCTGGCTCAAGTTCCCCCAGAGGTCAGCAAACAGGAGCCAGCTCCAGGATCCATAGCAAGCAAAAGCCCATGAGCCTTGCCAGAATGTCTGCTTACATTTGATCCAGGCCACATGCCCAAGGAAATTCCCTGTCAGCTCATTGGCTACTCACAGCAGATCCCATCACAACACCATACGACTACCAAACCACTGAGAATCATGGCCCAGCCAAGTTGACACACAACCCTAACCATCACAGAAGTATTTACAGATTTTTTTTTAAACAAGTGTTTTGTTGATGCTTTTCCTAATGGTAGGACTTAGAGTACTTCATATATATCATAGATTTAAAAAAGGTTTTTTTCATGGGGACAGATGGGCAGGTCTGCACTGTATCCTAGCTTATGTACCCACAGAAGCTATTGGCGACTGAAGTCCACAGTGGACAGGCAGCCCTGAAGGTCGTGGTTAAGACACAAGCAAAGCAGTCGTTGAGTGGCAGGTTGATTTCACTTCTGGACACTAACATAGTTTCCAGGATCTTAGTAACGTGCAAGTCACTGCAGTGTGAGACACTGACACGTGGTGGGTGTAGCCTACTCTAACTCAGTGTAAGGCCTGCATTCCTACCAAAACCAAACCAGCTGCCATCAAGTCGATTCCAACTCATAGTGGTCCCATGTGTCGCAGAGTAGAACTGAGTTCCATAAGGTTTCTAGGCAGTAATCTTTACAGAAGCAGCTCACCAGGCCTTTATTCCACAGTGCCACTGGGTGAAGTCAACCCACCAGCCTTTCAGTTAGCAGCCAAGTATAAACTGTTGGCACCACCCAGGGACCATTACATTATTCCTACAGGGATCCCATGCAAGTCTGATGCTGAGCCCCTTGAGTTTCACCAGGTTTCGAGAGGTCTCGCAAAGCTGTTGTTTTTACTTTAGTCGGGATTACATTCCATTCTATTTCACGTAAATATACACCTCCCTTTTTAACTTTGTCATTCTTGTCATTGGCCATAATCAGCTTACCAAGAGGCCATCTTTCTTCTAGATGAAAATTTGACGCTGTGCCTTCTGGGTGCGCCCCAGATACCAGGAGGGGTCTCCCGGGGCTCATTGCCACAGCTTCAGTTTAGAATATCTCCACACCTGAGTTAGGGACCCAAAAGCTCTCATTCTATAGCATCTGGCGTCTTAAAAGCCTGTGAGTGGCCATCTAGGATACTCCACTGGTCTCACCCCTTTGGGAGCAAGAAGAATGAAGAAAACCAAAGACACAAGGGAAAGATTAGTCCAAAGGACTGATGGACCACATCTACCATGGTCTCCACCAGACTGAGTCCAGCACAACTAGATGGTGCCTGGCTACCACCACTGACTGCTCTGGCAGGGATCACAATAGAGGATCCCAGACAGAGCTGGAGAAAAATGTAGAACAAAATTCTAACTCAAAAAAGAAGACCAGACTTGCTGGACTAAGAGAGAAACCCTGAGAGCATGGCCCTCGGATGCCCTATCGGCTCAGTAATGAATTCACTCCTGAAGTTCACCTTTCAGCCAAAGATTGGACAGGCCCATAAAACAAAATAAGACCCAAGGGGCACACCAGCACAGGGCCAAGGACTAGAAGTCAAGAAGGGACAGGTAGAGAAGGGAGAGTTCTGACATGTTGTGAGGTTGTTAACCAATGTCGTAAAACAATGTGTCCTAACTGTTTAATGAGAAACTAGTTTGTTCTGTAAACCTTTGTCTAAAGTACAATAAAGAAATAAAAGCTCTCATTCCAATCCTGTGCTTCCTGAATTAAAGGCTCCTGGCTGCCGAGCCTGCTCCTCACTGCTCTAGCCTGGGAATTCTACCTGGATGGAAGTGTTTCCTCTGGGGACACGGTCAGCATCGTCAAACGAGCCTGCCTTGGCTGCAATGAAAATTTAAAAAGGAATTCTAATTTCTATTGTTGTTGAAAGTACACACAGCAGAGCATACACCAATCCAACAGTTTCTACCTGTGCAGTTCAGTGGCATTCATTACATTCTTCAAGTTGTGTAACCATTCTCGCTCACCTAAAATAGGAATGCTAAATTTTGATGTCCATTTCTTAACAGATGTTGCTAAGAGCGTGTTGCCAGCCCGCACCATTTTCCATTTACGAACAATGATACCTCAAACCTGAAAGCACAGTGCTTTGTGGAACAGGGGTCTGATAGTGAGAAACTCAGCTGTCAGACAGTAGGTTCCCCACAGGAGTGATCATTAGTGCAGGTAGAGTGCACAGGGTGGTTCAAGGTAGCCTGGACGTGTGTATATACTGTCTTTATCAGATAAGCAAATGAGCCTTTTACCTGATTGTTGTTTTGTGTGTCAGAACCCTCATCAGATGCTTGCTTTTGCTCAATAGAAGTCAAGTAGACCATCCACCTTGGCTGTTCTTGTTCCTCGTTGCTGTTAGCTGACATCGAGTTGGCCCCCAACTCTCGGCGACCCCATGCACAACTGAACAAGATGCTGCCCATTCATGTGCCACCTCTGTGATCAGTTGTAGATCAGACCTTTGTGATCCATAGGGTATTCATGGGCTGATTTTCAGATGTAGATCACCAGGCCTTTCTTCCTAGTCTTTCTTAGTCTGGAAACCCTGCTAAAACCTGATCAGCATCATAGCACCACACAAGCCTGCACTGACAGATGTTGGTGGTGGCCACCTGTGAGGTGCATTGACCGGGAATCGAACCTAGGTCTCTTTCATATAAGGTGAGAGTTTTACTATTTAATCACCAGTGCCTCATATCCCTTTTTCTTAGTACCCTTTAGAACCTCTCCAAGAGATGGGTTTATTTTGTGAATTGGCGAGTAAGATCATCACTGCTACCAGCGTGGAATAGCTGCAAAGTTTATGGCATTTGGCGCAGTGGTTAAGAGCTATGGCTGCTAACCCAAAGGTAGGGAGTTTGAATCCAACAACGACTGTTTGAAAACCCTATGGGGCAGTTCTGCTCTGTCCTATAGGGTCGTTATGAGTTGGAATCGACTGGACAGCAAAGGGTTTGGTGTTTTTGTTTTGTTCTTACTGAGCATTGGGAGCCAAAGGATTCCAAGGGCCACAGCCAACGCTTAAGGAACTTGGAACTGAGACAGCCTCAAGTTCTAGTGTAGAGAGCCTCAGCCTGGGGCCGGGGTTGATGAGGAATGGTTCCATAAGAAAGGCACTTGTGATGCTTTTCCTACTTAGCTCGGGTCTCACCCTCTGTTGCCATTTCTTCTAATACCTCTTTACTGTCATTTCACCTTACTGTTTTCTTGAGAAATTGTGACTTTTAAAAGTGGTTAAATTCCCTGTTCCTTTCCCTACCAACTTACCTAGGTCCTAATGACCAAGGGAATCTATATTTTGTTTGTGTGTGTGTAGGTCTGTGTGTGTGTGTATTTGGAGCTCTGGTGGTGCAGTGGTTAAGAGCTACAGCAAGCCACAGCTGCTAACCAAAAAGTCAGCAGTTCAAATCCACCAGCCGCTCTTTGGAAACCCTATGGGGCAGTTCTGCTCTGCCCCATAGGGTCACTGTGAGTTGGAATCGACTCGACAGCAACAGGTATTTGGTGTGTTTTTTTTAAATATATAACAGCTTTAATTAAAAAAGCAAAAATGAACCTCCATTGAGGTCGTGTCTATTCCAACTCATAGCGACGCTGTAAGACAGAGTAGAACTGCCCCCATAGGGTTTCCAAGGAGCAGCTAGTGGATTCAAACTGGTGACCTTTTCGTTAGCAGCTGAGCTCTTAACCACTGTGCCACCAGGGCTCTGTAACAGCTTTATTGAGCTACAATTTACGTTCCATGCAGTTCACCCATTCAAAAGTGTTCAGTTCAGTGGGTTTTAACATATTCATCACAATCAATTTTAGGATGTTTTCATCACCCCAAAAGGAAACCCATTGGCAGTCAACTCTCCTTTTTCCCTCCAACCCCCCCACCCCCCAGTATTAAAAAAAAAAAACAGTATTAGGCAGCCACTAATCTGTCTTCTGTGTCTATGGATATGCTTTGCTCTTACTGGGGACATGATGCCAGTGTCTTTAGCCTGAAAAGTTGGACTCAGCTGAACAGTTGGCCTGGATTTCTGAGCAGTGAAAACCAGCTGACTTCTGACACAGCAGTTACTGGACTCTTCACCTCTGGCCTCCTTTGCTTCCTGACTTGTTCCCTCCATGCCGTAAGAGACTACAAGGCCCTGGAGTCATCGGGTCTGCAGAAAGCCACAGGCCTAAGTCACCCCACTGTGTTTTACAAGAGAGTTGTTGTCCTTAGGGCCGTCGAGTGGATTTTGACTCATAGCGACCCCATGGGACAGGGTAGACTCCCCCATATGGTTTTCTAGGCTGTCGTCTTTAAGGGAGCGGCTCACCAGGTCTGTCTTCTGCAGAGCTGCTGGTGGATTCAGACTGCTGACTTCTGGGTTAGTAGCTGAGCACTTCACCGTAGGCAAATGTATAGTGACCAGAGCTTCTCAGTAGTTACCAGGGGTGGGGGGTCATTGATTAGGGGGTACTGTGTTTCTGTTAGTGGTGGTGGAATAATTTGGAAAAGGATAGCAGTAATGATTATACAACACAATGAACATAACGTCATTGAATTACACACGTAAAAACTGTTGAATTGACAAATGTTTTGTTATATATATTCTTACTAAATAAAAAATGTACAGTTTATGTGAATTATACCTCAATAAAACTGCCGAAAGAAAGGTAGTGGGGGGGAACAGCTTTTCTCTTCGGGGGTAGCAAAGAACCATATCCTTATCCTCTCTGACCTTAAAATAGACATTGTTTTTTACAGCTACTTCTCTGAATTGAGCGGAGCTTAGTGGCCGGTCTGGTTTGGGACAAGTATTTGATTTTTGCTAATCTCATTTGCACAGAGCCTTAATTTTGTAAATTTCCTCCTCCCAACACTCCTGGCCCCAGAACTGAGAGGTCACTGCCAGCTGATAGAGTTCTCTGTCTTTGAGTGGGAGGAAAAACTCAAGCCAGACTAGAACTTTTCTGGTAGGCAGTTCTTATCTGAAATATATTTGTATTTCTAAAGGGAAATTAATTTCTGTCTGTGTCCTTCATAGCACATAGGTACCTGCCACCTTTTTTTTTTGTCCTCCCCACTGGCGAGCTTTTACTATAGATGGAAAGGAGTCAGTGCCTCCCTGGGCATTTTGAGTGTCTTATTTTTGTCCTTCTCCTTGGCAGTGTTTCCTCTGTAAGCCAGCATTGGAGTGATGGGGAGGGTAAGTACCCCTGGTGTTCTAGAAGATAATTTTGATGGTGTTTACGACTGAGTAAATTTATCTTCTTTCTCTTACTCTATAGTCCCATATTGAAGATGTTAGGAGCCTTTTTATAAACGAAAAAGAGAGAGGAGAGCTTATTTGGAAGCAAAATAGAGGGAAGGTCACTTTGAAGCCTCAAGTTAGATCATAATTTGGAAAGATTTTATGCTTGGAAACAAAAGTTTTGAACTGCGGTTCTCTTGAGGGTGGCACCCCCACCTCCATCCTTTGAAACGTCACGCAGGTACTTTTGTGACTGCCAATACTCGCTTTCTGGTAAGAAGGTCTGTAACTTTCGTAACGCTTGTCAAGGTCACCGCCTTAAAATAATCTTTTTGATGACTAGTTTTTTCCAGCAGTTGTTTCTTTAAGATCTGCTCCTTGTTATTTAAAAACAACTTTTAACATTAGTTAGCTTTTTAGGGTAATTGTTTCTTTTGCGGGGTAAGATCCTTTTGGTTTTAATTTTATAGTCTACACCAACTTTTTATACAAAACTCTAGGGGGCTCTTCCAACGAGAATTTGGTTTAAAATCAAAGAATGTTAACCTAAATGAAGTAGACTGAGCTTCGATCTGTTTCACATGTAGGAAAATGTATATTCTAATCCAGCCTGTGATGCCTCTCATTATAGAGAGCACGCATCGTTCTTTGCTGTGATTCTGTTGCTTACTGTGCGTGCTGTATCGGGAATAGCCTGTCTTTTTAATCTCTCTGTGTGAGAACAGGAAGAGCCCTGGTGGCGCAGTGGTTAAACATTCAACTG